>NC_045156.1:18881961-18904461 GCF_900700415.2 Clupea harengus
TGGGTGTTTGAGGGAGGTGAGGTGGAGTGGGAGTCCTTGAAATGAGAACACAGAGAATTCATGTTTTATCTTCAGTGAGGAGAACGTGGTGAAGACAGAGGGAGAGAGAGAGAGAGAGAGAGAGAGAGAGAGAGAGGAAGATTGTAAAAGGAGAGAGAGAAAGAAAATCATTTTTCAGATATGAAGATACTAGGTAGCCTATGCTAAATAGCTTTTGGGGGTGTTTTCTGTATCTTGAACCAGTGCCAATTGAACCCATTTAATGTTGACCATGCTGACACATTAAAGTGTCTTTCTTCAAACGTTAGCTTATGTTAAATGAGATTGGACACATCAAATATATTCCCTGTAAAGATTATTATACAATATCTTGCCTGTGGTGGTTAATGGCGAGATTTAGTTTTCACTTCTAAGTTTCCCTATTAGATTCTGCCTCACCCATTGCCCCTTTAAGAGAACCTTGCATTTCGAACGTGGCGGCATATGGGCCCCGCAAGACTGAGACACATTCGTGAATCGTAGGGCCCTGCCCCTTTTAACTACTATGACTATCGAGGGCAGCCTTTCTGAGGTAATCTGTTCGCCCAAGCCTATTCATTTGCTTCACTAGTCGCCGGTCCATGTGATAATAGTGCAAGCGCACTGTGAAAGTTGGAGAAAAAAAACGGCTGCGCGCTTGGCTGGTCTTACAGAAAAACGTAGGCTCGCCTCGAAAAAAGTGCTGCTTGGGAAAGTTACATGCATCAATTCAAAAGTTTCCTGAAATTGGTTACTTTTAGCCTACAGACCGACGGGAGCGCGGAGTTTGTGTTCGGGAACGTGCGAGTTTCACCAGGATTTTCAAACAGGATAAATCGCAAGTTAAACAATCCATTTGCACCCTAAACACAAAATTACGTAGACTTCTGTGAAAAGGTGTGAAACCGAGGAATTGTGGAATTCTCAGCTGGAAAAGACTAAGGTAAGAAGTGTACGAAATGAACCGTAATGCAATTTAGTGATAGGGTTATAACACCAGGACATAGAACAGTTGCAAGCGCTTCTCTTTGAGCCGCAGAGTGGTTTTAACATCTGAGGATCGCGCCAACTTGAATGCTTAACCTCTGTTCATTTCAGTTTGTTTTATGTGACCACTGGGTTTCATTTTTTCAGTAAGTTCTATATACTGGTGTCCCGCTTGCATTGCTGTTTTAGCGTAGGCTACGCATGTGAAAGAATATGTCCACAAGGACTAGCTAGCCTAACAGTTACTAAATAAGATCTTCTATGTTGTCGTGGGGATGGGATTACAAACTTGAGAATGAATCGGAACCCCAAAGTTTATTCAGACGCGCGTATGGTACCGATTCCTGATGTATCCCTGTAAACAAAACTTGCAGGACAACCCCAGTGTTCAAAATGCTTGTCTTCGCATCAACGGTCAAATGATCTGGCTGAAAACATCACTAAAACACATATGCTGCATAAACCGTGGATGGCATTTACAAAACACGTACCATAAATAAGATATTTTAGAAGGTTGTATGGACGGCGTAGGATCAAGGATCTGAATTGAAAAGGGCGAGTTTTCATTTACTGTTCTGCACCAGGCTAGTGCATTGATTCAGGGCAGGCGTGGGTCACTACATTAGGAGTGTTTGCTCTGCTTTTAAACCGCCAGGTGCTCTACGTCCGCCAGGCGTCGTTGGTTGCCCTGCGAGCATAATCAGGTGTTTTAAGTGATTGTCGATTGTTTTTAACTACACGGTCGACAGCGAATAACGTGAAAGCGTGGTAATGCTTTTCAAAGACTTAATACCTTAAACCAGGGAGATGGTGAAATGTGCTTCTGTAAATTAATTACTTCATGGCAGATTTGTAAACTGCCAGATACAAGGTTCTCTGGTTTCTATACCACAGTGAGACTGTTTTTAACGGTGTAGGTCATTCAGACCTTATAATCTCAACGCATACTTATTTTCGGCATCTATATATTTGGGTGTGCTCTTAAGTATGACAGTAGAGATTAACATGGTGCAATGATTGTGGCTATCTGGGCGTCACATTTCGGACGATTTACTATGAATCTGCTATGGCTGTTTAATGAGTGGGCATGGATTTACTTGCATGACAGGGCTTGGTATATCTGGTGAAATGGAGACTACATATTCTGCATATGCTTCTGCCAGGAGCTTTTCCAGTGTGTTACAGCTTTTTTATTATTTTGTTTTGGTCTGTTAATACCTTGAGCTGTTATTAAATTGTTGTCAGTCATACAGAGTAGATATCCATGAATCAAACTATGAGTTATCCTGTGAACAGATGTTGTCTGTAGGGATTGCTATGGAATGTAGTGGACCTCATCTGAGCCACAGCAAAAGCAACCAGACACATTGAGACATGCTCACAGCTCAGTACTACCATATAATGACATCACAGTTATTAGGATTCTTTTCAGGAAGTGCCCCTGAATGAAGCAAAGCCTAGAATGACTTATCTTTGGTCAATTGAGTTGTCCGATTCCAAAGGGGAAGTATGAGGTCTTGAGCCTATCCACATACTAGTTATACAGTTATATATCTGTATAATCGCTAAAATGTATTACAGGTGTGCTTGACCAGAAATGAAACTGCCCGAGGCCTGTCCACTAGGGAGAAGGGATATGATCAGAATGTAACATGTTGTGCCGTGAAGGATATGATTTCATTAGCCAAATGTAGTCTCTCTCAGCTGGAAAGCATGATGGAAACATATCGGCCTTGTGTGGACAGCCTGCCTCTGCACTGCTTGCTACGGACCTCTGGAGATGGAGCTTGTGGTGTGTGTGTGTGTGTGTGTGTGTGTGTGTGTGTGTGTGTGTGTGGAGGGGGTCATTTGAAAGGGTTTTAAGCGGACGGGCACCTCTGGCACTGTTCCAGGAGTTAACAAGTGGAATGGACATGCTGTTCTGTTTGTCCAGAATGAGTGATGGACTAGCATATTTTAGGAACACAAGGCGTACGGCTTCTACCCACCTAGAATGAAACCGAAAAATAACGTTTGGTTTGTGTTACTGTATGGCACCCTTGTGTGTTGCAGTGTTCTTTAAACCGGTGCATATGTGTGTGTTTGTATACGTGTTTTATGCGTGTTCACGTGCGTGAAGGTGGAGACTTTCAGGTTCAATAGCGTGTTTGTACGGTGCTGACACCTGGACAATGTCAGGGCCATGATGAGAAAGTGGTTTTGACTTGTTAAATGACCCTTGACCCCTCTTATAAATGCAGTCATTATATGTCTGCCGTCTGACCTTTAATTATGTGACCTGTTATGACCTGAGCAAGAAAATACAATTTGTGGGTGCTAGTCCCTGGGGTAACCCAAACATTTCCTTGTGGAGAGTTTTAATTGGCCATAATTTGGCAATGACTGAGTATTGGTGCATGCTCAAATATCGAAGCAACTATACACAGAACTGGTTATTTTCGTAAGACATTGTTCCGGTGTTATCAAGTTGCATTCACTTGGAGTGATCCAGATAACATCAGCAGATAAAAGCGTCTTTAAAATACTTTTGAGGTTTTTCTTAAAAAAAAAAAAAAAGACCCATGAAATCCACGAGGCCTGAACAGCAGAAAGAAATAATACAGAATAGCCACTTATCACATTTATTGATTTTCACTACACTGCTTATTGAACGTGTGGACAATGTAGCCCCCCTGTGGACTCGCTGAACTGTTCTTTGCCAAGCTTGCATACGTTCAAGAGGCAAATTGCAAACAGCTGCAGTTAGTGGACATCAGTCTGTGTGAGAGAGAGTTACAATGATGAGGGGGCCAGTTAGGCCATGCCCTCAGCTCACCACACCTCAGTTGCAGTTCCACTTCCAACACCTCGACACAATGAAGGTGTCAGCGGGGGAGGTGTGTGGCAGAGGCTGGGTGTTTACTGGCTCTAGGGAGAGGGTGCACTTGAATGCTGGTTTGGGTGTTTGCTCGGATTTGCAGCTTTTTGAAGTCTAAACTCCAGTGGATCTGGAAAAAAGACGATTATTGTATTTGTAATGTTGCTCAGATTAATTGACCAACAATTAGTAGTGACCAGAAAGAAGTTGAGCTGTTTGTGGTGGCTAGCCACTTTCAAATTGGTTCTTGTCTTTTTGTAGCCTGCCTATTGCTCACAGCTACGTTTTCGTTGTGGTTGTAGTCTGGAAACTCTGTTCGTAAGATGGATCGCTGGGCCATTTTTCAGTGACCTCCAATAAGCGACCAGTGGGGGTGGCTAAGTGCGGTGATGTAGAAGTGAAACATTTGTTTGAAATGTAGTTACAGCAATGCTAAAACTAGATGAAGCAATACAAACAGTTTTAGCAACGCTAGCAAACATTAAAAAATTCAAACCGGAGCAATACGAATGTGTGAATGTGCTCATCAAGGGTAAAGACATTGTTTATTTACTGCCAATAGGGTTTGGGTAAAGACCGCTATATCAGCTTGCACTGTTAGTGGCAAAGTAGGAAGTATAGCAATCCCATAGGGGTCAGTGCTGATTGGTTACAGGCTGGTCCAATGGTTTCAAAATCAGCCCGTTCTCTACGTCCATTAGGATTAAACGACTGGAAACAATTCCTCAACAGACCGTGGCCAGACCCTATCTACTCTCAAAGTGAATTTGGGTCTGGTTACACCAGGGCTGGTGTTTTTAATCCATGTTTCTGGAATGCAGTTTCTTGGCCATACTCTTTCTCTGCCATAATAATGCAAACCTAGTGGATTTCTTTATGGAGACAAACACATAGTTAGGTGATGTGAAAATTGATGAATGTGTAAAAAAGCGTGTAAGCAGTACCACTAAACTGTCAGTATCTGTTCTAGTCTTTTTCTAAATAAGTGGCTATTTCCATCTGTTTTGTTTCAAGGCTTTAAAATGTTGCCCTGCTATAACCAAACTAAATATTGATATTTCTTTGGGGCTTTCTTCAGTGCTCACAAAATTCGGTGACCTGGCTTGGACTCTGATTTGGGCCTTATCCATTACTGTCTGAAGATGCCGCTTTGGTTGCTCCCATTGTGCTGGCTTGACAGGAATTGTTGTGGATTGTAGGGTTTAGCAACTTAGAACAACAGGAAAAATATGGTCATCCCACAAGTTCCTGGCCAGGTAATTAAAATGGAAGCCCTCCCTGCTGCTTGTTTTTTTTTCTTCTTTTTTTTTTTTTCCACCCCTCAGCAGCAGCATTAGTCAGCGCGTCCTCGTCTGTGCTGTCCTTTGCCTGACTGTGGGCGGTAAGTGTGTCTGGGATGAGACAAATGGCCAGCTCTGCGATTTGTCATATTAAGTATCACCAAGGTGATCCGACTGCCTGTAATTACCAGGTGAGGAAGCTCCAAGGACAGACTGTTTGGGTGAGCTTTGACAGAGTTACTGCTCACTGGGTTTTGTGAAAAAGGCAATGGATTAATGAATTGACCCAACATGTGTTTTTTGTGAATGTGTGTGTGTGTGCTAGCCCCCGAAGACCAGGGAAGAGACAGGGTGATTTGTCCTCTGGTATCAGTCTTTGGGCTACTTTTGTGTTGCGTAATGGCTTTTCAATGCACATACATTATTCTGTACACTCATCACATGTCAGGTAAATCAAGATACAACAGTAAATGTTTGGCCCTGTGTTCATGTTATTTTTAGACCAAACTGAAGGCATGAATTCACCTACGGTCTCTGCTGCTGGTTTTCAACCCACTTGTGAGTGCTTAGGGTAGGGGAATCTTATCAGCACTGACGTCGCATACAAAACTATGTTGATATAAATTTAAGAATGCCTGCTCTTGTTAAGACTGAATGTTCTTTTTTTTTCATATAAATGTATGGCCAATGCCCTTTGAAAGCAGAGGTGTGTTCATGGTCAGACATGATGCAGCAAAAGATCTCTTCAGACCCTGGACCTCAACGGAACCTCATTTGTAAAGATAGGACTGTTAGACTTGCAGGTTTGATGTAATGGGGTTTGGCTTCCCCACTCCGACTGCAGATAGATTAAATACTCTATTTAATTATGCCAATTAAATGGTAATCTTATCAGAGCTGCTCTTGCTCCAAAGGGGATTTAACCGATACCAGATGCAGGGAGATTACCCGGGAGCACATGGTGGAATGACAAAGGGGAACCTGGAGACATGTTGAGGCTTGTGATCCCACATGAACTTGGCTGTGAAATCATTTGTATATTTGAACTATAGCATTGCTGGAATATGCCTAAAGTGCCTTGGCATAGTGTTGTAGAAGAATAATGACTATTTGGGTGCACTTTGACGTGAACTTTGATCAATCATTTTGATCAATAATATTGGGCGAAATGGTTACTGAAACAATTTGAAATAACCTTGGGTTCATTCATGCCCCTAAACCAATAAAAGATACTTTGCTCACTTGACTTCACAGTTACCCACGTAATCAGTCAATCAATCTGCTGGCTGAGTGGGACGAATCTTACAAGTTGAAGTTGACAGACACTCTGGGCTCTTTGTCCTCCGTGGCTTCTCTATCAGCATTCCCAGGAGGTAGATGGCAAGTGCCAGATACGGCTCAGTTGCCGGAGAGATCTGGCAAGCAGTGAAGTGTCTGGTATTAAGAGGATGTTTTAAGTCCTGGCTGGGTGGAGTGCTATTGGTGGTGGGAGGGGGAGCTGCGCATAAAGACAGTGCTGTGACATTTGGTGCTAGCAACCAGCTTCAGGTTGCCCTGGCAACACAAAGGCTGTGTCTCTGGCTGGTGGTCGAGGTTGATTCTGGTTTGTATTTCTGTGTGTGTGTGTGTGTGTGTGTTTCAGATAAAGTTCGAGCACCCATGATTTGAGCTTCATTTTTCTTTTTACGGTGACCAAACATGGTTAAAATCATTGGTCAGTAGAATCCAGTTTTGATTAGATTTCAAAGTCTCTGATAAATCCACAGTTGACATTTTGTATAATATAGAGCTCTCCTAAACCACTTATTGGAGATTCTGAGATTTACTTTTCTAAAGCTTTTAATTCGATACAAAATAATTTTTCAGATTTATTGCTGTGAGTAGACACTGAAAAATGCATTACAACAACTCTGCAGCAACCCTTTGAAGTCGCTACAAAACTAAGAATTCATATATTCCATGAGAAGAGTCTCCCATCCCCCCTCCATGCCTAAATCAACTATGTGCAACACAGACTGGGCCAAAGCAGCAAACCATTTATGCAGCAAAGCGTCTGTGCACCATTTATGGACATGTGTTCATTACAGTTTATCAGGTGAACATGTTAATTCATGCAGCTGGACTGAAGTTTTTAGCTTCACTCTTCTCAGCTCTCTGCTGACACAGGATAACATTTGTCTCTAGAGGTTTGCATGAACCACCCCTCCTACTCTCCTTTGTCACCTGAAGGTGTGTGTGTGTGAGTTAGCGGCCAACACTGCATTTTCACAGCTCACAAAACCCCTATCTGTGGAGTTGTCATGAAGGACCATATCAATGACAAGGGCTGTGAATTCCCCTCACCCCCCTCCCAAACACACACTTCTACTTCCACCCTAGGTCTCTGATGGACAACTCCTCCCCCTGTTTCTCACCTACTTGCATGTCAAAGCAGCCATTTGGTGGCCCCCTGTGCAGAGAGATTTGGTGCTTAGTGGTGGGTTGGGATTGGGGGGTTGGTGGGTGGGGTGTGTTGGGCTGTAGCCTAGATGATGTGGACGTGGGTGATACCTAGGCCCACCTGCCTCACCACTGTCTGGAACTTACTGAATGTATTCATAATCTGTAGGTATTTTTGGTTAGTTAATTCTATCTGTGAAGGTTTTCTATATGCATTCTTCCTCTCTCTCTCTCTTCTCTACTCTCTCTCTCTCTCTCTCTCTCTCTCTCTCTCTCTCTTCTCTCTCTCTTTGTGTGTCTCTGTGTGTGAGCCTCTCTGTGTGTGTATGTGAGCCTCTCAGTAGGGGAACCGAGAGAGAAAGTGGCAGAGCCTCCATTGTCTCTTTTGTTGCAGGGAAGGTTGAAAAGGCCAGCGAATAAGAGGTGGAACCAGCCTGAGGGAGAGAGGGGGTGGGGTTGGGGGGAGAAATCCAGGCCAGGAGCAGGGCTGGGGGGGGGGGGTGCGTGTGGATCGCTGTCATATCAGCATGCTCAGACACAGCTGTTGCTCTCTGGGTTGGTCATTGTGAAGGGAAGGTGAATGAGTATGTGCGAAAGAGTTTGTGTTTGACATAGGAGTGACGCTACTGTGTGTGTGTGTGTGTGTGTGTGTGTGAGAGTGAAACTTCATAAAGCATGATAGTCTGGAGACTCCATTTGAGGTTCAGAACTGTGGTCACCGCTTTGTGTCCTCTTGAATAATTCTGAAGGAAAGAACCACGATGCAACAGGTGGCCAGTGCAGTTTTCATGTCAGTCTGAGATGGAATATTCTAGTACTAATGCTGGAGTTCACTGACTTTTGACTCTTATGACACAATAGCAGGGCAGGTTGCTGGCAGATTGCCTTTTTTCTCTCTGTGATGGAATGGTTGGCAGAGAATGATGGAGATAGAAAAGGGAGAGAGAAGAAAGAGAGAGAGGCCAACCAGAAATAGTGGACAGAATTCCTGCTCCCTACACTTGTTGCTAAGTGGAGACCAAGGGCATTTGGAAAGGGGGAAATGTTCTAGCATTTTCTCTTTCTCTCTTTTCTCTCCCACTCTGTGCCAAATCCTCAGGGGTACTCACCCCAAGCCCCCCCTCCCCCCCAACACACACATACACACACAATCCCCTCCTCTCCCTGTCCTGGGAAAGGGGTGTTACCATGGCAAGCACTGGGTGAATGTTGGCTCAGACTGTTAAACGTTTTTATTGTCTCTCTCTGAGGCATAATGACGGATTGATGAAGGGAGTAATATTTCTTGAAACAGACCAGGGACACGGTTCTTGTCTTTTTTTTTGGGGGGGGGGGGGTGTCTTTGTCAAGCAGTAATGAGCTGAGGCAGTTGACATTGGCCATTGCTGTGGGTATGAGTATGGGATGCCCTTCAAGTTTCAAGATCCAAGTACTTTACCCCTGGTATGGCATACAACCAGTCCGTCAGTCAGTCAGCACTAGCTGTTAATGGGTAACTGCTTTAACAGTGGAGCGGTGCTATTTATAGACCAAGTGTGTTACCTTTTGACTGCTGCAACTTTGAGTGCTGAGCTTATTAAAGCAGAACGTTTTCATCATAGGACACAGTCATCTTTAATTTGTTGAAACCGAGTTTTAGTGTTTGAAGGATAGTTCGAATCTTGGGTGTGACGTCCGTCTGCAGAAATCTTCACATCTGCCAAACAAGACTCGAGGCTAGTGTCTATAATGGCCGAGATGGATCATGAATGAAGTGCTCATTTGCTACATGTTAAAACATGTTAAAACATGTTGGTGCTAAAACAGCCCTGTGCTGAGTGAGTATGTGGCCTGTCCAACACAGAGTTAAAATAATATGCTGGGTTGCCTCTGGAAGCAAGAGCTGGGCTATTTGAACCAAATGTTGGGTAGACAAAGTGTTGACTCACAACTGGGCTGTTTTACTGGGTTCAACTGTACGAATGTTGTGCAAATGTGGAATTCAGTGACATCCTAACATGTGCGCTCCATAGGAAAGGCTATAGTATATTTTATGAGTGCATCGAGGCAGACTAAGCATCAGTGTCTTTGTCGTATGGGCTATGTTATTGGATGAGGTGGTGGGTGGAAGTGCTTTGACAGGTATAGTATTGGGGTGTTTCCCGCCTACGCTCTGAGCCACAGGGACCCATACAGGTCTGACATGTGCTGGGGTGTGTGCAGTCTACATACACAGCATGGGACACACACACACAAACAACCACAACCACACACCCCATGCTTCCTGTTAGCCCACGCTACTCTTGTAGAAGTGAAGGGTGAGCGGTCATATGTCATGTCTGTGGAAAAGGTGTCTGTGGGTTAAAGCTCATTAGATGTGAAACTGTCTCTCCTCATATGGTTAAGTAAGTGTCTGTGTGTCCCTGCAAAGGCCTCTCAGTATTTTTCGGTGTCTCTTAGCAACACTTTTCCACTTGTTGCTGAGCTGGGGCGGGTCATTGGTCTCCATGGTTACAGCTTCTTGCTGTGAAGACCTCTACGCTTTTAGAGCTCTTTGGCTTCTCTTCCCTCTGCACTTTCGGGGGAAAGAAGGGACACACACACACACACACACTGTAACTGCAAGTATAGCTCCGATCCTCACTACTATGTGCTAGTGAATCGGCTCACAGTCTTGGTATGAATGAATAGGAGTGTGTGTGTGTGTGTGTGTGTGTGTGTGTGTGTGTGTGTGTGTGTGTGTGTGTGTGTGTGTGTGTGTGTGTGTGTGTGTGTGTGTGTGTGTGTGTGTGTGTGTGTGTGTGTGAACGCACATGCGCATGCACGTTTTTGTATATAGTGTGGCAATGTACTTTAAGTAACCCTATAATCTCTCCCTGTGTGCTCCCAGTTTTTCACTAGCAGAGAATCAGCTTTTTCTTGTGTGGGGGCCCAGTAATCTGGTGGAGGGGTGGTGGTGGTGGTGGTGGGGGCGGCGGTAATAAAACAGTGCCTATGTCCTTGCGTTGCAGGGGGGATATGAGCGGCTTGTTTTGGGGTGGGGGCTCCCCCACACACCCTCTCCTTCTTTTCCCGTTCTCAAAATGCTTCTCCTGTCTTACCGGCCTCATGGGTGAAGCAGAGCCACCACACTGCCACTGTGTCTCCATGCTTGTCTGAAATCAGAGGCCTGTGCAACGGTGCATTTTGTTTGTTCGCTGAAGCTGGAGGCCTGAGAGTGAGATGATCTTGGCCATGGTCACCTTATCTGTCTTGTTCTTCTCCTCCTCCTTCTTTTTGTCTTTTCTCTTGCACTGTGTGCTTGACACTGTTTATCCAGACTGCTCCCTATCTTTCACATTTGCATGGAATAGCTGGTGGTGTTGACACGGCCTCTGTCAACCTGTCGGACACCTCAGATAAGAACCTTTAATGTCATTCCCACTCACACTGCCATTTATTTATTGCTATTTTTCTGTCATGGTGTCGTGTGGGAATGGAAGCTAAACGGTTAAGTCGAATCGTTAATCTGTCCCCTGGCGACCTAGTAACCCTAGTAACATTAATGATAATCTAGTGGGAATTGGAACCATTGGATTAAAGTGTTTTGAGAAGGCAGAGGGGGTAGGGGGACTTCTCCCCCTTCATTGACTACATTGATATCAGGGTAAGCCCTTGCCTCATTTAATGTCCCATCATTTCTCTCAGGATTGTAAAGCCATTTAACATCATCTGCAAGTGGTTGTGATCACTTTTAACCCAAGACTGCCTTTTATTGGTGAGCTGATTTTGAGAAATTAAACTTTGCTTCAGGCTATGCAGCAAACAGTGTTTCCTGGTTGCTACAGTTGCCTAACTAGCTAGCTAGCTAATAATGAAACTTTTAAATAAACTTAAATGGTTTAACTGGCAGAGGTCCATTTGCATGAAATTATAGCTAGGCACTAAATGTAGCTAGTGACATTACAATAAGAAAAGGAAGAAACCCTCAGGGTGCCTGTGCAGCTTCACTGCTTGGCCCCCAAATACGTACATTTAATTTAGCAGCTAATTGGTTCATATGAACACACTCTAGCATCTGCCAACTGCCAAGATGGTTCCCTAAGCTAGATATACAGTAGCTCATAGCTAGGTTAACTGCCATGACACCTTGCATGTTTTACACGTCTCGTGGAGGTTCGCGCTCCTTTGCATTCCGTTAAATACAGTCTGGTGAGAATGCACCTGCTACTTTACCGTTCTAGAAAAGACTGAGTGGGAATAAAAAATGTTTTAATTGGTTGTGTATGTGAAAGAGGTATGTGGGTGGGTGTGTGTGTGTTGTGTTTGACGACTTATGTATAGTGGACCCTTTCAGTAAACGTACAATCTTCCCAGTCCCAGGTGATTGTTAGGGTGCATTTGATTCAGTGCAAAAATCATTTGCAAATAATACAGCAGTTCCATGTCTTTGTGTTTTTTGCATAAATATTGTGGCAACAACAGAAAATTACAACCCAGAATTACAATTGCGGGATCGCTAAATCCTCATCTTTTTATAAAATGCCTCTTAAAGATTTTGTCTTTCTATTGACAGGCTTTTGTGGAGGGATGTGTGTGAGTGTGTGTCTGTGAGTGACGCATAGCCCAGTTGAGTAATCTCTGTGAAGTGGGGCTTGACCATTAACATTCCTTCCATCAAATCATAGAGGGCAGGCAGGGTGGGACAGCCCTGGGGCTAGCAGGTGTTGGTGAAGCTTTACTCCTGAGTAGAATAAGTGTATGTGTAAACACACACACACTCTTGCACTCCCTCATACACACACAGACAGACACAAAGACTATATCATGACACGTTATATTTATGCGTACACAATGATTCATGTGCTCATGTTAATGCACACCTGCAACATTTACAAATAACATGCGTGTATGCACACAATGTGTAGTACACAGGAGTCTGAACCTGTGATGTCCACATACACACTGACTCACACACACACACACACCACTGATAGCCATATCTTCTGGGCGTGAAATAAGAGAGGGACAGGTAAACAATCTCCCGTAGCAGCACAAAAAATGTTGGGCTGAATGCTGTTTTATTCGGGTTATTCCATGTGAAACGGAGAGAGGCATCCATACTGACTATCTTGGATTTGCTTCATCCTTAAGTGTAAATAACGTCATTCTTCTCAATAACTTGTGTGCAAAAAATGTAAGCCTGTATCTTCATTAGCATCTGAGATAGGGAAACTTTTAAAAGTGGGTGTGATTTATTTACTTTATTTATTATTTTTACTGTAAAAAAGACCTATTCATGCTAGATGCTTTTCATTTTGAGGGATTGTTCTTCACGATCAGGTGTAAAATAGTTGGCCCACAGTTGCATATTTGCCAAATTACGGCTTGAAAAACAAATGATTCTTTCGTGCTTTGGAGCACCTTTTACCTGCTGTATCTTCACACTGAACCACATCAGACCTTTTAAAATTAGGTATGTAATACTCATGTTATAGTTCTTTCTTAGCAACGAGGTGCCCTTCTGAAATAGATGAAGGCTTTTGGAGATCATCTTGTCTCCAGCCCCGAGCAAGACACACGGCCGGCCTGCATGGAATTACCCATTCGTCGTTCCCCCTGCTTTAATATCCCTCTGTTCTGTTCCCGTTTGAATAGACAGTTTGGGATAGTCAGCGTTCATGGTTACCTCATGGAGAGCACAGTGGGAGACTTTTTTAACGCTGAAGCTGTTAAACAGTTACAACTTTTTATAACTGAAAAAAGAACACTCTCTCTCTCTCTCTCTCTCTGTCTCTGTCTGTCCTGCTGTCTTTCACTTGCTCTCTTTCTCTGTGTCTCTCTTCAGATGTCTGACCATTTCTGTCTCTCCCTGTTCTCCCTGTGTGTGTCTGCACATGACGCTTTGGTGTAAGGCACTTCAGCCTGGGAGGATATTTTAATCCAGTTTATTTTTGTGTGTTTCACTTTATTGTGTTGATATTGGCTTCTGAGTTTCTATTCAGGGTGTATAGAGTGTCAGAGAGAGGGAGAGGGAGAAGGAAGAGGAGGAGGAAAAGAAAGAGAGAGAGAGAGAGAGAGAGAGATGGATGGATGGAGAGGGAGTGTTCTGTTTCGCTTCACTCCCTGGATTTGTTTTATTACACTGCCCATAATCCACGGAGCTCCCTTGTTTTCAACATTGTGTGTTTTGGACCTCTGCTAATGCACTGTGCTCTTAACACACGCGCACACACACACACACACACACACGCACAGTAGAGGCTTATTCAAGCATATGTAAAACACTGATGCCTTAACGAGATCCAGCTGGAGGGAACACTAGTAGCAGACACTCACACACCGACCCCACACACTCTCCCTTCCTTTCATTTGACTGCACGTGCATAGCTGTGCTGTATACTCCACTCTGTAACTCACATCCTTCCTTTCTTTCTTTCTTTCTTTCTTTCTCTCTACATTTACGTGTTCCTTCTGTCTTTCTTCCCCTCTCTCTGTCTGTCTCTCTTTCTCTTTTTCCCTGTCCGTTCGTCTAGTTCTCCAGGCTCATAAGACTTTTTGTGTTTGCTTCGAGACATTCCTCCAGATTCGGGGTAAACCCAGAAAAATGTTAAGCAGAGGGTATGAAAAATAAAAATACCCCCCCAACGATTGGACAAAGCAACAGCGCACACAAACATGCCCAAACACACTCATCTGCCGAGGCCCTCCAGGCACAGGATTGTTTTTATATCACAGCCTCAGGGTTACCGTGGCTTTCTTGGTAAGCAGTGTCACATTTCTCCACAGCGCTGCCCTGTGTTTTTAAGTGGATATTTTTCATGCCGAGATGAATCATGTTTGTTTGGACTTTGCTCCTTCTCTCTCTCTCTCTCTCTCTCTCTCTCTCTCTCTCTCTCTCTCTCTCTCTCTCTCTCTCCAGTTTCTGCTCGCTAAGCTGCAGACAGCAGCAGAATTATTTTGGGGAGATGCTGTTTTCTGAAACAGATCAGATGGGATGAATTTTACATCAGCGTGCTGCATTTTTTGCCGAGGAAATCCATCTACGCTCTCGTAAAAGATTCAGCATGTTTTCTGCTGCGAGTGAGGGGACAGCTAATTGAGTTTGTGTTTGCGCTCTATTTTTACCAGCTCCTCCACAAATGTGCCCCCCCCCTCCTCCCGGCCTCCTATCTCCCAGTCTTCCTGTGAGCTGTTATCTTGGGCAGAGAGCAAGGAGGGGGAGTGGAGGGGTAAACCTGAAGGCTGACTCATACCCCCATCAGAGCAGGCCTCAGACTGGACCTGAGTGTCAGACTGGCCTGCCTGATGCTTCCAGGTGTGTGAGATCACATCAAGAAGTTACGTTCAGACATAGAGCTGTCCAAACCTGCAGCTGGAGCCCTGCAACCTTGAGGTGGCAAGTGCAAGACACTTTGGACTTGGCTTGTTAAAACCAAGGTTTCTCCCTCGTTTTTTCTTGTGCAAGTTTGGAGTTGTTGGAGTCAGACATTTTCAGCATCAGCTGATGGTTGGTCAACGTTACATTTATGAGGGGGGAAAAAATGCAGTCTTCATGATGTTGTGTGTGTGTGTGTGTGTGCATAGATGTGGTTGATGTTTCAGTATGTAGTCTTCTGTACTCCTGCCTGTGCAGTCAATCGGCAGTTAAACCGTAAAGGGAAAGGGCTAGTGGACTGAAGCCTATTCTTGGACAGGAAATCACGGTCAGCGTCTGATTAAGGGTCAGAGGTCAGGGTTAGGCAATGTCAGGGCAGAGGGTCAGACTCGCTTCCGATTAGGCACAAGCAAATCACCCCACACCAGGGGCAGCCCCCGCTCCCCTCCCCCTCCAAATCAGGCCTTGACTCCACTAGGACACTGGTTGCTTCTGTGACCCTGTGTGTCTATACTGTAGACGGTCAATCTTTTCACATGGGCTGTAGTAGTCCGGAGGTGGATCAATATTGCGTCATTGCAGCTTGCCCTAGTTTGCTAATGAGCCAACTGGATATCTCTCCAATTCAGGCCACATACATTCAAGGTAGTATGGAACTGAATATACAGGCTGTATGATTAGTATTTCACAGTGAGCACTAGTATGCAGTGTAGCCTCATCAGTTTAGTGAAATGCACAAGTGCTGAGGCCTCGTGTAAACACAGTATGGACCATGTAGTGTAATGTGCCGTACATGTGCTGCAGATGTGTGTAGTCTTGTGAAGAGCCGGACTGAAGACATATAAGACATCATTTTCATGCCATAAATGACAGGAAGGCAATGTCTCTTTCAAATTCTCTTTTAGATCTTCTCTCTCCTTTCTTTTTTACTCTTTTAGATTATTTTTAAACTCTCCTGTATCTCCGCTATAATGAACCATTTCCATTCCTAGTACAGATGGTGCTTCTTTTGAGCGAAAATTCAAAATGATGTTCAATGTAGAATGCTTACCAGCAACAAGGTTAAAAGCACTTTTTAATGGTGTATTTATATAGTCCGTTGAAACTGGTCTAACTTTTCAAAACCTTTTCTTACTCATGTTTCTTGACCCAAAGGAAGGGTCCAAAGAAATCATATTAGATGATTTGTAATAAAAAAATATAATGACCTATAAAGTCAGCTCCTTGCCTCTCCTGAAGGAAAAAAAGGTTTTGTCTGGAGTATGAGACCATTGTAGAAATGGGCTTTCATAAGACCTCTGATTACCTATGATCTCCATTAGACTCAAACGGCTCCTTTGAGCTCATGCTGGCCGTTCCGTTGACATCAATCTCATTGCTGCATTTGATGGCTGCACAGTAGGTCGACGTTCCAGGGCCCAAACGACGTCGTTCTGCCGAGAATTCCAGGAGCTCGTGTTTGTTTCGGTGCAATCAGACGGATAATTCTCTGGAATGCCCTCATTTCTCATTACTCCAACTTGGTAATTAAATACTAAGTCCAGGTCCAGGGACTTTTGGCCTAGATGTTATTCTATTCACTTCACTCGGCAAGGAATGGCTTTTTGAACGAATCTGACTCCCTTCGAATTGAAACATGTATGACTTTGGTGCTCAGTATGGATGTGAGAGAGATATATTCAATTCAATTTTATTTATATAGTGCCAAAACAATAACATTGTCTTAAGATGGTTGGCTTTCGTGTGTGGCCCCACACGTTGAGTTTCCAATCCTATCCTGTGTATGATTGATTAAATACAATGGTGAAAGGGACATTGGACAGTGGTTTTGTGAATGTTTTGCGGGATTTCGATATGCAAGAGGTGAAATGTAATATTTATTGACAATAAGAGACACTTAACATCTCACTCTCTTTAGATGATACATTCCCAATCTTCCCCAGCTTGGACATAATGGAGCAGAGAAGGCTCTCCCTGTCACTCCCTCTCACTGTTACAGACGCACACACACACACACACACACACACACACACACACACACTGTGCACGCACGGGCACACACACACACACACACACACACACACACACCCACACCCACACCCACACCCACACCCACACTCACACACTGGCCAGCATGTCATTGCTTAATCATGCAGAACAGAGCTGTGCTGCGGGAGAGCTCTTCACCTTTGATGTCCTAATTAAAGATTTGGAGCCCATCTTGGATGGGGATCTTGATTGATCTCGCTCATGGCCGTGTTCATTAGAGGATTAAGTTGTGTGTTTGTATTGGCCTCATCACGCCTGACTAACCTCTCCTCATCTGTTCCTCTTCATGCTTCTTTTTTTGCCCACGGTTTTTGTCACTCTCTCCCTCTTACTGTCTATTTTTTCTTTTCTTTCTCTTCCATTTTTCTTTTGTTCTCGTTTTCGTTGTAGCATTCTATTCCATTGTAGTATTCTATTCCATTGTTCCAGAAGCTATACTGGCATGACAAAACAGCAAAGCAGACTTGGATTTGATATGAAATGCAACCTAGGCAAAAGGGTGTGGAATAATTAACAAAATATTCTGTATAAATGTGTGTGTGTGTGTGTGTGTGTGTGTGTGTGTGTGTGTGTGTGTGTGTGTGTGTGTGTGTGTGTGTGTGTGTATGTGTAAGGGGTGTCCTCAGTGCCTGTGGACTGATCTGCCTTTCTTTTTCATTCAGCCTATCTCTGTTTTACTGACTATGCTCACAGTAACATGTCCTGTGTGTGTGTGTGTGTGTGTGTGTGTGTTGGCTCAGTGCGTGGTGTGATCTCTGTGCAAGTGTGAAAGACTGTCTGACAGTTGGGAGAGGCACGGGTGAGATTTTGGCTAGCGACTGGCTAGGACTCGCACTGATTAGGAATGTGCTGTGGCCAGGCGGAGTGTGTGGTCGTCAGTGTTTTAGTGTGTGTTTTGGTTTTAGTGTGTGTGTGTGTATGTGTAAGGGGAAAGAGGATTGCGTGTGTGACTGCGTGACAAGTTTTTAGGTGCAAGGGAAAGGCTGTGGGGACAGCGATGACCTTTAGCTCATCAGAGTTAAATAAGCACGTTTAATGAAAGTGGGCAGACAAGCAGCTGCTGATAACCCGGTCAACTGGCTTAAAACACACACACGCACACACACACGCACACACACACACACACACCTAATCTCTCATGCGAGTCAAGCGCCCCCCCCCCCCCCCAAACCGACACCGTTGCGTCCCATTTTTCTGCCCTCGCACTTAATTAACAAAGTGTGGTCCTACAATGTCCCTCAAATTAAGAATTCAAATAATCACTACTGGGATTAGCCATTCGATTGAGCACCTAATCTCAGTTTGTTTGTGCGGTGGGATTTTTGGAGATGTGCAGAAGTGGATGTCAGAGAGATGACGTTAAGCAGCCTTGGCGGGCAGGTTAAGGGTTAAACCCCACCACGATGTCACACATTGTGTAGAGGGCAGGGCTCAGATGGCCGCGGCGAAGTTCCAGAAGAATGGTTCGCCCTGTTCAGAACCTTTTATAGCATTTTAGAGCTGGGACATGCAGAACTACATCAGGAACCCTCAGGAATCACTGACGGAAAACCCTGGTCCAGCTATTTTTGCTGCATTGTCAGTGTTCTAGTGCTCAGTTAGGGCATGGTTTGTGCCGTCACACCTAGTTATGCAGCGTCAGCGAAACGGCTAATAAGGTAGTTTAGCTTTTATGAACGAGGGGGGGAAGAGAAGAATGAGAGATTGTCAGCATTGGAAAGAAGCAGTTAGGATGGCATCAGCACACCAGCTCCCAGTGCTAAGTGCTTGGCGAGGGTTGGCCTTGACGACAGGATACTCTAAAGTTATATTTCGGGCATTTTTAGACACACACAATGAGGGAATGGAGGGGAGGGGGAAAAAAGGAGCGAAGTAGAGCGCTTTATGGTTTTAATTACAGCCGTCGGTGGCCATTGGCAAACACAGCCAGTGGTTGGCTGGAGGGCAGGGGCTCCAGAGGCGCAGTGGTGGTTTTGCAGTGACGTCGGGCGAAAAAATCACCAAGCGCCGTAGCGTTTTTGATGTCTTTTGAGAACCAGTGGCCTCAAAATGTCGTAAAACTGCTTGATGCAAGGATGTATCCGATATAGAGAGAAAGGCGAACCAATGCGCTTGGGTTACGTGGAGAAAACAGGCAGTGGTAATGGTCACCCTGTTTCTCACACAAACAGGACAAGGATTTTTTGCAATAGGAGAGGAGAGCGTGAGGTTGACGGATGTGCCTGACTCTTTGAGAAGGGTGGCCTTACTTGACTGTGTGCTTTAGCCTGTTAGGGCTGCCTCAAATAAAGGGTCTGTTGTGCAACCCCAGTCTGCTGAGTGAATGCAATTTCTCTTTTTAGAGGAGTGGGGCCTCCTTGTTTTTTTGCTGTGCGGTGGTGTGGTGTGGTGTGGTGTGCAATGCGTTGCGGTGCGGTGTGGCCTGGTTTGGAGTGGGGTGTTAAGGAGCCAGGCCTGTTGGTCTTGTGTTTGTGAATGCCTCAGGGATAATGAGTCTGATGTCACCCCCTGGAGAGGGGCACAGGGAGACAATGGCCCCTCTGTGTGTGTGTGTGTGTGTGTGTGTGTGTGTGTGTGTGTGTGGTACGCTCCCTGGGCTTTTGGCATAGCCCAACGATAGTGGTTTTTTTTCTGTCTCTCTCTCTCTGTGTGTGTGTGTGTGTGTGTGTGTGTGTGTGTGTGTGTGTGTGTGTGTGTGTGTGTGTGTGTGTGTGTGTGTGTGTGTGTGTGTGTGTGTGTGTGTGTGTGTGTGTGTGTGTGTGTGTGTGTGTGTGTGTGTGTGTGTGTGTGTGTGTGTTTGTTCATTGAAGTAGCTGGTGGAAGCTTTGCAGTGTCTGACCTTCTGTAAAAGGGTCAATGTCTGGGAACGAAAGTTTTTTTTTGTTTAGTTTTTTCCCCCCTGTAGCTCTTATTGTTCTTCAGCTTTTTTGGTGTTTGCGTGTGTGTGTGTGCACTTTGTAGTTCTTGCATGAATACTAGAAAAATCACTTCACTTGGTCCTTCCACAGGAAGACATTTCTAAAATCCTCTCCTCCAAATTCTGCAGTCTCTATCTGACTGACCCCTCCACACTCCACATTTTGGTCTCCGACATCGCCCTGCCGCCAACGCTCACCAAAACCTCCCCCGTCGTCCTGATAGGGCCCTGCAGCTCCTGGGCTCCCGTCTGGAGGTAGTCCTGGGTGACTCTCTGCCTCTCCCACCTGGGGGGGGGGGGGGGGGGGGCTGGCCAAAGAAACAAGACGGGGCAGATAGAGTGTTTAAGACCTCGCCGGAGGTGCCTTGGCTTTTCACTGTGCGTCGGCTATAAAGTTTCTCCCAAGAATCCGCCACCACAGTAAACCAAACCAAGCAGGGAAGACAGCTGCTGTTGCTGCTGAAAAACCCAGAGGGCACATTGTGCTTCGTTTACAACTCGCAATTCTTTTTTTTGTCCTTTCTTTTTTTTCTCCCCAAACTTAATTTTGTGCTTTCTGGAAGCTTCTCTTAACATTCCTTGGTGGTTACCTGAGTTGTATGTGATGGGCTGTTGTTCCCGTTTTAATGACTTGCCCAGGCTTTTCAGAGGAAAGGCCAGTTGTCTTTTTCCACTCGTGATATATGAACACCTTTTAGGTAATTCTGGAGACCTGTCGAGGTGCTTACCACAGTGACAATGTGCCTGTGGCCCAGGTGAAAACAAAAGGACGATTGTCCTCTCCAACGTCAGTGTCTGTCTTGGGTAAGTCATGAAGGCTTAGTTCTTATTTGGAGAATAGGCTACGGTATAAGGATGTCATTTAGAACATTCACCAGGCTCAGTCGTCTCTCGTGTCTTGGCCTTTTGTGTTTCACTCCACTGGTATCCCTTCATATCCCAACATGCTTGAGCTTTCTTTGTTAGAAAACTTTGCATGGCATCAACCTTGACCTGCATCAAGGACCCACACCAGAATCACAATATTTAAGTGGACTTCATCTTAGTTATGACAATTTTGCTGGTGGTGAAGATGTGTGCAAAAACTATCAATATCTTAGTATCTTTTAAATTATTTCTAGAGTTTCAGTAGATTGTCTAACTATGCCAGTGCTGCGGAACGCTAGAGTAAGACAATGCCAGTGACATTTCCTTAAAGAGGACCTATTATGCTTTTCCGTTTTTCCCCTTTGCTATAGTGTGTTCTATATTGTGCTTAGTACACATCAGAGGGAGTGACTCTCTCCCACAGAAACCACCTATGGTCAGCAGCCTGAAAGGCGTCATTGGAATTACAGCCCTTTTGCCTTTGTTACAAGATGACGCAATCTCGTAACCCAATCCTTATTGCCGCCTAACTGACCAATCAGAGCACACTGATCTAATCGGGAGGGGAGGGGGTTAAAGACACAGGAGCTCTAACAGAGTGTTTCAGACAGAGGGTGAATAGAGATGTACAGTATGAGACAAATGTGGTTTTGGAACATTGAAGCATGTAAATCTATTCTAGTAGACCCCAAAAATAAAATTATGAACATTGGAGATGAGCATAAAAGGTCCTCTTTAACATTCCTGTTACTTTTATATTTATATAAATATATAGGTACCCTAGTATGAAACCTCTAAATGGATAGTTTTACTGCTACCTCTATTTTTCATGTACTTCAGCAATAAAGTGTAATTTTCAGTCCAGTAATAGCCATTTGGCAGAACGAAAACACAGGAAGTCTTTTTAACAAGGTCCAGCAGCACGTCTCTTTGTCATTCTCACTGGTGCTTCCCTCCTGGGAGCCGCTGCAGATGTGAGGATTGCTATGACGATATGCCGTATTCCTTTACCGGCACCAGAACCTGACTCACACCACCCAGCGTGTATTTATGTTCCTAACGCCGCTAATCGCTCCTCTTTTTTTAGGTTGAAGCCGACCTGCATGGAGTGCCGACATAAGTGATTCCAGAAGGCGTTTGGAACAGCCAGGGGCCGAAATATTTCCAAGTGAAACAAGTTCAGCAGGTAAGAGGATGACTTCCTATCCTTCGTTCGTCTTCTTCACCTTTGGTTGTTGATTGTGGTTTTCTGAATGCGGTGATAGATGTTCTGTCAGATTCTTCCGGTTCCATACTGGCATGTTCTGCCTCTGATGAGTAATGGCTGCTGCTGCTGGTGGTGGCAGGCCGGGCGGTGCAGACTGGACTGAAGTGTTATCACCTCATAATTGGGTTCCTCCAGCTTCACCCGTATCGCACAATAGCTCACGGCCTTCGGCGCCTCACTGAGTTTGATGACAAACCCCTGCTTCCCTGACCACATCCCAGCGGTCCTCACCAGCTATTTCAAGGGCCAGACTTCTGCTTCCAATTACAGAGGGAGAGAGAAAGAGAGCGAGAGAAAGAGAGGGGGGGGCAGGGGGAGAGGGAGAGGAGAACGCCATGGATGGTTTAGGACATTGGGCAGAGGGCAGCCTCCCAACAGTAGCCCTTATCCGTTTGTTTTCATATTTTGCTTCCTTTGGTTTTGCACTCCTCCCTCTCTCCAGATCCCCCATGTCCACCGCTGTTGGCCGCCCATCACTGGCTT
>NC_045156.1:18906961-18929461 GCF_900700415.2 Clupea harengus
ACACACGTGTGTGTGTGTGTGTGTGTGTGTCCCTTTCACACTCTCACAGAGACACTGGCCTGCCTCATACCTTTGGGTACATGGGAGCTTCAGGCATTGAGTTGACGTTCTGTAAATTGATTGACTCTGGTCACGGTAACCATAGTGATTGAGTTTTATTTTAGCCGCCCGGAGCTGGGAGAGATTTTCAGAGCGGTGCCTGAAGAGACTGAAAGGACGTTTATAGGATGCCCAGCCAGTGTGTCATATGCACACACACACACACACACCTCACCATCAGGCCTTGGGCTCTGTAATGTACTTTGAGACCATGTCTGTTGCTAATGGCACTATATAAGTTACTAAAATTGAAATGGAGTCCCATTTAAATCCTTACACATATACATATACAGTACTTTCATATACTCCACAGACATGTCTGCTATTTGTTGCACCTGAGGAGGTGATGCAGCAGTCATGTCTCAACTCATTCCCTCCTTTTTCCATGTAAAGAAAATAGTTCCAATATTTCACATTTAACAGTTTGCGTTCATAATGAGCGCCTTTGTCATCGAGGCAGGGCTTTTCTTTTTTAAATTCCAGTGATGAGGTGACCCAGCAGTCATGTCTCAACTCGTTCCCCCCGTCTTCCCCTTAAAAATAGTTACAATATTTCTGTGTCGCATTTACCAGTGTGTGTTCATGTTGAATGAGAATGGTTTTCTTTATTTTAATTCTAGTGATGTTGAAGTATGAAGACACTTTCTCCTCACAGGCGTGCTGAGCTTAGAGCTACCGTAGTGCAGTTCACTACCTGTACAACGCAGTAGCATTCAGGTCTAAAGGCATTTCTTGAGAAGTGACACCATAACCATCCTTCTACAACCCCTCCCCCCCTACCGAGTGGGGAAGGGGACTCAACCTTCAGCCAGATTTATAGAAATGTTACTGATCCTTTCCTAAAAGAACGATGACTTTTATTTGAGATATTTTGTGGTGAGCCAAAATGGTAGGGAATCTTGTGGATTGTTATGAAACATCACAGCGTGGCTGCAGCCTAGAAAACCCTCAGTGGTTGTGTGTTTGAAAGAAGAGCACAGCTGAGCCAGAGTCAAACGCTGAACACAGCATTACAAGCTCAACTGCAGTCACCCCATCCCCATCCCAGACCCGCACAGAGGGGAATTGGTTTGCATCTGGTGCGTTATGTTATTAGGCCTGGCTCAGTTCAGCTCGGCTCAGCTCAGTCTGGCTTGGCTTGGCTTGGCTTGGCTTAGCTTGACTGCATTGTGCTGTGACGTGATTTGACATGCCTCCTGCCCCTACCTTCCTCCCCCAGGGTTCCCTGTGGATGTGGATGGTGTGTTTGTGTGTGGGGGGTTATCGGGGCATCCTCCTGCAGATGGTGTGTTGGTTTCTCATCAGCTGGAGGGTGTGTTGGTGTATCAGTGGGCCCGGCCGTGGCCACGCTTACACTCAGAGCGAGAGCGGGAGCGAGAGCGGAGCAGTGTGATGCTAGCTGACTCGTCCAGGAAGATTGTGTCTTTTCTCTTTCAGTTTCTGTTTTTAGCTGTTTTTAAACAGTTTAAATGTTGTTTTGAGTTTCTTTGGTTGTCATTCTCCCAGCCTCCCTGTTGTTGTGTTGAGACTTTAATATTTAAAATTCAGTCTATTCTTTCTTTTGTCAAACACTCCCTCTTTTCTCCCCCTTTTCTGATTCTCTTTTCTTCTTGTTTTTTTTTTATTCTGAATTTATATATTGTGTCTATTTTCTATGGTGACCTTCTCTGTTACTTTTTCCTCGTCTCTCTTTCTCTTCTACTCTTCTTTCTTTGATTTTTTTCTGTTTGCTGACTTAACCCTTCTCTTACCTGCTGCCCCTGTCTCTGCTTCCCATGAGTCCCCATATAGACTCTGTAGTGTCTCTGCTAGTCTCATTCAGCATGCTTGTGCTTCCCTCCCTGTCATGCAAGGCTTAAGCTGGTCCATTTTCATTCCCTGTTTTTTTTCCTTTTTTTTTCTGATAGACAATTTCTCCTCCGAGCACAAGGTGACTTTCTGTGACCGTATGAGCGCCAGAGAGAAACAATATGACAGGAATCAGAGCAATCCAAAGAAGAGTAATCAGATCATGGAATTCTGTGTTCCTCTGTGTCCTCTGTGAACGTGGAGAGGCCAACGGAGAGGGAGAGAAAGGGGGGTGGGTGGACATGATGGAGAGAAGGAGAGAGAGTGGGAGGGAGAGAGAGAGAAAGAGGCAGAGAGAAAAAAAAGGAAGGTCATTCTCCTTCTTCTGTCTTCTAATGTCTCTCCCGGCCATCCAATTGCCCAGAACCATGCTGCGCGTCCTGAATCATAATGGCCGACGAGGAGCAGACTTGTTTTTTTGGGTGGCGGTGGATGAGTACCATCAGTCATTTTTATTTGTGAGTTTTATTAAGAAGCCCGTATATCCTTCAGGCCGACGTCTGGCGCGCAGCTGGGATCTGACGCGGGGAGCAGGGGCGAGGAGGACGGCCCCTCTTCTGTCATAAGGCCCAGCGTCCCGCCGTGCTCAAGGACGACAGCACAGAGAACAGGCGCAGAGCCTGGCCCTCCTGTGTGTCTGCCTTTACTCTGGGTGTGGCTGTGGCTGTGGGTGGGTGGGTGTCTGTATGTTGGATTCTGTGTGTGTATCTGTATTCTCTGTGCCTGTCTGTGTATATTTGTGAGGGCGTGGCTGTGTCTGTGTGTGTCTGCAGATATATCTGTGTGTCTCTACAGCTCTGTGTGTGTGTGTGTGTGTGTGTGTGTGTGTGTGTTTCTGTGTTTCTGTGTGCCAGTGTGTGTCGGTCTTCATTTGCATGCTTGTCGGTTAAGGGCGGTGAGGATGAGGCGGGGGTGGGGGGGTGGCAGGGTGCTCTCCTCTCCACTCCGCTCGGCCGGTGCGTTCGCTAGACACCCGCATTGTTGGGCGAGGAATGACGAATAGGAGGTGACGATGAGCACTGTGTTTTAGCTAATGGAGATGAAGGGCTCGCTCGCAAGCAGGCCTGCTCTTAATTGGAGCTCCTAAAACAAGTGGGTCACAGCCAGGATTAAGGCTGCTTTGTTAGTCTAATGAGCCAACTTTGAAAAGGTGGCTGGGTGTGAGTGACAGCTTGCTGGTGGGGTGTTTGTCTGGGTCGCTTATGTTATTGTTTGTTTGTTCGGGGCCCTGTTTTGGCCGTGTTTCCACTCTCACTGTGAGAAAATCTGCCTTTGATGTAAAGAGGAATTCATATTCATCTGAGAGGAGTGGTAGGCTGCGAAAGCTGGTTGTTTGTTTGTTTGTCTTTTTTTTATTATTGTTTATTTGATGTTACTGTTGAGGCCATTGTGCACCCTGGCTCTTGTAGAGAATGCCCCCCCAGGCTGGCTCTATAGATGGTCCAGGATAGATAGCAGGTTGGATTGACCCTTGTGTGAGACTGGTTAATGGAATCCTCTCATTGGGTATGTGAATCAATTTCAGCCTCCAGCAGCCGCCTTTCTCTCATCTACCTGCTGCCCCTCATTTTGTTCGCTCTCTTTCATCTTGTCTCTGAATTGAGAGTGGGGAGTACCATTGCCTGCCGGGCCTTACAACACCCAGTGGGGTCGTAAACTGTTAATACACACGTGCATCTTATCAATAATGCATGGCTGGGGCCAGGTGTGTGTGTGTGTGTGTGTGTGTGTGTGTGTGTGTGTGTGTGTGTGTGTGTGTGTGTGTGTGTGTGTGTGTGTGTGTGTGTGTGTGTGTGTGTGTATCAGTCTCACATATGCCTGACAGGTCAGTGACCAACCCTTAGGGCACTTGTGTAGACACAGACAGACAGACAGACAAACACACACACACACACACACACACACACACACAGAGACACAAACACACACACAGAGACACACACACACACACACACACACACACACACACAGACACACACACTCGTCCCATCTCCCTTTCTGTCCCTGAGGGCCTGAATCCTGAATGACAAATTGGAACCTGTCCCCTCTCCCCAGGATGCGGCCTAGAGAGTCCGCCCCAATTAAGGCCCCGTCAGCATGAGTCTGATTGGACCTCTCCTCCCTCCCTTCCTCCCCCACTGGAGATTGAGCCACAATGGCCTGTGCCGTCCTGATGACTGGTGGAGGAGGGCTGGACAAAGATGAATTGAGAGATGCTTAAGATAAGAGGGCAAATAAATTCAAGCAGACAGATAAATAAGATAAGGCAAGATGAATGGCCTGTCACTTGCATTGAGGTGACACAGGGAGAAAATAGTGGGAATGGGTTACAGTCGGACACACACACACACACACACACACACACACACACACACACACACACACACAGAGAGACATGAAAAGGGAAAAAAATCGTAGTAAATAAAATAACCAATTCGTCTTCAGGCTAATGTGATTGTGTTGGCGACTGTAGGATCTATTCATTTGTTTTGGTCAGTGGGTACTGTAGTGAGGGGTGTGGGGTTGAGGCAGAAAGGTGAAGATGGAGCCTGAGTCCAGTGGTTGGACACATAAACAGATAGTTTGACAAACAAACACAGATAGCCTGGCCCTCCTGTGTGTCTGCCTTTACTCTGGGTGTGGCTGTGGCTGTGGGTGGGTGGGTGTCTGTATGTTGGATTCTGTGTGTGTATCTGTATTCTCTGTGCCTGTCTGTGTATATTTGTGAGGGCGTGGCTGTGTCTGTGTGTGTCTGCAGATATATCTGTGTGTCTCTACAGCTCTGTGTGTGTGTGTGTGTGTGTGTGTGTGTGTGTGTTTCTGTGTTTCTGTGTGCCAGTGTGTGTCGGTCTTCATTTGCATGCTTGTCGGTTAAGGGCGGTGAGGATGAGGCGGGGGTGGGGGGGTGGCAGGGTGCTCTCCTCTCCACTCCGCTCGGCCGGTGCGTTCGCTAGACACCCGCATTGTTGGGCGAGGAATGACGAATAGGAGGTGACGATGAGCACTGTGTTTTAGCTAATGGAGATGAAGGGCTCGCTCGCAAGCAGGCCTGCTCTTAATTGGAGCTCCTAAAACAAGTGGGTCACAGCCAGGATTAAGGCTGCTTTGTTAGTCTAATGAGCCAACTTTGAAAAGGTGGCTGGGTGTGAGTGACAGCTTGCTGGTGGGGTGTTTGTCTGGGTCGCTTATGTTATTGTTTGTTTGTTCGGGGCCCTGTTTTGGCCGTGTTTCCACTCTCACTGTGAGAAAATCTGCCTTTGATGTAAAGAGGAATTCATATTCATCTGAGAGGAGTGGTAGGCTGCGAAAGCTGGTTGTTTGTTTGTTTGTCTTTTTTTTATTATTGTTTATTTGATGTTACTGTTGAGGCCATTGTGCACCCTGGCTCTTGTAGAGAATGCCCCCCAGGCTGGCTCTATAGATGGTCCAGGATAGATAGCAGGTTGGATTGACCCTTGTGTGAGACTGGTTAATGGAATCCTCTCATTGGGTATGTGAATCAATTTCAGCCTCCAGCAGCCGCCTTTCTCTCATCTACCTGCTGCCCCTCATTTTGTTCGCTCTCTTTCATCTTGTCTCTGAATTGAGAGTGGGGAGTACCATTGCCTGCCGGGCCTTACAACACCCAGTGGGGTCGTAAACTGTTAATACACACGTGCATCTTATCAATAATGCATGGCTGGGGCCAGGTGTGTGTGTGTGTGTGTGTGTGTGTGTGTGTGTGTGTGTGTGTGTGTGTGTGTGTGTGTGTGTGTGTGTGTGTGTGTGTGTGTGTATCAGTCTCACATATGCCTGACAGGTCAGTGACCAACCCTTAGGGCACTTGTGTAGACACAGACAGACAGACAGACAAACACACACACACACACACACACACACACACACAGAGACACAAACACACACACAGAGACACACACACACACACACACACACACACACACACAGACACACACACTCGTCCCATCTCCCTTTCTGTCCCTGAGGGCCTGAATCCTGAATGACAAATTGGAACCTGTCCCCTCTCCCCAGGATGCGGCCTAGAGAGTCCGCCCCAATTAAGGCCCCGTCAGCATGAGTCTGATTGGACCTCTCCTCCCTCCCTTCCTCCCCCACTGGAGATTGAGCCACAATGGCCTGTGCCGTCCTGATGACTGGTGGAGGAGGGCTGGACAAAGATGAATTGAGAGATGCTTAAGATAAGAGGGCAAATAAATTCAAGCAGACAGATAAATAAGATAAGGCAAGATGAATGGCCTGTCACTTGCATTGAGGTGACACAGGGAGAAAATAGTGGGAATGGGTTACAGTCGGACACACACACACACACACACACACACACACACACACACACACACACACACACACAGAGAGACATGAAAAGGGAAAAAAATCGTAGTAAATAAAATAACCAATTCGTCTTCAGGCTAATGTGATTGTGTTGGCGACTGTAGGATCTATTCATTTGTTTTGGTCAGTGGGTACTGTAGTGAGGGGTGTGGGGTTGAGGCAGAAAGGTGAAGATGGAGCCTGAGTCCAGTGGTTGGACACATAAACAGATAGTTTGACAAACAAACACAGATAGATAAACACACACACACACACTCTTCTTAATTCATTCTATTGTAGATGCACGCCGCTCCTGACAGGGCTGAGAGAAGGAGAGCTCCTTCCATCCATCCATCCACTGACGGCCAGCCCCACTCCTGCGTGGAGGAGAGACGGGTGCCGGCACTGTTTATTATTGCAGCCTGACTTATGTTGCTATTGGGAGACTTTTTGACTGCTCCAGCGGGGGTGTGTGCGTGCGTGCGTGCGTGCGTGCGTGCGTGCGTGCGTGCGTGCGTGCGTGCGTGCGTGCGTGCGTGCGTGCGTGCGTATTTTTGAGAATAGTTAGAATTCTTCTGTCAGCACTTTCAGGCCTCTGTCTTTTCTCTCTCCTTTTTTTGTGTTTTCTGATGGGGTTTCTCTTCTGCGCTTTCGTGCGCATGTTTGTTTGTGTGAGTGTGTGTTTGTTTGTTTGTGTGAGTGTGTGTTTGTTTGTTTGTTTGTGTATGTGTGATAATGAGAGAAAGTGAGTCTGTGTGTCTGTGTTTGTGAGAGAGAGAGGGAGCGTGCGTGTGTGTGTGCACATCTGTGGGGATCCATGCATTGTATTGATCAGGAGGGTAGAAGTTGAATGGGTGGACTCATGTGTTGCTCTCTGCAGGGGTCCTCCTTGCAGTACCAGGCACTACCAGTACAACTGTGTGTGTGTGTTTGTGTGTTTGTACTTGTACTTGTATTTAGGAAAGAAAAACAGGTAAAGGAACAACATTTGGGGATTTAGTTGAACAGCCAGGCAGTTAACTCGTGCCGTTTTCTGTGCACGAGTGTGTGTGCTCGTTTGCTCACTTGTGTGTGTCATGAAAACCCCAGAAAGCCCCCTCCCTGCCCTGCCCTGCCAATCCCCCCAATTGCAAACTCCCCCAGATCTCATTTGTGCCCAGCAGGGGAGTGGATGGGGAGTTGGACTATAGCCTTTGTGTTTCAAATGAAGCTGGTATGGGTCTGAACAGAAGGCTGGACTACCCTCTCTCTCCCCCCTCTCCCCCCCCTGGACACCACTGTTTGTCTCCCACCCCCCCTTTCAGGCTTGGGGTGGGGGGAGGGACACAATACTGACTTCTGATGGAGGCCAGCTACTAGAGTGACTCATTTGTCATCCTTGAAGTCTCCACCCTCCCTTCCCCCATATTACACCCCCATGTTGCCCCTGTATGGGTTAGTCCGGTAGTTTGTCTCTCCCTTGGGTGTGTTGGCCCGGACCATCAGAGCACAGATGGAGGGGGTGGGGTTAAAAATCATGGGAGCAGATGCACTTTAGGTTATATGTGTGTGTGTGTGTGTGTGTGTGTGTGTGTGTGTGTGTGTGTGTGTGTGTGTGTGTGTGTGTGTGTGTGTGCACGCTTCCTCAAGGATTTCCTCCCAATCGGAACTGTGAGATTAAGCTGCAGTGGCTGTTTTCGCCTCGGCCAACTTCAGTTCCCACAGGCAAGATGGGATGTAATGTTCTTGGTCTTGTTTGTGTGGGTGATTATGCTGTGTGTGTGTGTGTGTGTGTGTGTGTGTGTGTGTGTGTGTGTGTGTTTTTGTGTCCGTGTTTGTGAAGGTCTGCCTCACTTTTTGTCATCTCATTATGTGTGTGTATTTGATGTGTGGGATAGCTTTTGTTATCCCCGTTATCAGTGACAGTCCAGCTGTGTGTGTGTGTCTGTGTGTGTGTGTGTGTGAGAACAGTAGATCAGGGTGAGTTTGTCAGGTTCACCGCTTCATTAGTGGCTGTTACTTGTGCTGACACCAGCCTTGGGGCAAAGAGAAGACAGAAGTGCAGAAGTTTCCCTGCAAGGTGGGGATCTGTTGAACGTCAGCTCTGGGGATGATGCTGATCCGAGGTCTTCATTCATTGGGGGGATCTCGCGTCTGAAAGGTGATTGATGGGCTGGGTTAACCTGGTCCGACACTGAGAGATGAAATGGCACATTCCTTGTCTTTCTGTTTATTCTGCCCCCTTCCTCCCCCTCCTTGTCTTCCTGGCCGCATCCTTGGAGGAAAGTTAATTAAACTCAGAGGAGTCCCTGCTCCTCCAAGGTCAGATAAACCTCTCTCTGGTTATGAGGAGTGGCTGGACCCGCCTGATGTTGTTCCTGTGTGTGTGTGTGTGTGTGTGTGTGTGTCTAGGTGTATGTGTGTTTGTGTGTGTAAGAGCAAGAGAGTGCACGTGTACACAAGTGTGTGTGTGTGTACATGTATGTGTGTTTGTGTGTGTAAGAGCAAGAGAGTGCACGTGTACACAAGTGTGTGTGTGTGTACATGTATGTGTCTCTGCTTTTGTGTGTGACTGTATGTGTTTGACCGTATATCTGTGTGTATCATGGCTGCTGCCGTGTGTAGGCCCCTGGTGTGATTTCCGCTTGCGGTGGGGCCGGCCGATAGCCTCCGCTTCGTGCCTCTGTCTGGGGGCGCTGGGAGATGACAGATGACGCTTCTCGAGAGGAGGTGTGAGATCTCGATGTGGAGTGCCAGCGGGTCCCGCCCAAAACTTCTCCAGGCCCTCTAACTAGCCCGCTACACCCGAGCCTCTTCCCGCAAGACGAGAGAAGGTCCTCTAACGAGGTCCTGTGGGAATGCCTCTCACAACCCCCCTCAGTTTCTGGATAACCCTCTTGGCTTCCACTCACCCTCATAAAGTGTGTTTAGTTTTGTGCAGGCGTAAGGGGGGGGGGTTAAGTGGCAAAAGCATGTTAAAAGTGAGAGCCTTTGTTAGGAGTTCAGATGAACTCCTCGGTGAAGGTTCTGCTAAGCTCAGCTGAGCACTGGCTCACGTCACGTCACGTCCCAGCGGACTGTAACCCGCAGGCTTGCCATCAGATCCATCACTTATCGGTCATATTCAGTCTCATCAAACACACACAGCTGGGTCCATGTGTCCATGTGCTTCTCAGCATGATGAAATATCCACGCCCAGCCTGTAATCAGCGGGGCTCGCAAAACAAAGGGCATGGAAATAGTGTGTGTGTGTGTGTGTGCGTGTGTGCGTGTGTGCGTGTGTGCGTGTGTGCGTGTGTGCGTGTGTGCGTGTGTGCGTGTGTGCGTGTGTGTGTGTGTGTGTGTCTGTCTGTCTCTCTCTGTCTGTTTCTGTCTCTCTCTCTCTGTGCCTCTATGTCTATTTGTGTGTGTGTGTGTGTGTGTGTCTTTTTGTGTGTGTGTCTTTCTGTGTGTGTGTGTGTGTGTTTGTTTCTATGTATGTGAGTGTGTGCGTGTCAGTGTCTGTCTGTATGTATGTGTGCATGTACAGATGTGTGTGTTGTGTTGTGTCTGTGTGGTGTGCCCTGCCATAAATGCACGGCTGCAAAAGCACAGCGAGGAGCCCCAGACTTTGTGTGTGTCGGCAGTAAAACTCACACCTTTCATCGCACACGCACACACACGCACACACACACACACACATGATCTTTAAGGGTGCGCCATTAATCTGTGTGTGGCAGACAGTGCCCTTATGTGGCGCTCCTCCTGCAGGAGGACGGGTGTGATTGAATGCTCTCATTGTGCCAGACCGCGCCGTGAGAAGGCCACGTCCCGGAGAGGCGCACACACTCACCTAGCACCGCGCACAGGGGCGCCCGACACATTAGAACAGCAAATGTTAACAGCAGCTAAAAGCATTCATTGGAGTATTTATGAGAGAGGGAAGGAGGGAGTGAGGGAAGGAAGGAGGGAGTGAGGGAAGGAGGGAGAGAAACAGAGAGGAAGGGAGGGAGAGGGGGAAATAGAGATGGAGATGGAGAGAGAGAGAGAGAGAGAGAGAGAGAGAGAGAGAGAGAGAGAGAGAGAGAGAGAGAGAGAGAGAGAGAGAGAGAGAGAGAGAGAGAGAGAGAGAGAGAGAGAGAGAGAGAGAGAGAGAGAGAGCAATGGAATACACATATAAGGGGGTAGTAAGAAATAACTAATCCCCCATCCCTTCCCCTGGGAGCATAGATAGATGAAAACAAAGGATCAAAAGAGAGATAAAAGGAAGGACAAACAGGAGCACAGATGAGATGCATAGGACAGGCCAGCAACCGAGGAAGTGGAAATGGAGGCATTCTGTTTCGAGTCAGAAAACTGGAACGGAAAATGGAGGTGAAAGCAGGCAGAGGGTCAGTAGAGGAATGGATAGATGTCAAAACAGAAATGGGAAGATATGATGAAAATGTAAAATGTCTGCCGTGGTGGAGGACAGAAGGAGATGTGAGGGGACGAGACGGAGGGGACAGGACAGAGACGGAGAAAGAGGACGCAGACAGGTGGTTTGAAGGACAGAGACACGCCTTTGCAACTCTCTGGGGAATTGACTGGGCGTCTCCCTTGTAGAGATTAGAGCAGCATCCCTAACATTGACACACACACACACACACACACACACACGCATGTTCACACACACACACACACACACACACACACAGTAGTGTGGCAAACATGTAATTTGTCTGAGGGACCAACCCCATGATGGGCCTGAAACAAAGATGGAATATGACACTCCGTGTGTGTGTGTGTGTGTGTGTGTGTGTGTGTGTGTGTGTGGAAACAGAGGGAGAGCCAGTGGGGCTCACACAGTAGGAGTGAATGACGGGTGAGACTGAATAGACAGGTGGTGTGCAGTCACTGAACCACACCTGCTCATTAGATGCCCCTCATTAAAAGCTTCCCAACCGCCCTCTGAACACAGACAGACTCGCACAGACAGACACACACACTCGCACAGACAGACACTCGCACAGACACACACACTCGCACAGACAGACACACGCACAGACACACGCACAGACACACGCGCAGACACACGCGCAGACACACGCACAGACACACGCGCAGACGCACAGGCGCAGATGCACAGACAGACACACACACACTCGCACAGACAGACACACACTCACTCGCACAGACAGACAGACACACACACTCTCGCAGACAGACACACACACTCACAGACACATGCGCAGACGCATAGGGGCAGACGCAGATCTTTTTGATTTGTCTTCATTTTCTTTCATCTTTCAACATCAAAATACTGGAGATGTTTCAGAAGTGCCATGCAACCCAGGATGAAATGAAATCCATTATTCCATTGTCATTTCTCTTATTTCAGCTCTCATTGTTTCATTGGTAGGATTAGTAATGGGTTTGTGACTGAAATGACTTTGTGAGCCGTCCACTAACTGTCACAGAAACAGAGACACAGACACACGTACACACAGACACACCTACCGCTCATGGGCTTACTCTACTACACATAAACACATTACACATATCTCTAACTCACATACACGCACATTCCCTGTCTCACGCCCCCACACTCTCACACTCAAACAGACAACTTTAACACGCAAAATGCACTTTAACCATGCTTCTCCCGTGCTGCACGTGATCGGGCTGATAAGCAGTGACCTCTGGCCAGCGCAGCAGTAGCTTCTAGAACATTCCCAGCAGGGCTGAGACGGCTCAGACACGCATGTGGGGACGCTCCTGAGGAACCCCAGAGATGCTTTAACTCTTCTCTGTTTTTCCTGCCCTCCTCTCCTTCATCTCTTCTCTGTTTATCCTGCGCTCCTCTCCTTCCCTCCCTCCTGTCAACGTAACATACAGCCGGCTTTGCCCTCCGCTGTCACCCCCATTGGACAAGCTGCCGAGGGAATACTTCCCATACTCTCCCCATTCCCACAATGCAAAGCTTTAAAAACCTGCACGGCCCCCTTGAACCTGGCGATAGCATCTGCCTGCATGCTGTAGGGACCTCTATGTTCCCTGAGATTCACATCACGGCCTCTTTGAGGGAGAACGTGGTACGACGAATGTGATGTTTTCAGCTAGGCTTCAGTGGTGTGTGTGTGTGTGTGTGTGTGAGAGAGTGTAAGGGCTGGTGCTCTGATCTCTACAAGGGAGACGCCCAATTTATTCACCAGAGAGTTGTAAAGGCGTGTCTCTGTCCTTCAAACCACCTGTCTGCGTCCGATGCATCCTCTGTGGCCTCAGTGGTGTGTGTGCGTGCGTGTGCGTGTGTGTGCGCGTCCTAAATCTGTCCATGTTGCATGTTTTGCAGTCTGGGGATTCTCACCACTGCTTTGTTCCGTCTTTGTGAACACATACCTTTATCATGGCCACGTTAGCAGAGCCAGTGTGTGGTTCCCATGACCGAGAGGCATTTAAAAACACTCTCTTGGGTGATTTGAAATGGAGAGAGAGTACATCAGATGCAGAACTGGACGAAAGAGAGCTCATGTATTTGCAGTGAAACTGTTGCCATCTCGGCTCCATGTTTGGGAAGGCCCTTCGCCTCGCTGGCTTCCCGCCTGGATGTCCATCTTGCTGGCCATGCATGACCTGCTGTGAGCTTGTGTTGGCCGGGGCGACTTTATTTGGCAGATCACTGGCATGGTGTCTATCTTTGTGTGTGCAAAAATGTGTGACACGTGCTCATGGGAGAAGCGGAGGGTATCAAAACACTCACACACACATAAACTCTCTCTCACACACACACACACACACACACACACACACACACACACACACACACACACACACACACACACACACACTCAAACCGATTCACTCACTCATTTACCGTACTTACTTATTCACACACTCATTCACCCACACACACTCACACTTTTCTATGCCAGTGGGAGCAGATGCCTGGGTACTGAAGGGATCCCAGGGGAGAGTGAAGTGTGTGTGTGTGTGTGTGTGTGTGTGTGTGAAGGGGCAAGGAGACTGGTGTACCAGGGTCTCCAGCCAGTATGGAGACGTTCCAGGAATGGCAGGCATTTCACAGCCGCCAGAGAAGAGCGCCCCTGGGCCAGATAAATAGAAATGTGTTAAGACCAACATTTATCTTGTGCCAACATGACCCCCCCACACACACACACAGAAAGAGAGAGAAAAGAAAGAACAGTGGACAAATTGAGAGAAAGAAGGTCAGAGAGAGACATATTCTAGATTTTTTGTCCTTTCACTCTGGGTCGAGGCTGCCTTTACGAGTCGCTTTAATCAAGGACACGGTCCCACTCAGTGGACTGTAAATGGAATGGGGGGATTTGCAGTAAAAGTGTGAGCACAGTAGTGTGTTATCTTTACAAGGCGCTTTGTTACTCTTGTTAACCCCGAGAGGTGAACTGGCCTGATCCAGAGGCCCAGTGGAACATGCTGTTAAAGGAGCCACATGTTGCACACACACACACACACACACACACACACACACACACACACACACACACACACACACACACACACACACACACACACACACACACACACACACACACACACACACACACACACACACACACTCACACACACACACTCACACACATACTCACACATACGCACACTCACACACATACACACATACACACTCACACATACGCACACACGCGCACACACACACACACACACACACACACACACACACACACACACACACACACTCACACATACACAATAACACACACACTCACACAGGGAGTAGCAGGGAGTCTTGAGTCTAAGCAATTTACTGCTGTTGTCTTATGCTTGACATATTATGCAATTTAAAACTTGCATGCACCCACCCACCCACCCACTCACACCAACACACACATTACATCAACACTCACTCATGATATAAACCAACATACATGCACATTATAGAAAATGGCTCCACCCAAAACTGCATACCCCACACACACACACACACACACTAATTCGAGGAGGACAACACACAGAGGCTCTTTACAAACACATGTTGCTTGGCACATAATTATTTGCGACGGCAGACGGTGGTCATACTAACATTTATCCTGCTGTTCTGCTGTGTTGCTCCTGCTGAAGAGGACTGGAGTGTTTGTCCACACAGAGAGCTCATTGTCCCGACGCTCAGGCCAGAACTGAGAGTTCAACCGGTGGAGCCAAAGGTGATGCCAGTCCAATTATAGTCCTACCTCAAAAACACACACACACACACACACACACACACACACAAAGAGAGACCTCTGTCCTTTGTTGTGTCAAAGGCTGGGCCTGTTTTTGCCCAGTGTGCATGTTTTCTGTTTTGTGAGGGAGAGGTTTGTTGACCATAATTTAAAGGTTTCCCATCATCAACATCATTCTCTCTCTCTTTCTTTCTCTCTCTCTCTCTCTCTCTCTCTCTCTCTCTCTCTCTCTCTCTGCATCTGGTCCTGCAGACAGGCCATCTCTCTGTCTCCAGTTGTTACTCCTGTTTCAAATCGGCAATGCCATCTACCTAATCTCCCCATCTCTCCCCTGAGGCCTTCTTCATATATCTTTATTTTACAGCCTCTTATTTTTCGATCTCTCTCTCTTTCTCTCTCACCACAAATCTCTGCACATTCAAAATGCCTACAGAAATAGCCAAGTCTTGACACGCATTGTAAAATTACTGTTATCCCCCCCCCCCCCCCCCCCCCCCCCCCCCCCCATCTCTCCGCCAAAATCAATTTGGCATGGGCCAAGGGGCATCGCTGCGCCATCGCCCTGGATGCCCATCCGGCAATGCCCTCAGTGGACTGCAGGAATGCAAGTCAGACACGTTCCTCAATGGGCGCCATTCAGCCAGCACCACGTTGATTTGCTTTTTTTTCCTGTGTTCTTTTGTGAATGGTGAGAAGCCAGGCAATGCCCGTTTGATTCGCCAGCCGAAACGCCGGTGGAATGTCGCAGTGGTGCCGGCTTAAGGAGGGGAAAACCTCTGCCGGAACATTCTTCGTGGAGCAGAGGGAGCTTTGGTGTGTGAGCTCGGCTTCAATGAGGGTTTATGGGGCGGGCGGCGGACTGTAATCCTAGATTGCTCACACTGAGGCATTACTCACAATGCTGGGGGAGCACATATTCGGTTCTTTGCTTTTTGCTCTCTTTCTTTCTCTCTCTCTCTCTGTCTTTCTTTTTCTTTCTTTCTTTCGTTCTCTCTACGTGATGTGTATGAAGGTCAACGACTAGTCTGTGCTGGGAAGGGTGAAGGCGTGGCGGTAGTAAGAAGGCTTCGGGCCAGAATTCTGGCTAAGATGTTTTCCGATTTCCGATTTCCAACGAAGGCTCCTTCACGGGGCCCTAGCTACCCACACGTAGCGCACCTGAGTTCAGTGGTAGGGAAAGACTGGCCTTTTTGTGATGGATGAAATCATTGACCATTTGTTTGTGAGAGGTTAGGACATGCTCTTGGACTGCTTGAGGGAATGGTGTGGTAGGTTGGGGGATATCTTCTCTCGTGTTTCTTTTCGTTAGTGGTCCCAGATACAAGGTTAAAAAAAGCAGGTTTGTCTGTTATATTCCTTGCCGGGGTCAGCAAAGTTGGCCTTTTTGAATAACAAGATATTGGGAGTGGGCTCAGATGATTCCGTAGAAGTCTGAAAGAGAATTGTGGCAGGCCATATTCAAATCGAATGTGCTTATTATAAAATGATTAATGACATCATGTCGTCTTCTGAGGGGGCTGTTGTGTGGAATTGGTGGTGATGGGCCGATGGTTTTTAAAGTGTGACAGGAAGGGTAGCATTTTTATGTGAGCATGTAGGCTTTATTGTATGTATGTGTTTTATCGGGTAAGCATGTGAGCAAGTAAGGCACTGGTTTAGTCCCTCTCTCTTTCTCTCTCTCCTTCTCTCTTTCCCTCCGTGTCTCATTGGGTTTGTTTTACTGCCATCATCAATCCCGCCCTCCCTCTCACTGTTGCTGTCTGCTCAGATCGGAAGTGAAACTAGACACCAGCAAACTCTGAATGAGTGTGACACAGACCGGATCCTTTCTCTCTCTCTCTCTCTCTCTCTCTCTCTCTCTCTCTCTCTCTCTCTCTCTCTCTCTCTCTCTCTTTCTCTCTCTTTCTCTCCCTTTCTCCCCCCGCTCTGTGTGTGTGTGTGTGTGTGTGTGTGTGTGTGTCGTATTGAATTGAGTGTGCATACCTCAACTGCAGAGCACAAAGATGGGGGAAGTCACTGTGTGTGTGTGTGTGTGTGTGTGTGTGTGTGTGTGTGTGTGTGTGTGTGTGTGTGTGTGTGTGTGTGTGTGTGTGTGTGTGTGTGTGTGTGTGTGTGTGAGTGAACGAGCGCGCGCAAGTGACCGAGAGAGTGCAAGAGTATGTGTGGTAGGCCTGGTTGGTGATCTTAAGTAGGTGTTGATAGATTGATTATACAACACAGTCAAACTCAACATCACCAGCCACACTCCCTGCGAGCTACAGCTACCTCAGGTAAGCTTACTAATGGACAATTTGTCACCACCGTCACAACATAAACCCAAACTTTCCGTCTCGGAGGAGCGTTAAACTGCAGTGGATCAGGAACACTCTGTCCCGTGGAAAGGCTCGGCTCTCAGCTCTGCTGAAACACAAATATTTTTCCACCTAATTTTAGACACTGACTCGCTCGGGAACAAACATGTATTTTTAATTAGAGGGAATGATATATCAGGGTAGTCCTGCATAATAATTGTTTTGCTTGCTTGCTTGTGGGGGGGGGTGGGGTGTGTGTGTGTGTGTGTGTGTGTGTGTGTGTGTGTGTGTGCGCGCTGCGCAGCGCATTAGGGTATTTCCATGATTTCCCAAATTAGTCTTTACAGAATCAGAATGTATACCACTGCAAATCTGAGTAACATGGAGCATAAGTAGGTTAGGGAAGTGTGTGTGTGTGTGTGTGTGTGTGTGTGTGTCAGGACTGTAGGTAAGATTGGAATGAGATTTACAACCCTATTCAGCAGTAACTACAGGCTCTTTGATGGAGAACTGGGAGACAAAGCATTGTTTGTCTTGTCTGTCTTTCCCTCTATCGGTACGTGGGTGGATTTGTATGTATATGTGTGTGTGTGTATCTGTGTGTGTGTGGCTTGGTGTCTTTCATCATGGATCCTTATGAGAACTCTTTTCAAGAAACATGAAAGTGATTCTCTTTGAATTAGAATTCAGGAGATTTAATTTATTCACAGAACCACCTCCATGAATAAACATATTTCTGCTCACTGCCAAAGACTGAACTGAAAACGATCTCTCTCCGTGTCCCTATGCGCTTGTGTGTGTGTGTGTGTGTGTGTGTGTGTGTGTGAATATATATATATAATATATATATATGGCTTATAGAATAGCTCATATGGACCATTTCAATGAAGGCAGGATGTCATTGGTTTGAGGGTCTATGTTAGGGTGTACATTATCTGTAACAATGCACAGTTCTCTTATATTGCTGATTTTAGCCTTTCACATGGAGTAGGCAGTATACTCCATTCACCACTGGCAGGACCCTCTGCAGAACCAGCTATAGCTGGCCGTGTTACTGTGGGCTGTTGTTGTTGTTCCAGAAAAGCCAGGCTCAGATTTTCCACGTCTGTCCTGCCTGCTGTGTCAGTGAAGGTTACACATTCTTTCCCATAATGTGCACATATTTTTTCAGTCCCATAATCGGCATGTAAAAACACAGCCTATAATTTCAGCTGAAGTCCGTGGCGCTCTGTGTACACACACACACACACACACACACACACACACACACACACACACACACACACACACACACACACTGACTAACTTCGAGCTGATGTCCATAGTGCAGTCATTTTAAGCTACATCATGTCATGTTAATCCTCTCTTCTGGTCTGACGTTTCCAAGCAAATGTCTCAAACCGATACGGCAATAAACTCTCGCAAACACATAAAGGCCACCCTGTCACTCACTACTGTCTCCGACCCCCCCCCCCCCCCCCCCCCTCCTCCAGTTTCAGTTCAGTTATTCAGGCAGTTGGCAGATTCGCATGTGGCCTCACCCTAAAACAGCCCTACAGTCATAACCACAGATACAGTTATCAGTATTTGAGCAGTTCTACGGAGTGTGCTTCCTGGAACCAGATGGGCTCTGCATACCTTAGTGAGGGAACGCCACAAGGTATATATGTAGGCGTGCTGCACGTCTGGTACCCAAAGGAGAAACATGTCACTTTTCAGGCACACGATCTCATCAGGCTGCAACAGTTTCACAGGTGCTATGGTGAAGAAGAGGACGGTGAAACTGGCTCCGAAGTTTCTGTGGAATCCCGACGCCCTAGTGACCTAGCAAGGAACACCATAGCCATGGAAACCGTACACACAGGGAAAGCAGAAAATGAAGACTGGCTAATTATCTACAAGTGGACATGTGTTGGTGCTCTAGAACAGGACACTTGATACTATGTAACAGATGAAGCGGTTGTGCTCACACTGTGGTTGGACTTTGCCTGATTGTTCGTGAGCCTAACGCCTGAGACGGCTGGAATATTGTCTTTGACTATTCTTCATCCCCTTACCATGGTCAACCTCAGTGGAAGTCCCTTAGCATGTGACCGCTTACTGTTTTCCCTCTAATGCCTATACCATTCTAATGCCTGTACCATTCTAATGCCTATATCACCTTTACCCCTCTATACAATCTGCCACTCATGTAATACTGCCATCTACTGGGGCTGTGTTCCACGGTTGCTATGAGGGTCGTGGAGGGATGTGAAAGGTGCCCTGTGTTGTCAGGGGAACCGGCAGCTTCACTGTATCGCTTGTCTCTTGCCTGAGTCATTCTGATGTCAGAGATGGACCTTTAGTATGTGGAGATCATGAATCACAGGAGTGACTGTCTCCTTTATCTCACCTGATCTACCAAGCCTAGTGCATAAAGGAACACTGTGTTCCGTCTGGCTCTCTGAAATGTAGCAGGAAATGCATACCTTGATCTATCTATAATGTGCCATTATCTGGGTCTTTCCTCCTTTAGATTTAGTTACCTATTTTCTTACACACACACCCACACACCCACACACCCACACACCCACACACCCACACACCCACACACACACACACACACACACACACACACACACACACCCACACACACCCACACAAGAGTGACTGTGTCTGTGATGCCCATTCAGGACTGGCCCTAATTTCATTGATGGGCAACACAGCTGGCAACACGCAAAGTCCACCTCGCAAGACCTAAAGCTAATTTAATAACTTGGCAAAATCATTTGGCTAATTTAATAACATGAGCAACATTCAAAGCGCAAACGTGGGTGGGTCAGAGCAATGCTGGGGTGTGTCCGTGCATAGACGTGGGAGACCCATGTATAAATGTGCTCCTTCAAAGCAACACCTTTACATGAGACTTCTAAATTATTTAATGTAAGTCAGACCTCCCTCACAACAACCTCTGTCTCCTCTGGTGTAACTGTTCCGTTTTCAACCTGAATTTTAGACCAATTACTGTGTGACCGTTAATAAAGTAAGGTCAAATCATTGGCTGATAAAGAATGACTTCATTGCCACATCCACTTATAACTCAACCCATTTGTTCGATTGCGCCCTGCTTTGTATGAATGTAATGACCAAATATGGGTAATCCTGCATATTCTCACTGTGCGGTTGCTGACGCTTGAAGCACATTGATGGTGCTTATTGCGCCCCCCCTCCCAACCACACCACACACACACCTACACACCCAGTGTTTGGGTATCCACCCGTCATTGTGAACGAGAGCCGTTCGCCTGCGCTGGGAGACGGGCCAGGCCAGGTCAAAGCTCTGCCTGGACAACAGACACAGATAGATTGTGGGTGAAGGGTTGGGGGAATGTTTGGAGCCACAGAAGACACGGTCACCGATATCTCATCAAGAATCGTTGTATCACCGTCAGACCGACAAATTCAACTTTTATATTTTAGTCTGTTGTTCCGGGCATCCCATTGTCATTTGGCCAAAACGAAAGTCAATAGGCAGAATGTCTGAGGAGGACGGGCAAAGAATGGGTCACCTTTCCAGGCCTAACTGGCATGACCTGGGCTCTGTGAGAATGGAAGTATCAGTAAATAAGCCCTGCGGGGAACTGTACTGTCCGTCAGCGGAAGCAGTTTGTTTACCCAGGCTGTAGAGCCCCTCATGTTCTTTAGCCTCTCATGCTGTCCATTAACCAGAGGAGAATAGGAGAGGCCTGTTTGAGCCCAGATTCGGTAGGAAGCAGATATTTGGCTCCAGGAGCTGAGAGAGAGGGAGCGAGAGAGGGAGGGAGGGAGTTAGAGCAGGGGGGAGCAAGAGGGAGATGGGGAGAGAGAGGGGGAGAGAGAGGGGGCTGTGCATTCAGAGGCGGCGGCTGCTCATCCAGGCCGAAAGTTTAATGGTCCTGGGAACTTCCTCTCCCCATGTGGGGCTGCCTCAGTAAGGACGAGAGCTGCTCTAGATGCAGAGAATGGGGAAAAAAAGATGAAATCTTCAACAAAGTGGTTGAGAGTGTGTGTGTGTGTGTGTGTGTGTGTGTGTTCTGTGGGTCTGAGAGAGAGAGAAAGAGAGAGAAAGAGAGAAACCAAGACAAAGAAGCTTTCAACCAGATATTTACTTAAGCTTTTTTACGCTCTAAGAACTTTCTAGAACAGTGTGCGTCGGCGATAATCCCCATCTTTGGTTTTCCTTCTCACTCCTCCGAGTTCATGAGCCTTGGAGGAATGTGAGGTGGCTTTTTTCCTGGGTGCCCTGGGCTTTGGAGCAAGGGACTATAAATAGCTTTCCCTCCACAGTGAGAAAGGGGACAGGGAGACAAATGGACAGATGGACAGACAGAAAGACAGACAGGGAGAAAGATGGGAAGGGTACAAGATGATTCAGTAGAGGCACTTACAATTGTACTGATAAGTATTTAAGCCACACAATAACACAGAACAACACACACACACACACACACACACACACACAGAGCCCTGGAGACTACCTGTCCCCAGCCTTCATGCAGTGAGTGGACAAACTTTGGTGAGGCCTCCATCATCCCCATTTGCCTGTCAAGACCTCTCCGCACGTTTTCATTACGGACACAAACACAGCACATGTGGGCTTGCACAACAGCCCGAATACGGTGGACCTCTTCCAGAAGCCACCAGTGTCCAGGGAGGTTCTTTTTAGGAAATTGCTTTTTTCAAGCACTAATAGCCGGCACTGTAGGTTTTAAAAGTTCCAATTGCGCTGAAGTTTTCCCTCGCGTCCAATACTCGAGTGCACTGCCCCTCCGTCCCAAGACAGGATGTCACCACTGTGGCGATACGTTGAGTGAACTTTGAGTTGTTTTAGTTTGACAGTGTTGGGACTATTGGATTAGGGGGAAATACGGTAAGAGCGATTGATTTTCCTTGGGCCTAGCGTGTGTTTAGAGCATGGCAGGCGCCTGCCAGAGGGACACCTCTTAGCCGCTCACTAATGGGCTTTAATGGGTGACTTTAACACAGGGCGGACAGGATTGGTGTTAATAGGGAAAACCTGTGTGTGTGTGTGTGTGTTTGTGAGCGAGAGAAAGGGATGGAGAATGAATATATGCGCCAGAGAGATGGACACCGGGAATTTGTGGTTGTGAGTAAGAGGAAGAAGCAGAAAAGAGTTTTTGTGAGGATGAGAAGTCACACAGACATCAGAGAGCTTAGTGTATGAATGAGTGTGTGCGTGCATAGGCAGCAGTGTCCAACTGTTAGGATTGTGTGCTTGTGTGTGTGTGTCCTAAATGCATTGCTAATGACAAAACTGCCCCTCGTCATTATTTCTCTTCCTCTGGGCTGAATGAGCGGGGGAGTACAATAGGGAAGGAGCAAGGCATTATGGGTACTTTCTGTAATTAATGACCTGTGTTCAACCTGAGGTTTTGGCTCATAATCACTGGTCACATTCCATCGGTTCTTAGGTGCATTGAGGCTTGCAATTACTAGTCTAGTGTTTGTTTGTTTGCTTCTTTCTTTCTCTCTCTCTCTCTTTCTATTTCTGTCCATCTTTCAGCACTTCCTGTTGGCAGTGTATGTTTTGAGACACGTCATGAGTGCAGTAATGAGAACTTGGATACCTGAGGTTTTGTATTGTAAGTACTGTTGCCTGTTGCCTGTTGCCAGCAGAAGGCTTCATCGTCTGCTGAAATTACTACCGGCCTCTTTTTAACAGTCGGCTGAACTCACCAGTGATGGGGAAATCAGTCCTTAACCAGGTGGCCTTTTTTTAAACACGATCTTCACAAGAATGC
>NC_045156.1:18934461-19001961 GCF_900700415.2 Clupea harengus
CGCCTCGCGCGTCTGCCTGGACGACTCGGCCTACTACTCCTACGTGGAAGTGCCGCTCAGCTGCCGCTCGGCCGCCGGGAAGAACTACAACCTGCTGCAGGCCATGCGCGTGGGCCTGCCCAAGGTGCCGGAGCAGGACGGGGGACGTGAGCATGGCTCTGGCCTGGAGACGGAGGTCCTGCTGGGGGTGTTCTCCACGCGCTCCACCTCCTCCAGCCGGCCCAGCGAGGACTCGGCCCTGTGCATGTTCTCCCTGGAGGAGCTGGACCGCCGGATCAACGCCACACGTGACCACTGCTACACACAGCACGGCCGTGGCGAGAACGGTGCCGAGGCCGCCTATATCGAGTACGAAGTCAAGTCCAACTGTGCTAATCTACCCTCGGTAAGCTGCCATTCTCAACACCAGTAGTAGTAGTAGTAGTAGTAGTAGAAGTAGAAGTAGTAGTAGTAGTAGCACTCCTTAAGGTTATGGCATTTATTTTGTGCTGGGGTGTCAGGTATGCCATTATGAAATTCCAGTCCTGAATAAAGCAATTGCTTTTGAATTGAATTGGTTGGCACTATTAATTGACCCCTGTGTTTTACTCAGTCAGCCAACTCATCCCAACCATTTCTGCAGCGATCTGACATATTTTTTTTTGCGTGACTGATGGTGTAATTACCATTAATGACAATAAAAGCCTTTTTTATACTGTGTTATGAGAGGACGCCAGGTCTGTTCTTGCCGTGATAACATGGGCGGCTTCCATTAGGCTAACGGCATTAAAGTGCCTGCAATCTTTTAGCATGCACAAATGTAATCACGTTATAGAGTAATCAATTAGATTTCCGGTTTGTTTGTCGAGGCTTGTTTCTGTGATGTCAGTGTCGCTTTGGGGAATTGCCATTGTGAGCGTGCGATGGGCACAGATGGGACCGCAGCTCTCGACCTGTGTGTGTGTGTGTGTGTGTGTGGACATTGATTTGTCACACATTTAATGATTCCCCCTAGAGATGCCACAGTGCTCCCAGCTGGTTGTTGTGCTCCTCGGCCACCGCTCACCTTTCGCAGATTCAGGCAGGACAGACTGGCGATGGCAGTGGAACGGTTAATGGGATTTTCAGGAACGGAATCAATATTTGGGATTACCCCCTATTTACCAGGACAGGGCACTTTTAACAAGGGTCGACAAGGACAGATAAAGTCACGACAGTAACCAAAAGCTCACAGAGAGTGAGAGATGTAGGGCGAGAGAGATAGAGGGAGAGAGAGAGCGCGAGAGATATGAGGGAAGGCGGGAAGAGGATTTGATGCATTTTATGACAGACAAATGCAGCATCACATCTTTCCTATGTCCACACCAGGATTAAACACAGCAAGCCTTTATATATCTGAGCATGTTCTGTGTTGCTGCTGACGTGTCCAGACTTGACGAGGCTATTCTTACAAACCCGAGACCCACTGCCTCATCCCCACACACCCTCCAGATGGGCTGTGTTTAGACCGTGGGCATAGGCACAGAGGAATAAGACCTCATGGGGAAGCGTTCCAATCTCAACCAAAAGGCCTTGCTCTGGATTCATAGAAATACCAAGACAATAGACAATGGATTTATGACTACTAGACGAGAACATAAACATCACTTCTAAGTGCCCAGATCACTTAGGAGCTGTGGGAAAATGTAGATAGTTGTTTGAGGAACAGAACCCAAAGATATTAAATGTTCTGACTTTCATTAGGTCTGATCTTATCGATTGAAATAAAACAATGATTTGTTTGTACGAACGTCGTCCCCTTCTGATGAACGTCGAAGGAGCCGTTAATTGTTGATTTGAGTGACTGTTTTCAGTGAAAGTGTCTGGGAATTTGTGTGAGTGCTGCATTTTGCCAGAGTGGAGCACTTTAACTGCCAAAGAATAGAAGCGATGGCAAATCTCCTGAAAGCCCCCAAAGCCTTTGAAAGGGGCTGCCAAATGCCTGCAATACCTTCACCCCCCCCCCCCCCCACACACACACACACACACCCCACCAACCCCGCAGCTATAAATTTCTCATGTGTGAATAAAGGGGAAAGGAAAACAATGAAGAGTCCTTGTTACAAAGTAGCATCTCGGCTTTTTGAAGCAGTGAATACAAAAGTATACTCATAAATGTTCACTCCTTTTTCTTGAAGTAGCTTTAACTATTTACATTCAAGTTCGAATTTTTGAAGGTGTGATGAGTGATGATTGTTGTTTGAATAACTGCGCTACTATTTCTGTCTGTTTGATTTAGAACACCCTTGATGCTTACCCTTGCGGCTCAGACCACACCCCCAGTCCGATGGCTAGCCGGGTGCCCGTGGAAGCTGAACCCATATTGGACAGCCGGTCCGTCCGTCTCACAGCCGTGGCTGTCAGTGTGAGGGCAGGACACACTATCGCCTTCTTGGGAGACTCCAAGGGCAACCTGCACAAGGTGAGGAGTGTTTGCTGTGCATAAATGCACACATGTTTGAACATGTGACCGCACAGCGGGCAAGACAACCTCTATTAAGATGGCTGTGAAGTGAGTCTCGTTTGGTATTCTGTGCACACACACACATACACACACACACACACACACACACAGAGAGACACAAACACCGCACACACACACACACGCTCACAGACAGACACACCTTTTCTAACTCGGCGTCATATAACTGTACATCTGTCAGACGGGTTCACCGGCGGCCTGAGAGCCTTGAACCTCTGCCTGTCTCCCTAAATCGTCCTCAGATGTCTCCTCTCTCATCCCGTGCCAGAGGGCCGGGGTCAGGAATAGAAGGAGCTCTGTGCTTGAGAGGGATCAGCCGCGGACTCCTGCAAAAGCTCCAAGAATATTATTAGGGGTCCTTCTCATGCCAAGTGGCTAATCTGTTGTTTGTAGCATCTCCATGTGTGCTTGCTTTTAGCTTTCACCACTGTGAAGTCTGCTATTTTTATTTGCAATGGGACATTTTAATATGCAATACGAGAGGGGAGTACATATTTCCTGGGTGTTTATTTTCTTTCTCGATTTAATAATGTGTCATACTCTTTTTTTTTTAGTCATTGTTTTTACATCTTGGTAGAGTTTTTATTGGCTCTCCGTGTCCATCAAGTACAGAGGCAGTGAATTCGTATACCATGTTCACGAGAATGAGGCCAGTGTGGATAGCTGCCTGTCCAAAGATGTAGTCTATAAAAAACTCTGTGCTGTGAAACAGCTCTGTATTGTGTGTGTGTGTGTGTGTGTGTGTGTGGGGAGGGTGTTGTGCGCTTGTAGCCATCCACAGAGAAGAGGTCAAAACGAGGTCATGATCTTGCATGGCTGTAAACAGACTTTAAACAGAAAGTCATGACGGCGCATGCCTCTCCACCGGTAATTCCGCTGCACACGTGTGCAGGAACATACAACGGGAGGCTCAGCCGTAGCTTGGGGGCACGCTGTGCTAACATGGTGCTGTGTGATGGATAGAAATCTGATGGCCCCTGGTGCCGCTAGCCCTCTCCTCTGAGGAAGAGATTTAAGATGAGACAAAATCAGATAACAGGAGGACATTTTGACAGTCGTCTCTGAAATGACCTCTAACATAATCCCCCCCCATGTTTGGCAGTCGCTTAGCAGAGAGAAAGAAAGGAAGGAAGAAAGAAAGAAAGAAAGCAAGAAAGAAAGGAAAATTATGACATGTAAGAAAGAAGGTTGAAGTTTAAGGAAGATCTGAAATAATGGTGTGGAGAGGGGTGAGCAAGGAGGAGGAGAAAGTGTGTGTAGGTGTGTGTTCAATTATTATTCAATTATCTTCTCAATTGCGTGGTCCCATAACAAGGAAGGAAATGAGGTTGTCAGTGCAGCAAAGAGAAAGGACACAACCGAGACACACACACACACACGCACACACACACACATACACACACACACACCCATTTGCCAGCTCTCTCGGCGAGCCCCGACCGTGTTTGTCACTGATCGTGTCGTCCGGCCATGACTCAGCTCTTTGTGTGCGAGCGGACCCGGCGCAGCCACCACTCAGTGACATCATAATGGACTCCTGACACACACACACAGGGCTCCATTGTCACCATGGAGACGGTACACACTGTGACATGGGGCTGTGTGTCACGACCCAGAGGCGAATAGCACCCTTGTCGCTGTCTGACACGCACAGACACACACACACGGGCTAAAACGCAGCCAGGCTGCTCAGACACTCACAGCTCTTATGTGAATGACCTCCCTTTTTCTCTGTCCAGGCACCACAGCAGAGGATATCCCTCTCAGCCGCATGTAGCCCTATGGGAAGTGTGTGTGTGTGTGTGTGTGTGTGTGTGTGTGTGTGTGTGTGTGTGTGTGTGTGTGTGTGTGTGTGTGTGTGTGTGTGTGTGTGTGTGTGTGTGTGTGTGTGTGTGTGTGTGTGTGTGTGTGTCAGAGAGTGAGAGTTAGTTGGTGAAAGACCCATTGTTCTGTTGAACTTGGGCTTGTGTGGTTGACGGGAATTAGGTCCCACTTTGTAGAAGATCATGGACAAATATAGACTTAGTTTACATTAGTCAGATTCAGATGAGATGCTCACTTTGGTGTACTCTAGTAGGGAGATTACAGCTTGCTAGCCTTTAATTGCCACCATCGACATAGTTTTTCTGTTTCATTGCTCTACTTGCTCTTGTACGCATGTTAGGTTTGTATGTGTTGTGTACATTTACCACATGTATGCTAGCATGCTTATCCTGATATGTGTACGAATTCATTTGCCAAGTTTCTAATTGTTTCCCCTCCTTTTCTTTCTGCCACAAGTTCTTCCTGCTCTGACGTCATCGTTTTTACATTAAGCATCTTCATACCTAAACCCCTGTTTTTTGTTGATCAGCATTGCAGCTGTTTCTCATTGACATCATCCTTAATTACAGTTGTGTCTGGGTGAGCTTTTCCAACCAAACATTAAGTTGAAATGACTGGTCTCTAGTAATGAAGTGTCAGAGAGAGCCATTGAATGCAAAAACATGTGGTGAGCATGTCTGACGATGACCAGCATTGCCAACGCTGTCTATGCAACCCTTTGTATAGTACGATTGCATGAGGTTTTTCAACATTCGGTTTGTTCCCGCTGGTTCTCTGTATTTTGTTGTTCTTAATGATTCTCTCTCTTTCTCTCTTCTGTTCTCTTTCTCTCTATCTCTCTCTCTCTCTCTCTCTCTCTGTACGTGTGCGTCTGCGTGTGTGTGTGTGTGTGTGTGGATGTTCGTCAGGTCTTCCTGGGCCCAAACGGTGAGGTGGAGGAGTACGCAGTCATCACCATTCAGCCTAACGTTCCCATCAGCAACGAGCTTATCCTGGACCAGTCAGAGGAGCACCTCTACATCATGACTCACACCATGGTAACACACACACACACGGACAAACACACACACACGGACAAACACATACACACATACACACACACACGGACAAACACACATACACACACACACGGACAAACACACATACACACACACACACACACACACACACAGTCATATTCCATCTTTGTTTCAGGCCCATCATGGGGCTGGTCCCTCAGACAAATTACATGTTTGCCACACTACTACTACTAGTGTGTGTGTGTGTGTGTGTGTGTCGATGTTAGGGATGGTGCTCTAATCTCTGAGTACTGAGTGTACTGACTGGCTGTCTTTGTATGTGTTGTGACCTAGTTGGAGAAGAGGCCTGTAGCAGAGTGCCATCAGCACATAGACTGCCATTCCTGTCTGTCTGCCCACGATCCTTACTGCGGCTGGTGTGTGCTGGAAGGAAGGCGAGTAACACACGCACGCACACACTAAACTATGAAATTGCAAGACATGGACCTCTTTCATCTTTTCTGTTACAGCTGTTCTGTGGAAAATCAGCCAAAGCTTTTGTACCCTTTCCCAGCAATATATCTTTAACTGCATTGGATTTGCATGGGTTTGATTATAAATTGGCATGGAAATCGCTGAGGCTAAGCAAGTGTGTGTGTGTGTGTGTGTGTGTGTGTGTGTGGGGGTGTGTGTGTGTGTGTGTGTGTGTGTGTGTGTGTGTGTGTGTGTGTGTGTGTGTGTGTGTGTGTGTGTGTGTGTGTGTGTGTGTGTGTGTGTGTGTGTGTGTGTCGGCGCTCGTGTGTGTGTGTGTGTGTGTCCTGCAGGTGTGGCCAGCGAGTGGAGTGTGCGCGCGGGGGACAAGATGGCCAGTGGTTGTGGAGCTTTGACATGGAGCAGCAGTGCCTGAGTGTCCAAACCCTTCAGCCCTCCAACATGAGCCACGAAGAGAAGAGGAGTGTATGTACACACACACACACACTCACTCACACACACACACACACACACACACACACACACCACACACACACACACACACACACACTCTCTCTCTCTCTCTCTCTCTCTCTCTCTCTCTCTCTCTCTCTCTCTCTCTCTCTCTCTCTCTCTCTCTCTCTCTCTCTCTCTCTCTCTCTCTCTCTCTCTCACACACATACACACTCACACTCAAAACAGATGCACTGATTCACTCTTAGTCACATACACACACACACACACGCACACAGCTGCACAGATGCACATATGTGTGTGCAAACTTATACCCTCATGCAGACACACACACACACAGTTACGTATGCACACAGACATGCACGTCCACACACCTTTGAAAGCACAAGCATGCCCTGACACAGTCCAACAGCTGCAGTGTAATGAAAATGGGGTATTTAGCCCTTCCTGACCCTCTCAGTGTTGGGAAAGAAAAGAATGCACGCTCGCACACACACACACACACACACACACACACACAGACACAGACACAGACACACACACACACACACACACACACAGACACACAGACACATACATGCTCGCACACACACACACACACACACACGAACACACACACACACACACTCTCCACCTCACCACCTCACACATACTGCACCCCCACACACATACTGCACCCCCACACACACACCCACCACTTTATAGCCTTTCCCACACAGCCATGGGCAGCTCTTCTCCCATGCATTTTTTCTTCAGGTCAGACCCCTCAATAAAACAAGGCCCTGTGTCTTACTTTACCTGCTACCCATCGGGCTCTGTCTGCGACGCTGCAGCTGCGTCTTGGGCTTGAGTGCTCCACTCCGCTCCGCTCTACTCTGTGCGAAGCCTCTGCTTGTTTTTGTAGAAAGTTAATGAGATGACAGGGGAAGCGATGACTATCTGAGTCAGTCCAGCAGCGGGAAATAGAAAAAACATCAGCGCCATAAATCAGATGTTTGGTGAAACGCCTGCAGATGACAGTTGGGATAATGTGCAGACTGAGATTTATTTTGTTAATGTAGAGATTGGGGGGGTAGGAGAGGGATGACGAGGAGCAAATGTGGTTGAAAGGATGTGTGTGTACATGAACAATTCCCTGTGTGTATGTGGACAACTGTGTGTGTGTGTGTGTGTGTGTGTGGCTTAAGCTGTCATCACGGAAAATCATTCCATTCTTTCCAATCTGGTCCATCATACTCTTGAGTTTCTCTTGGAAATCACTCCTGGACGTGAGCCAGTTTCCTTTCCTTTCATCTTAATTTCTCTCTCACCCCCTCTTCTCTTCTCCTCCTCACGCAGGTCTCTCTGTCCATCCCTGGGCTTCCCCATCTTGAGCCGGGAGAGTCTTACTCCTGCTACTTCCAGGAGAACTCCAGCCCCGCCACTATCAGTGACGCGGGCGTCACCTGCTCCTCGCCCGATACCAGCAAGGTGCCCGCTGTGCCCCGAGGACAAGGTGAGGACCACACACACACACACACACACACACACACACACACACACACACACACACACACACACACACACACACACACACACACACACACACACACACGGCTCCTCCTGAAAGTCACCAATGACACGTGGATGTGGGTCCACTATCAGTCGGCTGATGTTTAGTCACAGTAACATGTCCTGGAGTGTCTGGGGAACAGTTAAGATGGGTATGATTTGCTTATTTGTTTTTGCGCACTTGGTGCTGTATTGGGTGGTAAGGCTAGGTGTGTATGTGTGTGTCTGTTGTGGTTGTGATGGTACGGTATGTATATACTGTTATGTGTTGTGTGGCGTTATCCGTTGCGTGTCATGGAGTTGTGCTATTTTGAAGCTGTTTTCAGTGTTTGTGCAGATTGGAAGGCTGCTATTAGGAACACAACCAGAGGGGTGTGTATGCTCTCATTTGGAGACATATGCAGAATGTAAATTACACACACACACACATACACACACACACACACACACACACACAGTAATGCATTAGAGGTGCCCCATGTGCACTCAACTGTCATAAAAGCATTCCTGCTCCACTAATGTTTATTTGGCTAAATCTGGAGCATTTCTCAGATGGCGCTCCCGGCTGTATTGGAGGCGAACGTTTGTGAGTGTGTGTGTCTTGTTTGGATAATTAGGCGGTGATTAGGAGGTTATGCCTCTGGCTCTTACTGTGAGGCCCGTGTTGGCAAAATCGCCAAAATCCCACAAGTAGATAGTGGAAGCAGATTGAGAAGCTCTGTGCGAGAACTGTATGTTTTGACATGCTTCAATGTGTCCAAGGACTTGGGGGCATTTCTAAATGTGTGTTTATTTGCGTGCCTGTGTGTGAGTGTGTGTGTCTATGAGTGTCTTTTGTGTGTGTGTGTGTGTGTGTGTGTGTGTGTGTGTGTGTGTGTGTGTTTGTGTTTTAAGGCTCATAGAGATTGAGCAGATTTGAGCTGTGCTGCGTTCGGAGCCTTTTTTTTCTCACACACACACACACACACACACACACACACACACACATTCTCCACCACTCGTGTTGTGTTTTGAGGATCTTGCTGCTCTTTGAAAGGAAGGGACTGTTACCGGAGCTCCGTTGGGTCCCACAACAATAGCCACGATAAGCCTTCATAAATATTGTTAGAGCAGATGATCAAGGGCATGGCAGGCCAGAACAGAAGATGCTAACTTGGCACCCACAGAGTCTGTCTCCCTTTTGCATTTTCTCTTTTCTTTTCTTTTTCATCCATCTGTTTTTCTCCCTATCTCTCTTTCTCTCTCTCTCTCTCTCTCTCTCACTCTCACTCACTGTCTATCACAGACTTTGTCACAGTCAGCCTGTCGCTGCGTTTTGGGGATGTGGTGGTAACCTCCAGGGAGTTCACCTTCTACGACTGCAAAGCCGTCAAACAGCTGTCCGGGAGTATGCCGTGAGTACCTACCTACACACACACACACACACACACACACACACCATTCCCACCACCACTCACCTCTGTCTCTCTCCCTAATTCATTCCTCCCTCCATGCTGCCCATGTTCATCTCTCATTCCCCTCTCATTCCAGATGTGGTCTGATCATTTTTTAATGAGAATCAGTCTTCCCCTTTTTTTTATTATTGTTTAATTAGTGTTAGTTTATTAATTAGTGTTTTAAATAAAGGGGCGGTCAACCAGCTCAGGAGAGAACACATGCTGCCAGATGGTTCTGAAAAATGAGGTGATTTGGAGCTCTCAGCCCCACCAGATGATTTCATTTGCTTCAGTTTTGCTCTATTTCACTCTCAGCACCTTTTCCAAAGGGCTGGAAACATACATTCCCACTCTTGTTCTGTTTCACTCCGACTTCTGAGAGTTCTGCTCCTTATAGTGTTTCACTGGTGACAGGCACACTGTTACCTTCAGCAGGACATGACATATTTTTGGCTGCCGCCTCCCGTCTGGCTGCCGTCTGGGTGGTCTTGGTGAGAGTTCTTTGAAAACATCCCCTGCTTTGGGGCTTGAGGTCTGACCCAGCTTTGACCCCCACCCCCACCTAACCCAGCGGTTGGATTCTGCCAGGTCTTGGGAACCACTCTTGAGTGGTCCGCTGACTTAGGGGAGTCGTTGTGCAGAGCCTCATATCAGCTGTCTCCGAGCTGCAGACTCCCAAGCGGTTGGAAACCTGCAGAGTGTCACTGTTTGGGAATGATGCCGATGGAGGTCAGGTTCGTCTCTCTGACAGCCTCTTCCCAAGGCTGCTTCCTTCCTTGTTCTCTCACTGAATTAGGCTGCCTCTTCCCTGTGTGCCATCCACAGAATGCAATAAGACCACTGGTCATTTTTAACTTCAACTTTGTGGCATCCACATTACTTTGTCTTGGTGTCAGACTTATTTTATGTTATTTTTCCTTCCATATAATCCTTTCTACTTGTCCCACTCTCTCTCTTGGTTTCAGTGTATAAAACACTCAACTATTTTCAGTTTTCATATTTCATCTTGAGTTTGTTGTCCTCTGTCCTGCCACAACCTGTCCCCTGACTGTCCACCAATGGTCAAAAGTTTCTGATCTGATGTCCTCTCTCCCGTCCAGTTGCCGTGGCTGCGTGTTGAGCCGCTGGAGGTGTAACTGGTGTGTCCACCAGCACACATGCACACACAAGCCCTCCTGTGATGAAGGACTCATCATCTACAACGAACATGTGAGTCACCATGATGTAAACATGGCCCCTGCTCTTCTCTGCTCCACTGTCTAGGGAAAAGGTGGACTATTGTTTGTTTGTGTCTGTGTGTGTGTGTGTGTGTGTGTGTGTGTGTGTGTGTGTGTGTGTGTGTGTGTGTGTTTGTGTGTTTGTGTGTGTGTGCGCTCAGTCATAAGTGAACAAGCATGGTAAGTCAATTACCTATTTTAATTGGGTGGAACCCACTTTGGTGTGCCTGAATGTGTGCATTAATTCAGTCAGCAAATGCAGTCATGGTTCAACCTGATTTTTGCTCTATGATTCAGGCTGTTTGCTCATTGTGTGCCACACTGACTTACCTCACAAATGTGATTAATTGCCATCTTCATGTGTGACAGAGCAGGAGTGTGTGTGTTTGTTTGTGTGTGTGTGTGTGTGTGTGTGTGTGTGTCCGTCCGTCCGTCCGTCCATCCATCCATAGTCATTTCCACTCCAGTTCCCTTAATGCATTGGTGTCTCATCTGGTTTGCATTAATATTGAAATTGCCTGTGTGTTTTTAAGTTTGATTTGAGTTATTAGTTTTATTTTTATTTTGTTGTTATGTTTTCTTTTGTGTCCTCTCCTACCCCCTCCTCCGGCCCGTGTGCTACTTCTCCCGTTCCCAGTTCACACTCCCAACCTCACCCCCTCCAACAAGCCAGCTGGTGAAGCTCACCACCACCGCCCTGACCACCCCAGCCAGCACCACCTCAGCCCCAACCACTCCGGCCCCCACTGAGCCCCCTACAACCACAGCCCCAACTACAACCGCTACTACTACTACTACTACTACCACCACCACCACCACCACTGAAGCCCCCACCACCACCACCGAAGCTACAACCACCCCCGAACCAACCACTACCAGACCTGAACCCACCACGGTGATGCACACCACCCGCCCTGCCACGCCGGAGCCCACGGTGGCCCCCACCACCACTGAGCCTTTGCTGTCCCCGGCAGACCCGACCTCCACCCTGCTCCCCGACGGCCCGACAGCCCCTGTGCTGGAGGAGACAACCTCCGAGGAGCTCACTTTGGCGCTGGAGACGGAGACGGAAGCTGAGGCATTGAGTGAAACACACATCGCTGTGGTGACAGTGGCCGACCTGCAGGTCGTCGTCGTGGAAACGGAAGCGCCACCAGTCACCGAGAGGCAGCAGGTGATCCTGCAGGAGGAAGAGGAGGATGAGGAGGTGCGCTTCAGGATGCCAGATGCCCCCCCACCTCTGGAGGAGCCAGGGATGGAGGCTCCCGCTTTCCCGAGCAGCGAGGCTCCAGCCATGGAGGAATCCGCCACTGATTCCCCCATACAGACCTCCCAGGAGAGCCCCATCCCCCCTGAAGAAGACCTGGAGCCCACATTCATCCAGCCCGAAACAGGCACCGATGCACCAGAGGAAGACACCGCAGCCGACCCGGAAGTACTCCAGTGGCCTAGGATGGAAGTGGTTGACAAAGGGGAAGGGACAGTGGGCAGGGCTGAGAACGACACCGCCACCTTCTCGGCCGCCACCATGCTCTCCGGCGACGGTGAGGCGGAGCACGGTGCGCCCGCGTACCTGCGGCTCCTGGACGCCGACTCGGAGCTGGACTACCAGTACGACATGGCCGAGGCTTACCTGCCGGTGAGTCCAGATCCCCTCAGGAGCACCCAGCTGGTCGCCATTAGAAACCCCCACCTCCTCTCCTTTCCTCTCCTCTCTGTGTCACTTTCAATTCAGTTGCATTTCAGTTACGTTACCTTTTCAAAAATAACCTGAAGTTGTTTTGGCCTTTATGTTATATGAGTTATATTTTTTAATAGTTCATTTTCAGCAGTTTTTCATCCAGGCTTAAAATGACTTTACTAATGACACATTGTGGAGAACTGAAAAAGCGAGTTGTGTGCGTGTGTGTGCACGTGCAGGTAGTGCAGGTAGTTGAATGACTGGATGTGTGTGTTTAGAGATAGAAGGCAGGAAGAAGGGGTTTGTGTATGTGTTGTCTAAGTGTGTACTCAATGTCTGTCTGATTACACTGATGAGAGACTTTTCCAAAGTGTCTTCAAGGTAAGCCTAACCTTGGATTGTGTGTGTGTGTGTGTGTGTGTGTGTGTGTGTGTGTGTGTGTGTGTGTGTGTGTGTGTGTGTGTGTGTGTGTGTGTGTGTGTGTGTGTGTGTGTGTGTGTGTGTGTGTGTGTGTGTGTGTGTGTGTGTGTGTGTGTGTGTGTGTGTGTAACCTTAGATTTCATGATTAGGATGGTGAGGGCTGATTCTAAGTGTGTTTTCTCAGTATGTCCTCAGTGATGAGGGTGTGTTTTGAATATACGTCTAACCTGGCTGAGTTGATTAGGCTGATGAGGGCTTGTTTGAACGCACGTCTGTGTCTGTGTGTGTGTTTCTAACCCTGCTATGTGTGTGTTCAGGGCGATGAGGGCTCTGTGTTTAGCTTGGGGGCGTCGGCGTGTCCATGTGTGGAGAAGGTTCAGGGCTCCTCCCTCCTGCCCGTGCAGGTGGAGAGGAAGATCACACTGCAGGCCCGCAACCTGCACCTCTACCAGGTACATTACCACACACACACACACTCCCCCAGGCATGTGTGTACACTCATGTAGATACATATACTCTCTTCCACATATACATAAATACAAACTTAAGTACATATGCATAACATTTTTGTCAGACACTGCATATGTAACCAATGTCTATATGAAATGAATTCTTTGACCAACACTAAAAATGTGCCTGCGTGTGTGTGTGTGTGTGTGTGTGTGTGTGTGTGTGTGTGTGTTAAGGACCGTGACCTGGAGTATGAGTGTGTACTAGTGATTGAGGGCCGTACGGTAGTGGTGGATGCCTATGTGGAGAATGATGATTCAGACCCTGAGGTGTTTGACATCACCTGCCAGCTTCACAAGGTAAAACATCATCTTGAATGCCAGACAGCAGCAGTAATGCAAGAAGTAAACCCATCAAGAAACTGTCAAGTAGAGAGGCCTGTAGAAAATCACAAACAGGCCAGAGACATAACGAGCAGATATGACCAAGCAACATTGATTGAATATGAGATAGCTTGAGACACCTGCAATGACAGCAGGAACTGTATTTGATGCATCCCTGGTGAAATACCGTATATGATTTATTTATGTCTTTGTGAGAGCTGTGCCCCAGTGTTGTAGTTGTGCCAGTCAGAGGCACAGTAACGGATCATTGACAACACTCTGTGTTCTCCCTAAGTACTCGTACTCAGCTCCTGTGGAGGAGTACAACGCCATGGTGTATGTGAAGAGGAGGAACACCTTTCACGTGGACAGTGCACAAGACCTCTACGGTAAGCACCCCCCAGCCCCTTGTCAGTCACAGGACCCTATACCCTTCAGCAATGAGGACATAGGTTAGGCAGGAGCTCTTGTTTTGGTTGGCTGTTCAAACTTTGGTTTGGCGAGAATGGATGAAATCCAACCTCAGATGAGAAAGAAAAGGAGCCAGTCCACTGCCGACCTTCCTCTGAAACTTTTTTGTTTTGGTAACTTTTTCTGTCCGCGTCCCAATCTAGAGAGGCTTGTGCTGGGCCTGAGCTGCATTGGGGAGGGCCTGCCTGCACATGGAACAGTAGCGCACAGCTGGTGTAGGGAGGACAGCTGTGTTCTAGCCTCTCAGCCGTTGGTGCTGTTTTTCTTACTCCGCTCACATATGGTTTCTATTTACACTCCATAGCAAGTTCTGCTAGAGCCCCGGGCCCGGCAGCCGGGTTTGCATCCGTGTGTGTGTGTGTGTGTGTGTGTGTGTGTGTGTGTGTGTGAGAGAGTGTGTGTGTGTGAGTGAGAGTGTATGTGTGTGTGTGTGAGAGTGTGTGTGAGGGTGTGTGTGATCCAAATCCATGTCTACTTTTGTACTTGTGGGTGTTTGTGAGTGATTGTGATGTGACAAGTTTATGGGTCAGTATTTTCACTTAACAGAGCACTGCAGCCTCCCAAGTGTAGTAATTCTTTGTGTGTCACAGTAAAATTGTCCAAAGGCTAACGCACTGACAGCGTAAACAGATCACTTCATTTGTAGTGCTGCCAACCTTAAAAGCAGCTTTGAAGTTCATTCTCCAAACCAATAACGTTCATGAAGGCGAAAATGACTCTTGTGTCAGTAGTTCTAAATCAAGACGATGTTCTTGCTTACTTTGTTGACACTATGTCTGCAGCTTGTGTTCTGGATTTTTCTGTTTACAAAGGTTACATTATGCACGGCACTGTACAATTGTAATGGTGTGTGCTGTGTTATATTAGCAAAGTAACATTCTGTTTCTGTGTTTCAGTGATGCTACACACTGTTTTGTGTGTTTGAGGGAGACTGTTTCAATGTTTTTTCAATCATTGTCCACCTGCATCTTTGCTTTGCGTGTGTCAGTGAAGCTGTACAACTTTACCTGTTGACCAGTGTGACATTGCACACTTATACTTCTGCATTGTGTATTTGAGTGATGTTGTAAATCTGTACCTGTGTGTGTTTCAGTGACGCTGTATAACTGCTCGGTGGGCCGCTCTGACTGCAGCCGCTGCCACACGGCGGAGCAGAAGTACAGCTGCGTGTGGTGTGGTGGGGGCCACGCCAAGTGTGTCTACGGTGGCTCCTGCCACCAGGCCGTGGAGGAGACCTGCCCCGCACCTGTCATCCATTTTGTGAGTAGGCCCAAAGTTTGATCACAGTATAGGATGTGTCGACCTGATGTCTATGGCAGAAAATCACTGTGTGTGTGTGTGTGTGTGTGTGTCTGTGTGTGTGTCTGTGTGTGTGTGTTGGGGGGTGCATGCATCTGTCAATAATCCTGCTCTTTTCATATGTTGTGGTCTTGTAACAGTCCAATCTCATTGATGATGATGATGTGTTTTGTCCTCCAGATTGAACCGCTTACAGGGTTGATTGAGGGGGGTACCGTCCTCATCATCACAGGCTCCAACCTGGGGCAGAAGGCCCAGGACATCCAGCACTCGGTCACTGTGGCCGGGGTGCCCTGTGAAGTCATCCCCGACCTCTACGAGATCTCCTCCAGGTAAAGCGCCTGATCGCTTCGAACAGTCTCACAGTCAGATACTCAAACACCTGTGATTGGCTGTGTGCTTTGGGTGAGATGAAGAAGGGCCGAGTGTCAGAGGGGTTCACTGTCAGTGAGATCTGTGGAGTTACACGCTTACTGCTTACTGCTTACTTTGCTGGTGAGCTGAGGAAAGACTGAGTGATCGCGCCCACCATAGTGTCAGGGGGTTTAGTGTTGTTGCATCTCTGTTCACATTTCACTAATCGTGCCCATCATAGTGTCAGGGGGTTCACTGTCAGTTAGATCTGTGAAATGACGCGTGTAGCATTAGCATGTGAAGTTGATTAGCATGTCCTGTGCTTACTCTGCTGGTGGCTACTTCATGAAACCACATTGTGGGCTGGCTAAATGCTCTTGAGGGGACATGCAGATTGTCAACACCCACATGTTAAAAGCATGGGTGGTTTACAGTATGCATCCACAGACAGTTGGGATTGTTCAGCACATTGGCAGGAACCAAAACTGGGACAAAAGGGGATAAAGTTTAAAACGAGTAAATAAACATCCCCTGGATTGAACACCGGATTAAATCTAGCACACCTGGTATTGTGATGTTTTAAGTATCGTTACAGCACTGTGGCTTGTGTGTATTTAATGTCCATGTCCTCGTGTGTTTAGGATCGTGTGTAAGACCAAAGCCAGTGGGGTGGAGAAGTCTGGCCACGTGCAGGTGGAAGTGAGCGGGGGCTTTTATGGCCTCTCCAGCCAGCGGTTCAGCTACCAGGTGAGACCACTGCAGAAGGACCAGGGCCACCGTGGGACTGTGTGGTTGGATTATGACTGCAGAAGGGATACACATAGCATGGTTCACTGGGTCTATTATTCCTCTGTGTTTGTGACTATTTACTTTTTTTCCACTTTCTTTCTCTCCATCTTTCCTCCTCTCTCTCTCTCCCTCTCTCTCTCTCTCTCTCAGGACCCTCTGTTGACAGCGGTGACTCCCCAGCGGGGTCCCGTAGCAGGGGGAACGTCTCTGACGCTGTCAGGTCGGACCCTGCTGACGGGCCGTGCCAGCGAGATCAGCGTGCTGGTGGGCAGCGTGCCCTGCACCATGTGAGTCACCCCCCCCCCCCCCCCTTCCAGACGCTGTTCTGTGTGTCGTCTCCAGGAGCTGCGTGCTAGACAAACTCACTTGGCTTTGTTGGGCTGTAATGAATTCAATTATGGTGTTGTTCTCTCCTCTGACAATGTGTGGTATTTATTATTCTCTGTCTGTCTATCTGTTTGTCTTCTCTTGCTGACTCTCTCCCTTTCCCTCCCGTTCTGTCTGTCTATCTGTTGCTCGCTCTCTCTTTCTCTGTCTCTCTCTCTCTCTCTCTCTCTAACTCTTTCTTTCTCTTTCTTTCTTCATCTCTCTGTCTCCATAGTGTGGGCGGTGTGCATGAGGGTTCTATAGAGTGTGTGACCAACAGCAGTGGTAGCTCCGGGGAGCACAGGGTGACGGTGCGATACGGCAGCAGTGAGCGCCACCTCCACGGCACCATGTATCATTACACGCCCAACCCCAACATCACACAGGCCTCCCCCTCGAAGAGCTTCCTCAGGTCCGTGTGTGTGGAGGGTTTTTTTGTGAAATAAAGATTGTTTCTATTTTCCATTTGCTCCGTTTTAATGAACCTTTATTTGTGCACACACTGTAAATATTAAACGAGATTGTACAGTGTGTTGAAAGCATACTTACTGTCAGTTGCGCTCTAAAAAGATTTGACGTGTTTGTATTTTACAATGATTGTGAGGTAGTGTTAGACTTTGTGATGGGTATTCACATCTGCATTGTGTCCCTGTCACAGTGGTGGTCGATTGATCTATGTGAGTGGCCATAACCTGGATGTGGTTCAGGAGCCTCGTATCCTGGTCACGGTCTACCCAGCAGAGTCCAGCCCACACAGGAGGAAGAGGAAGAGGAGGAGGAGGAGCAGCAGCAGCCGCGCCGCAGCTCTCCTCAGCCCAGACCAGGAGGACAGCCTGCTGGGAAGGCACAGACGGATCATTCCGGAACCTGAGTGCCCCAAAGGTGTGCTCTGCTCCGCAAAACAGGTGAGTCACTGCTTTACCAGGGAGCTTATGCTGAGATGCCCTAATTATGGCAGTAGTAGTAATTACAGTCTGTGCCGTGAAAAGTCAGCCTGTAGATAACTTATTCAAGAACCATATGAGCATGGGAGGCACCTGGACAGTTTTTCTTCCACATTTTTAAATACTATTCGGTCCATTCAAAGACCATTTTCTGCCATTGAAAGATTCCACTACTACATATCCTCATTCCCCTCTGTCTTCTACCCCCACTATCATCATCTATCTCTCTCTCTCGTGCTCTCTCTCTCTCTCTCTCTCTCTCGCTCTCTCTCTCTCTCTCTTTCAGTACGGGGAGCGCTGTGAACCCAACACCACGTCGCTGCTCCTGTGCCGGACCCCAGCGGTGGACACCTATGCCCGGGGCGGACACGTGCAGGTGGAGTTCCTGCTGGACAACCTGCGCTTCGACTTCCAGGCTGTGATGCAGACGCCCTTCGTCTACGAGCTGAACCCCACACTGCGACCACTCAACCAGCACGACCCCAGCAAGCCCTTCCGCTACAAGCCTGGCAGCGTCATCTCTGTGGAGGTTAGGGATAGGGGGGATACAGGACCCTGTTCAGGGTGATTTTAAAAATGACTTCTGATTTTAGAAAATGGCGTAGACATGCATTTCTAGCTGCAATTAATTTGAAGATGTTTTCATCCTGTATGTATATGGCTCTAGGGTAAGCAACATATATTGTACATCCCTTAGCAGTAGTGAAGTTAATATCAGACATATTTTAATGTTGTACTGGCAAATGTAAGACTGTCTCCATCTTGATGCACATGTGTTTAATGGAGGAATGGCTGCTCCGAAACAGATTTCAGACTGTAAACATACAGTCTATCTCTTCTTCTTTACTGACCGTCTTCCAATGTGACTAAAGGGGGAGAATTTGGACCTGGCCATCTTTAAGGAGGAGGTGGTGGCGATGATAGGGGAAGGGGGGTGTGCTGTGAAGACCCTCACCCAGAACCACCTGTACTGTGAGCCGCCCCCACAGCAGCCCTCACCAGGCCTGGGCAAGAGGCGAGAGGGGGCCGACCCCCTTCCAGAGTTCACAGTGAGTCCCAACTGCCTGTCGCGCAAGCTGCAAGCTGCTGCCTTTTAACCACCTATGAATGATGAATGGGTGTCTAGACCCATTTGTTTTTCTGTGCTTATGCATGTAGGCACATATACTGTTATAACCGTCATAACACAGCCTCCTTCCGTCCCTCTCCCATCCAATCCCAGGTGCAGATGGGCAACCTGAACTTCTCTCTAGGCCGAGTTCAGTACGACACCCTCAGCCAGTCCACCTTCCCTCTGGAGGCCAAGATCGGAGTGGGGGTGGGAGCCTCCATCGTGGCTCTCATCGTCTTCATCATCGTGCTCATATACAGGTGGGAACGACTGCAGGAACTAGAATGAATGCCAGAAAATAAGTGAGAGAGTTGGTGAATGGTTCTGCTGTGGTACTTGAAGAATCAAGTGCATATATATACAAATGTATGTATATGTACTTGATTCATACACAGTGTATGAAGGGAATTCACTAATTGCCAATATATTATAGATCACAAGCACATTAGAAGCAACATAATCCCCTGTACCATAATATGGGGATTTGCTGTTGTTGCTCTTTCTGGTGTGAATTACACTCAATCACAGGAGCCTTAAGACCATCTGGTTCTTGTTGTCCACAGTGGCAGCCAAGTCTGGGAATTGGATGTCGCCTCTGTTTTGTAACTTTTTTTCTCACTCTGTCTTTCTCCCTGTGTGTATTCTGTGTGTGTGTGTGTGTGTGTGTGTGTGTGTGTGTGTGTGTGTGTGTGTGTCTGTCTGTCTGTCTGTCTGTCTGTCTCTGTCTGTCTCTGTGTGTGTGTGTGTGTGTGTGTGTGTGTGTGTGTGTGTGTGTGTGTGTGTGTGTGTGTGTGTGTGTGTGTGTGTGTGACAGGAGGAAGAGTAAACAGGCTCTGAGGGATTATAAGAAGGTTCAGATCCAGCTGGAGAACCTGGAGACCAGCGTACGTGACCGCTGCAAGAAAGAGTTCACGGGTAAGAAAGGGGGGAGGAGAGGAGCGAATATGAAAAGAGGAGCTGAAGACAAGGGAGGAATGTTTTTGATAAGGGGTCCAGATGAAAGAAAGGGACACTGAAGAATACGAAAAAAAGATGCTTTGGGGGGGGGAAAAAGTGATTAAACTTTGAGCGCTCCCTCTGAGAAAATGTATTTGTGTGTCTTTCTGAATGTGGGAGGATTGGTTTTATTATCTTAAAAATATCTATGTCTTAGTGAAATGAGCTCACTTCTTAATCCTCACATTCAACTGGTGTAGCTTTCGGTTGACTCAGAGGTTACCTGACACTGACTGTAACTGAAGCACAAAGCCACTCGTTTTGGAAACCTTTCAAACATGACCTTTCTACGTCTACACGCATATGCATCCACCACCACTGTCTGGGTTTTCGTGGAGTTCATGACCCTTGACCCTGTCCTCGACCCCTTCCACAGACCTGATGACGGAGATGATGGACATGTCCAGTGATCTCGTGGGATCCGGCATTCCCTTCCTGGACTACCGGCGGTATGCGGAGCGGATCTTTTTCCCAGGTCACCGAGAGTCTCCCCTCCGCAGGGACCTGGATGTGCAGGAGTGTCGCCGAGCAACAGTGGAGCAGGGCCTGGTGCAGCTCTCCAACCTGCTCAACAGCAAGCTCTTCCTCACCAAGGTAACGCAGCTTTGTTGCCACGGTGATCCAGGGTGTATTTTTAGCTGGAGGGACAGACTGTCCTAGCTCTGTGCTACGAGGTCAAGTCAGTTTTATTTGCAACGTTTAGCACAAGCAGGAACTTATAACACGTTAGATTGGTGAAGTGGCACACTACCTTCCTCATGTAATCCCTTTCTCTCTTTTTGAAAACCTGGCTGTGTGAGATGAATTCTCCTCTTCCCTCCACTCCCTCAGTTCATCCACACGCTGGAGAGCCAGAGGACGTTCTCGCCCCGTGACCGAGCGTACGTGGCCTCTCTGCTCACCGTGGCCCTGCACGGCAAGCTGGAGTACTTCACCGACATCCTCAAAACCCTGCTCAATGACCTAGTGGAGCAGTATGTGGCCAAAAACCCCAAACTTATGCTGAGGAGGTAAGGGGAGAGGGGGGGTGTGTATTTATGTTTGAAGGAGGATGTGTGTGTGTGTGTGTGTGTGTGTGTGTGTGTGTGTGTGTGTGTGTGTGTGTGTGTGTGTGTGTGTGTGTGTGTGTGTGTGTGTGTGTGTGTAAAGGGGGATTGGGGAGAAAATGTGGGAGATTCTATGCGTGTCACATTGCAGTGTATCACGATTACACCAGGCAGTCTATGTTTTGCTCCCTCTGTGGTGATACAGTTGAGCGTTTCATTCTGCGCAGTCTGTCAGACGACTTTCGTCTGTCTGCCTTTGGAGCTCACTCGAGTCTCCTCAGCAGAGCCAAAGCCTTGACCGTTTTATCCTTGCTTGTCTGCCAGGACGGAGACGGTGGTGGAGAAACTGCTGACGAACTGGATGTCCATCTGCCTCTACGCTTTCCTCAGGGTGAGATTCCACCAGCAGGGAACGTGGAAATCAGCCAGAACATAACAGCCCTCCTAGAACCGTAACTGTATTTCAGCCGGGACAGCCGCCATCAGCCGCTCACAAACAGCTGCCTAAGTAGTCCATCTGCGCATGTAGTTAGGAGCTAATAATCATAAAACTGAAGGATGTGTTTAATGTGTTTTCATGCCTGCTAAAAATATGTAGCACTGCCAGCACAACAGTTGTGCTCATATCTCTCTCTCTCTCTCTCTCTCCCTCACTCTCTGTCTCTATCTCCCTCTCTCTCTGTCTGTCTGTCTCTCCGACTCCTGTCTGCTGTTTTCTGACTCTTGTCGTTTTTTCTTGTTTTTTGCAGGACTCTGCTGGCGAGTCTCTCTACATGCTCTTCAGAGCCATCAAGCACCAGGTGGACAAGGGGCCGGTGGATGCTGTGACGGGCAAAGCCAAATACACCCTCAATGACAACCGGCTACTACGCGAGGACCTGGAATATCGCACCCTGGTGAGGGATCCTCACTTGCTCTCTCTCTGACTATCTTCGTTTTCGTCTACTATACTCATGTATAGTGTGCAGTAAGAGAAAACATGTTGAGTGTCAGACCTAAAAAGGATTAGTGTGAAATTTTGTGTTCGAGAATTTATAAGGATTCATAGTAAGGTTACCCTTTTAGTGGTTTTGGTCACTCTCCAGTAAAAGTATCATTTGAGAACTCCAGCAGAGATTTTTGAAATGGCATGATTGCATTAACAAAATAATAAATAATTTTGAATGGTCTTCTCTCTCTCCCTTTTTGCCTCCCTCTCCCTCACTCTCTCTGTCTTCGTCTCATTCTCCTACCCAGACCTTGAATGTATTAATGCAGGGTGCAGGGACCAATGAAGCCCAGCCTGTCACTGCCAAAGTGTTAGACTGTGACACCATCTCCCAAGTGAAAGAGAAGATCCTGGAGGCGGTCTACAAGAACACCTCCTTCTCACAACGCCCCCACTCCGACACCCTAGACCTGGGTGAGCTGAATTGGCCATGACCCCCTGTTTACTGCCCTGTTTAAAGTGCACTGGCAGGTCAGCTGAGAATGTGTTGACTACATCCATGTAACACCATTGTGTCCCACATTGTTTCCTTTTTCAGAATGGCGGTCAGGTGTAGCCGGTCACTTGATCCTCTCAGATGAAGACCTGACATCTGTGGTGCAGGGGAACTGGAAACGTCTCAACACAGTACAACATTACAAGGTGCGGTATGACAACACCATAGACCAGAGTACACTCCCATGCCTCACAGTGACCTTCTAATAAAGATTATTGAGTTCAATATTTCTAGACTAAATTGAACTTGGGATAAAGTGTGTGCTGTGTTGCATTGTGTGTATTCTGCTGTGAATACACTGCTCTCTGTAGCTGCAGTGGAAACCTTTAACTCTGATGTACTCTATCATAGTGAGGGTCTCGTGAGGCCATGAGAAACGTCCTGAGTCTGACCTCCTGTCTTGTCTTTAGGTTCCAGATGGAGCAACTGTGGCCTTGGTCCCACGGCACAGTAAACACATTCACCATGACCACCACGACTACGTGGCGGGAGAGAGTATGTATTGAGGTCATGCACACGTGCGCACACTCACGTGCACACACTCACGTGCACACATTCACATGCGCATGCACACACACGCACGTGCACACGTACACACACTCAGGCTCGTATCCTGCACCTACATGCACAAAGTCATCTAAAACATGGATGACTTCTGAGACATTCAAGTGTCTCTGTACTCTCCCAGCTGCACAACAATCTTTTGACTTCAATTCACTGCTCCTCACAAATTCTGCCAGTGACATGCCCTCGCTGACTCTTGTGTGTCCTCTCCCCCCCCTGAGCAGAGACCCCAATGCTGGAGGATTCGGACGAGGGCGGGGTGCGGCTGTGGCACCTGGTGAAGGCCAGCGAGGAGCCAGAGCTCCCCAAACACCGGCGGGGCAGCCTGAGGGAGAGGGAGAGGGCCAAGGCCATCCCCGAGATATACCTCACACGCCTACTCTCCATGAAGGTACCACGCACAAGTACACATATATACGCCTGAGAGAAAGAAACACACACACACACACACACACACACACACACACACAAATCTTGAATTAAAATGTCAGCTCAGGTACAGTGACAGTATTATTCTACACTCACGCTGTATATGTTTCTGTTTAGGGAACACTCCAGAAGTTTGTGGATGATTTGTTCCAAGTGATCCTCAGTACGAGCCGCCCGGTCCCTCTGGCCGTCAAGTACTTCTTCGACCTTCTGGATGACCAGGCAGCTCACCACGGGATCGTTGACCCCGAAACCATCCACATCTGGAAAACCAACAGGTAATGAGGGAAAGAAAATTTCAGAAGGAGGTCTCTTTGAAAACAATGCCTCCCAAAGCCAAAACCTAGCCTAGACTTTGTTCAGTGTACTTTTAATGCCTACCACATGTTTATTGCTTGAGGAACTAAATAATTGTGCTGTAAGAACCATATGTACTTCCAGCACAGCACATTGTGGAAAATCAGACCACTTTCCAATAGCTTGAGGAGAGTGGGAAAAAAAACTGGGTCTTGTGTTTCCTTCTCGCCCCCTAACAGTCTGCCACTGCGGTTCTGGATCAACATCGTGAAGAACCCTCAGTTCATCTTTGACGTTCAGGCGTCCGACCACGTGGACGCCGTGCTGTCCGTCATCTCCCAGACCTTCATGGACTCCTGCACCATTGCCGAGCACAAACTGGGCAGGGTGAGCGAGAATGGAGAGAGCATGGGGAGAGGGAGGGCAGGGTGAGCGAGAATGGAGAGAGCATGGGGAGAGGGAGGGCAGGGTGAGCGAAAACGGAGGGATGGAGGGAAGGAGGGAAAAAAGGGATGTGAGCAATTAGTAGAGGTGTGAAGCCACACATGTGTGAAAGCTGCAGTGATTCTGGGGTGGCTAGCACTACTGGGGCGGGTGGGGGGGTTGGCACAGGCCGTGAGGGGTGGAGCCCACGCATGAAAAGGGGGACGTTGAGATGAGTGTGTGGAAACATTTGAACTCACTCCTCTCCCTCTCTCTCTTCCTTGTGCTTTTCTTTATAACGCTCGGCTCAACAGGACTCGCCCATCAACAAACTGTTGTATGCCAGAGATATCCCGCGGTACAAGCAGATGGTGGAAAAGTGAGAAACACACACACACTCTCACACACACACACACACACACACACACACACACACACACACACACACACACACACACACACACACAGGTTTTACAGCCCCCATAGTCCTTTGATTTACGTCCCTCCATTCTTTTGCATGAAGCAAGAGATTTTATCCAGACACTTTGGGTTGTCACAGATGGGCTTTAACTGCAGGGTTGGAGTGTGATGAAAGCCAAGCTGAGATCTGAACCCATGACCTCCCAGTGAAGCAATTCACTTCAGTGCCTTGGTTATGTTCCATGCACCTATTCTCCCATTCCACTGGTTATTATATGTCTGTCTCTTGTCCTGTATCCTCCTCCTCCTTTAGATACTATGCTGATATTAGACAAACCATCTCCGCCAGCGACCAGGAGATGAACTCCGCCTTGGCTGAGCTCTCTAGGGTAACTCTCTTTACAATACATTATTAGTCTGGATATTATTTCATTCATCATTTTGTCTCCCAAATGTGTCACCTGTCTAACAATTAAATTACATTAGAAATGTACAAGACCAATGAAATACGCTATTTCTTTCTCCTCTAGAATTACTCAGGGGAGTTGAATTACCTGGTGGCCCTCCATGAACTTTATAAGTATATCAACAAATACTACGATCAGGTGAGAATAGCTTTGTCTTTCAGAGGACAAGGAGCATATGACAGTGCTTTGCACTCCTCGTTGAGCTGTTGCTTGATAGTGCATCCGGTTCTTATGCCACTCCTGATTTATTAGAACTTTTAGAGCCTTGAAACTTTTCCTTCATTTAACTTCCTATAACTTAAGCTTGTTCTTTATTGATTTGTTTAGCACTTTCACCCAAGTAATAGTTGATATGCTTGAGTGGCTTTATAGATCTTGCGCTGACCTAATGAACCAGAGAGAGTGAATAGTCACGAGGTAGGAGTGGATGGAGTTGAGCTCCTGCTCTTGAGGTGTCTAAAAGTGTTGCCTGAGCGTTTGTAATGGTCGCATGGTTGTAACGATGGCCCGTGTCCCCTGGCGCTCATTTTCAGATCATTGGAGCTTTGGAGGAGGACACCACGGCTCAGAAGATGCAGCTGGGCTACAGGCTCCAGCAGATAGCCGCCGCCGTCGAAAACAAAGTGACGGACTTGTGACCTGGGAATACGAGTGTGGGCACGGGAGAGAGAAGGGAGAAAATGAAAGCGTGGCGGAAAACAGACAAGTAGAACACAGGACACAGGACAGGGGGGGGGGGGGGGGGCTCCTCCAAGTCACTCACTGATTGAAAAACATTGAGGAGGCAAGTGGGCGGGAGGGGAGTGTGAGTAAGTCGTTTGAACACACTGCCTTGTAGGTGCCCCCATTCTTTTGATGTCGAGGGAGAGGGAGGCATTGTGTTTGCCTCACTGAAGTTATCACATTCCATGTTGTGAGTTGCAGAGTTGGCTTGAGCCGACACATACCGAGTTAGTCGGAGGACCCAAAAAAACAGCTGCTCCTGACAAATATCACAAAAATGCCGTTTGGGGAAAAGACACAAGTGGGGCGCTTCAAAGCAATGGGCAAAATGCAGAAGCATTTGACCTTGACTGGTGAAGCTGGTACTAGTTGTGAACAGAGGAGACTGATCACGCAGCGGATTAGAGGCACCTGGTGTGGCTACAGCGAGCTATACACAGGAGAAGCATCGGTTCTGCTGGGGGACGGCTGCACACCTACACCTCCTCTCCACCAGCCACAGCACAGGACCCCACACCACCTGCACTCACACCGTTTCCCTTCAGTGTGTGCATGTGTGTGTGACACAAGAAAGCCTATGATTATGCCCTCAACAACTTCTGGAGAGGACATGGCGTTCCAGATCCTCTTTGACAGTCTTTTTTTGAAGCAACTTCATTGGATGGACTGAGCCGAGCGCAGACATGTCCAAATGCGGTGGCTGTGGACCACAGTGCTGTTGAGACAGGCAGAGTTTGTCCCTTGTGGCGAGGAGTGATGGTCTGGCCAAGCAAACAGTAAAAACAAAGTTGTATGTTACATCATTCTGGTGTCAAGCAACATGCTTTTCCTGTCTTTCTCTACCTCTCCCTTTCTGTTTGTAAGTGTGTGAGTGCGTGTGTGTGTGTGTGTGTGTGTGTGTGTGTGTGTGTGTGTTTGCTTTTAGCTCCCTTCTCACCCAAGATGTATAAATCTGAAATGAGGAACCTGCATTTGGGCATTAGTTGTATGCTTCCTCTTCCTTTTCTGAATATCACTGGCAAACAAAAAAAACTACCATAAATTATGATCCTTCGATGTTTTAATTATTTATTTATGTTTTAATGGCAAACCCTCTCCCTTCATTACCCACCATATCTATCAACATGCACATATCCGTCCACAGTACAGCTGAGCAGAGGGGTTGTTCGGGAATGCTTTTTATCATTATCAAGAGGGCCTGGTTATACACATAATTCATGTTTTTTTTCATGTGGTACCATCAGAGGTGAAAGCATTTCACTAACACTTTGAGCTCTTCCATAGGCCCGTAATGCTACTGTATGTAACACAATAGAAGGGGCTGAGAAACAAATTTCCGTAAAACCGTCATCAGTGTCAAAACCAGTGGTGCATTTGATAGATGGTTCGATGCTTCACTGTGGAGTGTGAAGTGTTTCATTTCTGTTTTTTTTTTTTTTTTTAAATGGTATTTTCTTCTTTAGCTTCGCTGATATTGTTGTTAAGAGTCACTGTAAGGATGGTTACTATAAGCGATGAACACGATATCTTTTTGGACCGATGGACTGTCCGAGATCATTGGCATATGGTGTGGTTTTGAAATATGTATTTTAACATTCCTCTATGTGGTTCCAGAATAAGACCATTCAAGTGATCAAGTGTGACAAATTTTTTTTTAGTTATTTGTGTTGTACGGTACTTACCTTATGAAGACATACTGTCTTGTTATTATGGACGCGAATGTTGCTGGAAAAAAGGTGATGCTGGTTTCGTGTTAAATGTAGTTCTCTTTTGGAACACACGAGGGCAGCAAAGATAGTAGTAATCAATGACTGTCAGAATGACTCGAAAGTGGAGGTGGAACACACTGCTGTACTTACGCACCTGTAGTGACATCATGTCAAATTTAAATAAAAAATAACTGTTCGCCATGAGCCCATTCAATAGTCGTTTTACACAATCTGATGTCTGAAATACTATTAATGTGTATGATTACACTCTATATGCCACACGTGTGAAGTCTTTGAAAATAAAAGTGCTGCTTGAGTGGGACAAGTGGGTAGGCTACGTGGAAAATAAAAGGTCATTATGGTTAACAACTGCACAAAAACTCTTGAGTAGCTTCTCTGTTAGCTCAGATTCGTTGAGTATGGCTATGTTATTGAAAAGCTGTCCAACTAAAGCTTACAGACTGACCAATTGGTTAGATGAGGAATTAACGTAATGCTCATTAGGTTGTATAAATTCAGTGTAGAGCAGGCTCGTTTTCACAGCATTTCCTTTGTTAATATCCTTGTAAATACTGTTTTAACAGATCCTCAATGTAGCCCATTTACTTGTTTAATAAAATGCTATGTCATGGACAAACATGCCTTCTCTTTTCCGTGCTCTCTTTTTTTACTTTCAGACTTTCTTACATCTGATGCCACATTATCTGGCTTGTCAAGCAGTAGCCTATTTCTAAGTTTTCACAAAAAGTGTTTCAAGTCTTTTTTGTTTTAATGTTGATGATTACGGCTTACAGCTCATGGAAATCAAAAATCCAGTATCTCAAAATATTGGAATAAAGAATTTAAAATACAGAAATGTCAACCTGAGAAGAGCTCTAATCAGCTAATTAACTCAAAATACCTGCAAAGGTTTCCTGAGCCGTCAATGTCTCAGTCTGGATCAGTACACACAACAACAATCATGGGGAAGACTGCTGACTTGACAGTTGTCAAGAACCCATTGACACCCTCCATGAGGAGTAGGGCTGAACGATTTGGGAAAATAATCTAATTGCGATTTTTTACCAAAATATTGCGATTGCGATTTAATATGCGATTTTTTTTTTTATCCTCTTTTTTTCCCAACAAAACGTAATGAATGTTTTAAATATGACCAACACAATATTAGATACATTTAGTGTCAAATATTCTTTCCCACATTTTACATTTTTATTTAACTGCTCATTACAGAAACAAGAACAACAAATCGGTGGCTTTGCCACTGTGCATTTAAGTAATTTAAAAAAAGTAATTTAAGTATAAACACTAGGCATGCACTTTTTAAACACTGTGTGCAAAATGTACCATCTTAAAAAAAATTTTTTTTTTAAAAAATCATTTTTTTTTTTTTTTTTAGACCACGTTTTTTAATCGCGAACGTTGCGGTTAGAAAATCGCGTTCTATCATATCGCGATTTAATCGCAAATGCAATGAATCGTTCAGCCCTAATGAGGAGGGTAAGCCACAGAACGTAATTGCTGAAAGGGCTGGCTCTTCGCAGAGTGCTGTATCAAAGCATATTCATGAAAAGTTGACAGGAAGGGAAAAGTGGGGTAGGAAACGGTGCACAAGCAACAGGGATGACCGCAGCCTTGAGAGGATTGTCAAGCAAAGCCGATTCAAGAACTTGGGGGAGCTTCACAAGGAGTGGACAGAGGATGGAGTCAGTGCATCAAGAGCCATCACGCACCGAAGTGTCCAGGAATGAGCTACAAGTGTCGATTCCTAGTGTCAAGCCACTCCTGAACCAGAGACAACGTCAGAAGCATCTTACCTGAGCAAAGGACAAAAAGAACTGGACAGTCGCTCAGTGGAAATTTTGCATTTCATTTGGAAATCAAGGTCCCAGAGTCAGAGAGGAAGAGTGGAGAGGCACATAATCCAAGTTGCGTGAAGTCCAGTGTGAAGTTTCCACATTTAGTGATGATTTGGGGTGCCATGTCATCTGCTGGTGTTGGTCCACTGTCTTTTATCAAGTCCAGAGTCAATTCAGCCGTCTACCATGATATTTTAGAGCACTTCATGCTTCCATCTGCTGAAAAGCTTTATGGAGATACTGATTTCCTTTTCCAGCAGGATTTGGCACCTGCCAACAGTGCCAAAACGACTGGTAACTGGTTTTGTAACCATGGTATTACTATGCTTGTCAAGTGCCAGTCAACCGGACTGACGTGAACCCCATACAGAATCTATGGGATATTGTCAAGAGGAAAATGAGATCCACCTGACCCAACAATACAGACGAGCTGAAGGCCGCTATCAAAGCAACCTGGGCTTCCATAACACCTCAGCAGTGCCACAGGCTGATTGCCTCCCTGTCACGCCGCATTGTTGAAGTCATTTGTGCAAAAGGAGCCCCAACAAAGTATTGAGTGCATAAATGAACATACTTTTTTGTGTTTTGAGTTAATTAGTTGATTAGAGCTCTTCTCAGGTCGACGTTTCTGTATTGTAAATGTTTTCTAATATTTTGAGATACTGGATTTTTGATTTCCATGAGCTGTACGCCGTAATCATCCAGATTAAAACAAAAAAGGCTTGAAACATGCCACTTTATGTGTAATGATTCTAGAATATATGAAGGTTTCACTTTTTGAATTAAATTACAGAAAAAAAATGAACTTTTCCACGATATTCTAATTCATACTGTCTAGCATGACACTGGGAAGAGCAGATGGCTCATGATCTTAAATAGGGTCTCATGGTCTTTCAAGCCATGTTCTATGCATGTAATACAAAAGTTTGTACCAACGCTGTAAATACATTTCTGGGGAGAGGCATTTTATTATTTTACATTAGAACCTTGAAGGAGTTATTTTATGAATGTGTACAAAATGTAAAAAAAGTGTGAAATCGACGCATCTTGCACACAGAGGAACACTCCTCACTGGCAAGTTGTTCGATGTCGGATTTAGAACTATGTGACAATATCCGTCACTGCACAACCAACAAAGTATCGCAGGATTTGTACTCAAAATGGTATCGATAGTTAAAGTACAGTGAACAGCTCACGCCCTACTGCGAATCAAGGAACGCTGCTAGTAATACTGCAAATGATATCTTTTCTGATTCACAGAAAGGCAACAATTGCAGCCTACGCCTTAGAAAGCAGATAAAAACAACTGCACACGCAAGGAGAGTTGCTAGCATCGCTAGCAAAATAAATTCAGTTGTGCTAGCCAACAAGCTAGCTACGCAGAACAGGTAAGCTAACTGGTTAGCTAAGTAGAAGATGATGACCATATGTCTTTAGATGGCATGTACGCCATTATATCGGAGCCTTATAAATGTATTCTTGTTTTGTAATAATTCATCAAAGGTTTCCACGATGCTTGTTAGTTTGTTAGGATGCATGGTCATTTACAAAGCAATGTAAAGGAGCTAAGTTTGCTAAAAGCTAGCGCTGCTCAGTCAATTTGAATGAATTTTCGGTGACGAATGCTAGCCAGCTAACGGTATGTTCGCCATAGTAGCTAGCATACTATTGTTTTTAGAGGTAGCTATCTAGAATAATATGATGTGATGAGTAACATTCACGTAGAATTTTTAGCCTGAACGTTATTTTCCCCGATACAGTGATATCTACAAGGCACACGAATGCTTGGATTTCTGGAATGCTATCGATATAACGTTATCTAGAATAGCCAAGTAATTAGCTCCTTAGAAACATTATACCTCCTCAATCAAGGTAACCTACTTGCCGCCACAGCATCCATTGTAGGATATTTGTAACTATTACCAGCCCTCTCTTCTCATCAGTCAACAATTAAATTGTGCATGCGGTGGTTCTGTGGCTACATCACCGAGACATGGGCGATGATCACATCGTTACCGGTGTTACGGATCTACTGGGCTTCATTTTAATTGGGGATGAGCGTAGGTATGTGATCACACAATACTCGTACTTTTTACCTTATTTGACAGCAGATGTGACACCGATAACATAGCGAACACATTTTTCATTATGTGGTATGTTGCAAAGAAATGTTATAAATATTTTTACAATGTGATCTTTGTTCATGTCTATGATGATTAAAAAGACAGAACGTAATCTTAAACATAGCTTGGCAAATTCAATCTATCGCCTACACGAGGGAGCTCTCCATACACGCCCATGTTAACTTGGGGACTGATTAAGTGGTCTCGAAATGCTGCAAAAGGTGGAAACACTGATATCACAGCTTATCGAATGGCTATTAAAACATTTAGTTAATGACACTATAAGTACATCGCTTCAGACAGCCATCTTTTTCTCAAACGTTGTTGTATAGGATTGCCTGGCCTGTCGCTAAGCTAATTTTTTGTATTGATTGGCGATGTGTGATTGGGACTTTCAGATTGCATTGTGCTTGGGAGACACCCAGCATGCCTTTCTGCTTTTTATTATTATTATTATTACTGACTGCATTTAATAAGCTTGTCTACCCATCAACTCGTTCGATTTTCCCAATGGAAATCGTTGATGTGTAGGCTGGCCTACATAATATCAAAGTTCAGCAAATCGATCATAGGCCATAACGTTAGCCCATCAACAAGAGGGTTGGGCACACAACACCTCAGAAGAACATGTAGGCTATATTGCAATGTGGTGCTGTAACTGCTCAGAGTTAACCACGGAAAACTGTTGCTGTGGTCTCTTATCCCCAGTGAAAACCCTAGTAGATCGATAACACCGGAAATGCACGATAATCACGATCAATGGGTCGCAAATAATGCCACATCATCCTTGCGTCAAGGCTTTCTGCTCTGCGCTTGATTCTGTGTGTCTTGAGCTGTGTCCCATTACTTGTAGTGACACAGGAACATGAAACTAATCAAGCCTAAATTCTACATTCAGCAATAAGTTATGGAGCCATCAGAGCAGTCTGCTGCAGACCCAGAGTCCCAGGAGGTAAATCCAGTCTACCTTCAGCAGCTGCGAGAGCTGGACATTCCTGAGGAGGCTGCAAAGCAGGTAGACCAGTGTTGATTCGTGGACTATTTTCTAATAATAATAACAATAGTAATACATGCTTCTCTCAAAGCAAAGTGGTTCATATACTTTGACATAACACATTTATATATTATAATATATATTTTATTTCATTTCAGGCCCTGTTGCATACACGAAATGTGTCTGCAGAAGAGGCAGCCATGTACTACTTCAACAAGCTAGAGAATGAGGTGACATAGTCGATACAGGTACACTATGATACAGCACTTCTTCTGCCTGTGTGCCAAGCATATTTCAATGTTTCCTGCCCTTTTGCTTCCAGGAAGAAGGAGATGAGGATCTGATGTTCAAAATGGTGTTTGTTGTAAACATGGATCTGTCAATGGGTGTCGGCAAGGTACAGGCAACCAGAGGTTTTATTTTTAAATTCTTTTTAAAGCGTTTCTTTAGAAGTGCACAGTAGTGTGTGTCAGAGACTAGTTTGCATTTCTTACCCTAGGCACATTTGGAATTGTATTCACAAACATAATGACTCTCACTGGAGTCTCTGCTGTAGCCTATCACTTAACATACACACTGTAATTAATGATCTTCTATCCGGCCATATTAAAAGTCTCATAGACGTGTTGATGTTGAGGTGGGTTTAAGCATTCAGTGAGTAATTGAAAAGACCTGAAGCATCAGTGTAGTATGTATTAATGGCATATGGCAACTTTGTGAGGGAGACTAAATATCACCTTTGTTTTGTGAAGGTGGCAGCCCAGGTTGGGCATGCAGCTGTGGGCTTGTACCAGGCCATGCAGGAGAAGAATAGCTGGAGAGAGATGGCCTGGAAGTGGGACCATTCTGGGTAAGAGCACATAAAAGACATCTGGGACTTATACTGATTTATGCTCGCATCAAATGTCTTCTAGGTATCCCTTCAGAGGCAGTTCTGTGTGACAGGATGGAGTAGCCATATTTGTCAAGTAGATAGAATAAATTATCCCCTACTTCTACCACAATGTAACAATGTGTGAGGGGGCTGGGAATTTGAGAGTGGCTGTATGTCTTCAGAAGCGTGTTCCGCAGCACCACGTTTAAATAGAGTAAGATAACATTATTCAAACATTTCCGTGACCATGTATACATAACTGATTGTGACCTCTGTATGTGCATTTCATGTTCTGGGAAAAAAACCTGACATCTGTCATAAACTGGTTGAAATAATTTGTCATTTGTCATCACAATCATCAATAGTTGATTCTCCAACTCTATTAATCAAAGACAACAAAAACTGTTCACCTTCAGAGTTACAGCATCACACGCATTGCAAATATATGGTTTGGTCTGTGCAAAGCTACTTGCTTTAAAATGCTGTGCAGTGTATATAAATTAGCTAATTATTTTGTAGATTGTGTTACCCCATTTCATTTGGAATTCTCTCCACAAGCAACAGTATGTGTTTCTACACTTGACTGAAATCTGTTTGTGTCTATCCTCTGCAGGGCTAAGAAGGTTGTGTTGCAAGGATCTAACATGGCTCACCTGCTAGAACTCCAGGCTTTGGCGATGAGTCTTAGTTTGCCGACATACCTAGTACAGGACGCTGGACTGACTCAGGTTAGAGACATGGTGTCATAACAACTCATCACTCATCTAAATTTGACAACCAAGAATGTATTATTAACATTACAGTGTTGCCTAAATTTCGTATGCATTGTGTGTATAGGTGGAGTCTGGCTCTCGAACCGTCCTGGCCATCATTGGAGAGGAAGAGATGGTGAACAACGTCACCGGAAGTCTAAAACTCCTCTGAGCACGGATTTGAGGGTGCTGTGAAAATGAACGGCTATGCAGTACCACCCTTTAACCACCTGGGGGCGGCATAGCTTCACAACAGCTACTCTTGGCATGCAAGCGTTATAAAACAGCCCATTTTCAAAAAGAATACAAAGATACCGAGGACACCATCCTCCCTAACAAACACACATATTCACAATCACTTACACAGATATTTGTTTCCTTTCCGTGTCACTGATAAGTGTGATGGAAAGGCCACTCAGCGGGAGAGACGCCGATATCTTAGGTTTATGAAAGCTTGAGGCCCCTTGTGTCCATGTCCGAGACATTATTTCGAGACATTATATAACTTGGACGCCCGAGTTTACAATGATGACGATAGAAAACGAGGTGATAAGAAAGATGGCCATAGTAGAGGTAAAAATCATGTTTGTTGTGAAATAAAATTTCGTGACTAGTCATTATTTAAACACCAACATGTTACCAGCGTTCCATGAATATATATGAGAAAGTCTTAAAATAGGACCCAGTGTTTTTTGGTGATCTTCGAGCCAAAGTAGTTGCCGTGGAAAAGATAGATTGTAAATTATGATTCTAAATGTAGGATAACAGTGTCCCTTAAATTTCTAATAAGATTGCCACATCACTGAAGGTTTTTCCTTTACTGCTTCTTTGATGTTAAAATCAATGTATGTGTACTTTTATGTAGCCTATGGTAGTGACATGCCCTCCCTGGGGATCCCATTTTAGGAATGACTAATGCATATCAACGTAAAATTGGCAAGCTTTCCCATATGTATTGTGCAGTGCCATGTTTAATATTTCCCTGCAATTGCTGTTGGACTCTGTTACCTTAACTTTTTTTTTCTGCTGACGGGAAGAGGTCATCTTGACAGTGGAGTGCTCTCATCTGGAACAATGGGACCTTTAATTTTGTTTCATAACATGCTCTTGATAGCACTGTAACACTATTGCAGATCTGAACCCTGTGCGCATTGTTATTAGGCATGGGGTGAGGTTGATGTTGTATGTTTACAAATGTGTCGTGTTCCTATTCTTCCTTAATTCAGAAAAGTATGTGTAATGGTTTTAAGTGTGATTAATGAAGATATGAAGGGGTGTTAAAACAAGACATGAACGAATCACAAGTTATGCTGTGTATTAACTTTTTTGCATGTAGCCCTTCTACATGTCTGTGAAATGTAATATGTTGGGATTCAATTTTAACATGACCACTGAGTACTTTTCAAGCGAACAAAGAACACAGACCACAATCACACAAAAATATTTTAATCTTTTCTTACATGGCCTACGTAGCATATGACGTGAGCATGCGTTTTTTTATTGATCACTTTTCGGCCGGGGTGTTGAGACATCAGGAAAAACAACCTGGGCCGGTTGCAGTGATGGAGCATTTTATGGCATTAATTGACATGTAATGGTTGTAGTTGAGTTCTTCGAAAACCATATCGTGTTGATATTAATTTGCTGGACGTTCCTGTGGGTCTTCATCAGAATATTTTACACATATCCGTGGTATTTACATATAAACGACAACAAACGGGTAATTGGTCGAGTCTCTAACACTGTTTAAAGCCACGTGACTGAGCTGTTAGGGTGAAGGCCGTTCAGATCGACAAAAGCAGCATTGTAGAGCTTAAGCTTCGGTCTGGCATGATCACCGGGGAACTTGGAATGGAACAGACATTTAATCACGTGCTCCGCCTATCCCGCTGAACAAAGGTTATCCTGTTGTTAGTCCACAAATCCTAACTTCTATTGCATTCTTTGATTGAAAACTGGAAAGCTGCAATAGCCAAAATAGTAGTAATTGCATTCAACACTGGGGGAAAGCGTTGCTTGATGATGACCTAGTTGTCAATAAATTAAGCTATTTTATAGGCGTACGTTATTGGTTTAAACCATTCTCAGATGAATCCTGCAAGGTTGCAGGTTAGTTAATGTCAAGTATTAGGTGGGGTTTGGGCCACGATCGGTTTCGACACGATAAGTCAGGGATTCACAACGAATTGGTCTAATAGGCTAAATAAAGTCTATGTACCTTACGTCATGGGTACAGGCTCATTTGCCCTTCCCCCATCTCCTGTGACCCATGCGCTCTGTCGCGAAAAACGACAGAGTAAAGACTCGTCTTGGTCCGCGATGATACTTTTACTGGGAATAGCATAACGAATACAAACCTATATGGAAAGTACAATAACTGCCTGTCTTTAACACATTTAAACGGCATCGTTTAACCGTATGTTGATTTGGGTGTGGCAAAAAGAACCCAGGGCCATGAATTGACTTCAGCGTCGGTTAAAGTTGTGCCGTATACTCGTACAAATATCGAGTAGGCGTATCTAAATTATTTTCTAGTAATCCTCCAGCATTTCGAATGCTAGAACATCTAGCTGCGCAGTCTGATGTGGTTAAAGAACGCGCCTACTCGGTTATCCAAATGCAGACTGCTGTAAAACGTAGCTCTCTCTCCCACCACTGCAACAAATGACGTGTACGCTTTTGTATTGACCAATCATATTAGCTTTACCAGCCGCGTGACATGAAACAAATACAAGTAACCAATGGTAGCATGGCTACATTGTACTCATTCATGCTCACTTTCCTCAACACGTCCCCGTCCTGGACGTGAGAATGAATCTTGGCTAAATGGATACATCTACCGATTGCATAGCATGTTGCTGTATTGTTTGCTTAAAATAAATTCATATGACATTAAGTCCCCACCAATCGTGTAGTTAATTTAAATGTAGCCTATACTGTATGAAAGTATTCCTCAAGAGTTTCGTAATCAACATCAGAAAAGCAGTTAAAAATACAAACAAGGTATATATGTAGTCAAAAAATATACACACAGTAAAAACACGGCGACTTGATGTACCCTCTTTTATACTTTCACATTTCAGGTTCATATTTTAGGGTTATGTTGTTCAGAGATATATGGAAAAGGAGGGACTACAAGGGATGGAAAAGAACTGTGCACGCAGGTCAATTCTTTGGCCAATAGCAGGCCAGATCCCACAAGAGCGACATCTCATATTCCATTCATAGCAGTTAAGGTGGGGCTGACCCTACCTCTAATGTCGTAGTCCCTGGTATGGGGCTCCGGAAACCCCGTGTGCTAGCATGGACTATATCGATAGCTATGGCTAGTTAAAGCAAGTTCCCCTTTGCGATGAATAGAAACCATGTAAATCAGAAATCTAGAAGAAAATAGAAATCCCTCAATGAAGGAAAGGAAATTCCACGGCTTGTGTACATAGTAAGGTGACAACTGTTCCCATTTTTCAGAGACATATCCGCATTTACTTCTTGCTTATATCCGTTCACTTCTTGCATTTATACCAGTCGTTTGCCTTCTCCTCACTATGCCTCCGTGCGCTCGCTCTCACTGAACATTGCAGGATGAAACTCGTACTCGCTCTCCACCCCTCCCAAAACAGCCTCCCGCCCCCTCCAGGAGTGCAAACGTGGATAAACTGGCGTCCAGTGTATCCAATCATATGTTCCTGTAGTATTTGACACGACGATTGGCGTTTTAATTAACCAATCGCTTAAGAAAAGGGCGGATCTTCACCAAAAGCCCACCCCAGCCTTGAGCCCCTGTTCGATCACCTTGGAAACCCCGTGTTATGGTTGTGTGTCAGTTTCGCTGGGTCCCGCGGTCGATGCCGGCGAGGAGGGGGATGGGCGCCACTGCAAATGTTGAGGATCTGAGATAGAATCACAGCCTTGTAACACAGAGAGCTGTACATACCCCTTATAAAAATCTACTATAATTAATATAAAATTGCATAATAAATGGGTTCAACAAACGGGGATTCAACATAGACAGTCGATGGAAGTACTGTGTTCAATACAGGACTGGATTTAAAACTTTAACCCTCTGCGAAAGGGGCATTAGGAAGTTTGCTTGGTGACCCTTGAGAGGGAGCTACATTTCGGCTTACTGACAACAGGAAACACCGAGGTTGCAAATAGAGGCCTATTTGTCTGGGTTCGACTTGATGTGGGAATATTCTAAGCTTTACGGACAGCAAAACAGGATACATCAATTGAATTGGATTGGAATGTCTCGCTAGGTGAGTTTTTGTGATTGTGTTATTTTTTATTTGGGTATAATGGCTAGTTTTGGAATTTATGCAGCAGGCTTGTAGTAGCTAAGTTGCACCAACGTTATAACTTAGCTGGTTGTATTTGCCTTCAATATTATTGAGTAAATGTATACTTTCTGGAGGGATTTAGCCAGTATATTGTATGTAAGTTACCCAGCTGGTCTTCAGGACCTCACAAAGTAAGTACACATCACAAAGTCACATTTATTTTGATTGGTGACATTTAGCTACAGTTCATGTTCTTTCAGTTAGCTAACAATTACTAGCTAGCAAGCTAACCTAATAGATGTCTTCATCAACATTTTCCTCCAGCCCTGTCCTCGTGCATTGTATTTGCTACATTTCAGTACTGTTAACATAAACACTTTATTGGTGGTCTGTGTAGTTAGCCTTACCTCGTGTTTCATGGTTTTGTATCATTTTTTGTAACTTTGTTGCAGTCGTGTTGAAACATATCTAGAGTGTACTGTATGGAAGCAGTCAACATATTTGTTGGGATTTCTAGCTAGCAAAGGTAGCTAACAATGTTTCCATATAATGATAAGGTCAGGCAACTTCTTTGTGTCTGTTCCTGTGTCCAATAGATCAGTATTAGTTTGGACAGAGTGGTATGTGTTCTACTTAGCCTCACATGTAGTTACAAAAAAGGGGAAACTTGTATTGTTTAAGAGAAAAAAACATTTGACTGTTGAACATGGAGTTTAAGGGCTGAGCTTGTGAGGGTGACTAGGTGGCTTGTTATGTGGTGTTGAACAAGTTGTTATTCAGCTTATCACCACTTAGCGAGTTGGCTTGGAGCTTCCTTGGCTGATAAGGTAGTGCTTAAGCCACAGTAAACTGTGAAGATGTTAAGATGTCAAACCACATATTCGTTGGAAGCGAAACTCTTTTTTTGAGGTAAAAGGAGCCCAAAGGATAGAGAGTGAGAGAGACTCATCCATGGGTTAGCACTAGCTAACTTGAATGTTAACTTTTGGACAACCTCCAGTTGATTGTGTTCTTAGCTGCATCCAGTCTAATCAGACCTGAAGCAATTCTAAACAAACTCGGCTACGGCCAAGGCTTTGAATGTCTTTCACGACATCATTTCTTGGAGATGACACGTTTAGAAGCACACACCATTTATCATCACTTTTTGTTAATTGTTTTGGCATATGGTTACTATTGTTCTGAATATCATTATTGTGGGTTAATAAAAGTCTTTCGACACTTGCTTGTGTTTACTTCGATTACAGTTATTTTCTTATTAGATCTTTGCCTCTCGGGGTTGAACTTTCCCTTTTATGCTGGCTAATAGAAAACCCAACTCTCCGAGCGGTGACTTGCTTTGCTCATTCTTTTCCTCCACCTCCCCCATCCACCAACCCCCAACCTCTGCGCCGGCGATGAGAAATGGGTGGTATTTGTGAGGGGAGCTCGCGTTTCCTTTTTTAGCCTCCATTTTTATTTCAACAACAAGTGAGTCGAAACGAGGAGAGAGGCCGAACTCGGGCCACCTCTCGGCCTGAGGTTCTTCACCAAATGTTGAACACAGGCTTAGTCTCTGACACACTAGAATTGTCGGCATTTACAAATACGTTTACCACAATTCGATCATTATTCGATGATGCATAGTTATTACCATGACCCTATGCTCAAACCTTCAAGTTCCCATTTTAATCAAGTGAAACTGTATGTTAGCATTGGAACCGTTGACACACGTTTCGGTCACATTATAGTCCATTGGGGAGGAAGTATCCGAGAACTCATATGGGAAGTCAACGTGCATTAAATTAACGCATGGTTGTGTCCAGTGTTGGTCTGGCGTGTGTTGTGTTACACTGTTGCTGTTGTGTAGCGAGCTAGTAACTGAGGACTTTGCTTAATTTCGATTTTAACAGGACCCCTATCATTTTGCCTTCGTTCAACAAAGGCTGTCCAGGGCATTGCCTGTGTGAGTTGAGCGTCTTATCGGAGTCTGTCGCAAACACCGCCTGCCCTTTCTACGTGCACGATAAATACCAAAGACCTATGTTTAATTACTAGATGCCTTTGAACCTTGTGCTTGGTCAGTGATTGTACATATATCAAATATGTCTCATTTGTATTTTCGGGGGCAACGTTGTGTTATAACATGGCTGCCCAAGACCGTCCCAGTCCTTTACATCCGTGTACACAGGGATAGTAACAAACAAAAACATCGCACAGATGCTGTTATTCGATTTTGAGCGTTACGCAGTAAACTTGCTGTCTGTCGACCCCTTTACTAATGCTTTGTTGTAGTTTGAGTTGAATCGAAATATATGGTGTGTTTTTTTTTAGCAATGTGTATGTTAGACACGAATCTATTTTATCTTCCAAGCCCTGTCACCACATGGTATGAGGCAACGTGTTAAAACAGGAGTCGACTGTGTGTGCGCCGATGACCAAGGGGCAAACACTTGTAATATTGGGGTTGTTATATGAATGTGGAGTATATCCAGTCCACGGCCCTCACTCCCTCGGTCGCCCTCACAGGCGGAGCCGCGTATGATTGGCCCCGGCCCGCATTCCCCGAATATGTTTTCGTGTCTTATTTTAGCCGCCGCTACTGCCGTTTTGGACGCTCTTTACCGTTTGAAACCCGAGCTCCTTCCCCTGACCCTCTGCCTTATCTCGAGTAAACCCCACTGCCTTCTGCAGAGACAAAGGCGAGCTCATAGTCTCAAAGAAATAGAGTCTCCTTTCAGTCAGGGAAATCAACGAAGGCATTCGGTCCAAATGCCAATGGGGTGACCCGAATGAATGGTCTCTTTTAAATAATTGAACAAATGTGGAGTGTTTTTGTGTGTGAAAGATATACCTGCAATGAAATTGTTCTGTGTTACCTTTTTTGATGCAGAAAGACATGTCAGATTGATAGTGAATGGGGGGAGAGAACTTTTTTTCTGGTTTCATTGCTGTTTCCTCTTTGCACTGAGGGTGCTGTTGTATAATCTCAGTTTGGATTTCCCTTTATCCTTGTGTGTCTGCGTGTGTCTTTCCCCCCAAAACGGGCCTCTCGGGCTTTCTCTGAAAGTTTCAGTGTTGGAAAGGAATGCTCTGGTAGAAGGGCAGGACTCTGGTATGGTATACTGTTTGAGATAGCTAAGTCCATTAGCACTCCCTGAAGCTTATAATTCTTTCTTTCCATGTTGGGTTTCATTTTTATCAGAGTTGGTAAATAGGGGGAACAGCTTGAATTGACAAATATGGGCCTGGGTCTGAAACAGTGTTTATCTTGATGCTAAGTAATTTCAAGAAGCAATTGACACACGCTCGCGCACACAAACACACACACACACACACACACACACACACACACACACACACACTTTGGGCTGTGTTTGAAACAGGATGCTGGCCCACTTCCAATAGAGACAGGATTCCAGCACTGAGCAGCCTGGGGGGAGGGGGTGTAGGGAGAGGGAGGCATTCAGAACCAGAAGAGTTGGTTGTTTACCATTCTTGTCCCCTCTTCTTGGTGTGAGCAGGTGTAGCCTGTAATTACTATCATGACCTTGGCCTCTTTTCTTTTTGCCTAAACGATGCTTTTCAAGAAATTTCACACTGTAGGCCTACACCGTTTTTAAATTTAAGGAATCTATGACGTTTATTTAGGGATCTGTTTCTTAGTTTGGTGTACATTTACCTGTGTATGCAGATTTGGTATCTTCAATTACTGAAGTTACTGAAACACCGATTTTCTACTTGCCTCTCTAGTTTTTTTTAAACATGCTGTGGCACTCATAAACAGCAAGGTAATTTGACAATTGAGAAATGAAACTTCTATCGACAGGGCCATGACCTAATCTTTTTAACGGTTCAAGATAATTTTTAATTGTGTTGCGCCAGTTCAGTTTCTATCGTACAGTTTCTATAACATGGATGACACCAAATGTGTGCGGTGTTTGAGGCATACCGGAAGTGGTTTATTTGGACTGTACTGAGTATTCTATTCCCTTCATGACTCATTCAGCCTTGCCTTATCAAGGTGCCATAGGGTTTTTTTTTCACTTGGTGTGTTAAGATAGCTAGAGAGAATGTGATGGAAAGAGAAATTGCAAATTTGTGTAGCTGTTATTCTGCTGTTTGTGTAACTATGTTGGTTTGTGCATCTCAGCTGCTGCTGCTGCTGTGTCCGTGTGTGTGTGTGTGTGTGTGTGTGTGTGTGTGTGTGTGTTTCATTGGCTCTTCTTGTAGAACGGGGTTAAAAACAAGTCGCTGTGACGCCTGCCTCCCCGCTGCTCTCTGATAGGTGCAGCTTTAGAGCCTCCCAACCAATCGGTGGGGCTCTTTGCTCAGCCCTGCATTTGCACTAAGGGAGGTGTACGTGTGTTCTATAACAGCAAAGAGCAAATGTTCTTGGTAGAATAATAGGAGGGGTGGGGGTGGGGATGTGGGAAAGTGTTGGAAGAAGCAGCACAATCTTTTTGTTTCCATCTCTCAGTCTCTCCTCTCAGCTCCTCTCTCTCTATTTGTACCTTGTGTATCCTTACCTTGTAGTGTTTTTCTTTCTCTCTCTCCCCCCTTTCTCCTCTCCCATTTCCTTCCCATTCGAAGATTTTTTGTCTGTAGGTTCCCCCTGGTTAACCATTTAATCCCCCTAGCAAAGCTGTTTTTCCTCCTAGTTAGAAGATATTGTGCAACTCCTAGTTTCACGTGAGCAGGTTGTCATAGCATTATAAATATCCAGAGCTCTTATTGTGAGGCGGGAAACTACAGCCTTACTCCTTAAGTTAAGGAGTTAAGGTTATGTGAACCACACTGCAATGTCGTAAATGAGCCCACCGGTTTCGGGGGGGTATTTGCAGTCTTGTTGTTGTGGTAGATTATTATTCTGCATGTGAGATGAGGCTGTTTTTAACAGGGAGAGAAGCACGTGAAACAGAGTAAACAGTGTAGAGTTGGAGACAATCTGTGTGTACCCCTCTCTCTATCTCAGCATCTATGCAGGCCTAATGGTTAACCAGACCACACACCCAAGAAGGGTGCTTTTCACCATAACCAGCCACTCAAAAGACTCCACCTTGTGAGACTCGTTTTGGCCAGTCAGTCTAATTCCTCAGCATTAGTGCACTAACTATAGTTCTGGTTCCGTAGATGTAGTCGGTGCTTTTTAAATACACTTCAAATAGCCTATCTTCATGTCTACACTGTAGAGGGAGCGAATAAGAGAGAGAGACAGACAAACATGGAAGGGGGAAGGATGAGAAATCTCATGACCTTTCACCCTCTTTTGCATATCCTGTTCCTCATGACTGAGCGGAAGTGGTTGTTCCAGGTCCCTCAGGGTAAAGGCGCTGGGCACAAAGGTGTTTCGACATGTCCATCAAACGGGCTGTGTTTGAATAGGGTTGGCAGGTGGAAAAAGTGATGTCATGCCAGTTGGAGGTCACATGCTTCAGTCCACGTAATCCTTGCAGTGAAGCAGACGGAACAAGGGACAGGCTGGTGTGAGGGCAGCGGCTTTCTTCTTCTCTTCAGTTCCCTTCTCTCTCTTGTCCTTGTCATTGTTCTCTAGAGGTCACCATATGGTATGGCTGCCCTGCGTCATTTTGGGAACTGGTCAATTATTTAGGTAGTCAGAATATGTTGTCGGTCATATGTGTATTTTCTTGTGTCTTCTTTTCTTTCTGTCTTTTGTGTGCACTGAAATGTGCTTCTCCCTCTAGTGCAGGCTGAAATGTTCGGGTTCCCGTGCGGTGTGTAGCCCAGAATAGGCGTGGAGGCTCTGTCAACTTCACAGACATGCGCGCACACACACAAAAACCACATAGGCTCTCTCAAATACCACAGTGTCCAGCTGTCAGACACAGCGCGGGCCCTTTGTGTCCATTATGCATTATTGTTTGTCTCTTGGTCTCTAGGGGTTGAACAAGGTTAGGTGCTTTCACTCTGTGTGTGTGTGTGTGTGTGTGTGTGTGTGTGTGTGTGTGTGTGTGTGTGTGTGTGTGTGTGTGTGTGTGTGTGTGTGTGTGTGTGTGTGTGTGTGTGTGTGTGTGTGTGTGTGTGTGTGTGTGTGTTTGGGGAGTTCTGTGAAGAGCAAACAGCCCGTAGAAGTCGCGTCTGTCTGAAGAGCACACTCACTCTGCCTTGCTCGCTCTTGCTTTTTGCTTCAGCCCCTCTCCTTCTCACCCCCACCCCCCATCTCTCTCTCCTTCTGTCTTTCTGGTCTGCTGTCCACACAGCCAGACATTGTTGTCCTAATGGGTGATTGCCAGGTAGTCAAATGACTTCTGGGTAGGAGAGATTGTCAAGTCACTGACGAATATGCTGAGATCGCAGTACACAAGCATTGCGTGTTTTAAGTTAACTGTATGTAAATATAGCCTAGATTTAGGAGACTGACCTACACCACTGTGGTTACCGTATGGCTCCCCAGTGAACATCAGTGTGTCATCAAGCCCCATCTGTCCCTAGCGATGAAAGTGAAAGCTATGATTGACCATTTGTACTTGCACCATTTTTGTGCTTGTTTGATTTTTTTCTCTTGGAGATGAGTTCATTTTGCTGTTATCTCCCATAGCAGTTTGAGATGGGGTGTGTGTGTGTGTGTGTGTGTGTGTACACTACAGAGAGCGACATGGAGGGCTATTTTTGTTTCTCCTTATTTGATTATTTCAGAGTGCCTGAATTGCATGTTGTTCTTGTCAGGCTATGTCTGCTGTCTCCCTCTGCTCTCTTTCGCTCTCTGTCGCTCTTTCTCTCCCCCTCCCTTTCTCTTCCTCTTGTATTTGCTCCCTCCTCCATGATTCACTCCTCCCCCCTCATTTTCCCCCAGTCCTCCTGTTTCCCCTCTCTCATTCTCCCCTTACTCCCCACGGGTCTCCAGGGAGAGGGGCCACGTATGAATAATTTAAATATTAAGAGGAATCAGATTATTTATTACATGCCTGTACTACTGCTCCACTGCAGCCCGCGAACAGACGACACCGCCTGAACGAGGGAGACGGCGGTGAATGAGAGAGGGAGAGGGAGAGGGAGAGGGAGAGGGAGAGGGGCAAAGCCAGGGAAGGAGTGAATCAGAGAGGGAGGGGGAGGCGAGGGAGAGACAGAGAGCAGGAGAGGGAGTAAAGATTCTGTGTTGTTCACTTCACGTCCTTCACACTCCTCTCCAAAATGGCCTCTGTTCCTCTGAAGTGAAAGGCGTGTGTGTGTGTGTGTGTGTGTGTGTGTGTGTGTGTGTGTGTGTGTGTGTGTGTGTGTGTGTGTGTGTGTGTGTGTGTGTGTGTGTGTGTGTGTGTGTGTGTGTGTGTGTGTGTCAAAGAGTGGTGGTAATCTGAGCCCAGTGTTCAGGAGCCCTAGGGAGGGCGGGAGCGGGCGAGAGCTGGAGGTAGCGAGGCCTTGAGATGGGGGAAATTCCCAGCGGCAGTCTGAAAAAAAGAAACACACCAAAAATGCCCCCTAGAATTTGCTGCACATGGAACATTTGCCACACTTGCGTCATCCGGACGATTATCCCATTCTTGAAACGGAGTGCACAGAGGAGCACCCAGTACACATAAGGCATGAGCCTCCACACAAACACACACACCACATTCTGTTGCCTTTTCAGTCAGGCAACAAACACAACACAAGACATTCTGTTGCCTTTTCGGTCAGGGAGTGTATGAGACAGCTTGTGTGATTTATCTCTCCCTACGCAGCTCCCCCTCCCCCTCCCTCCCTCTCTCTCTCTCTCTCTCTCTCTCTCTCTCTCTCTCTCTCTCTCTCTCTCTCCTTCCCTACCTCCCTCCTCCTCTGTCTGTTCTCCCCCCCTTCGTCCCTCCCAGTACGAGTCCACTGGCCTGATTTTCACCTTGAGTCAGACATCTCCATTAAATTTTAAGGTGAAGAAATGCACTATGCTAGTGTCTGGTCAAATATGGTGAGATATATGTGTTCACATTTTGCTCTGGGCTCTTCCACTGGTCCGTAAGGCTGCTGGGCTGTAGTAAGCTCTTGAGTTGCGTAAGCATCCTGCACTGTCCGGGACGGGAGCCTCACAACAGACTTTGACGGTGTCTGTGTTTGAACTTCAGGTATGAGGTAGCATGAAACACTTGTTACTTTGTTGTTTTTCCCCCCTCTCACAAACCTTTTATAAAGCCAGATTTATGATCACATTGGTCCATTTCAGTGTGGGTGATCGGTATTGGTGTCCTATATGGGTATTTAACAGCAGACAGTGTCAACAGTTAGGTCCATGAAGCGGCACAAGCCAACCAATCCCTCAGGGGACTGAACATTAATGCTGCTGTTGCTGATGGTAGCAATTGCCTTTTTAATGATATTTTTTTGCACCTCACGACGACTGACCACCCGCGAGTTACAATCTGTACCATTAGGTGTCAGCTGGGTAGGAGCGGAGGCTATGATCTTAGGGAGAGGTGACCACACCGCAGAAAACAGAAACCTTCCCCAACCCCCGCCCTGTGATTTTGTTGGCTCAGGGTCGGTTATGCATAACAAGCTAATGAGGAAGAGAAGACGCACTCTGTGTGTCTGCGTGCGCAGTCTTCTGATGTGAGCTCTGGTGTCAGATATGATCAATGGCAGCCATGGTAATGATCTAGATTTTTCCAACGCACACCCAGTCTCATGGTATAAGGCCTGCACTGGACTCTGTCGTGTTTTTATCTTCTTCTTTTTTTTTAAATGTTTGCTTTCACTGTGCTGTTCTGAGTGTCTCAGTATGTCAACATCCTTGCCAATATTTAAATATTTATGTGTAATTCAGGGTAGAATACAAAAACAACAAGTCAGATATCCTCACTTGAAATAGAAGTCTCTCGCGCGCGCACGCTCTCTCCCTCCCCCTCTCCTCCCCCTCTCTCCCCCCTCTCTCTCGCGCTCTCTCTATCTCTCTCGCTCTCTATCTATCTCTCTATCTCTGCGGTGTGTGTATAGTCTTCTAAGACCTTGTCCACTGTAACCATGGGATAATGGCAACTGTATCTATGGAGATTGGCTTTAGAACAGCGTTCATGCGGGGGTTGCTGGGATTTGTGCCGCTCTGACATGGAAGAATGCCGTCGACGCCTGACCGCCTTCAGCCAGCCCGCTGAACAGCCAAGGCTTCTAAGAACAGCATTTCTGACTGCACAATCATGTTTTGCTTAAACAACATCACTCTGAATGGCTTTGTTTCTATTCCTCTCTGTCATATGAGAAGACTGCGCAGAAATATGGCAGTTAGCCATGCTATCGTTTTATTTGTGATTAGGTAGTAACAATCATGAATGTTAAAGTTTGCTTTTGCCAAAGCAGTGGATTTAGCCTGCTAGTTAGCATGACATTTGATGCTCATTTGTGCATTTAAATGTAGATTTGTGTTTCATAACAGCTGTTTATACAGTCACTGTGAACAGGGTTGGCCAGTCTTGCTGTGTCACATCAGATCTCTCCCTTCCTCTTTCAGTGTGTGTGTGTGTGTGTGTGTGTGTGTGTGTGTGTGTGTGTGTGTGTGTGTGTGTGTGTGTGTGTGTGTGTGTGTGTTCATTGGGCTACTTTGGGTTGTGTCTGATTAAAGTGTCCACGTCATTGACACGGGTGAGCTCATCGTGGATTAGCCCAATGCAGGTAATGAGGAGCACATGAACTGAGAAGATGGATGTGTACATCTGTGTGTGTGTGTGTGCACGTCTGTGTGTGTATATGTTGTGTGTGTTATGTGCGTTGTGTGGCACAAGAGGAGCGAGGGGGGGTTGACTATTTGCTGTGGGTCACTGTTCCACTAGAAGATCATATGACAAGCGACCAAGCCTGGCACAGACAGGCTCTGTCTGGAGTCACAGCTCCCCCTCAGGAGGCTCACGGGAATGCATCCAACATCCCCAAAACAACATGTCGTCTCAACCCAGGAAGGGGAAATCCAGATTAGTGTCTCAGTGTCTCCTTGCTATTTAGCCGCCGAAAGACAGCCATGCTGAAGTTTGCCTGAACGCTGATTTTTAACTGAGCTTTAATCTCTTTGACTCTGAGGTCCGCACATTGTTTTTCTGATTTTTATCTAAAATCAGCAACGCTCTGCTCATGCTTTCCAATATTTGCCAATGTAGCTTTAGCCTATCACTGACCTAAATGTTTATGTGAGCAGTGCCTTCATTGTTGCAAAAGGCATCGAAGGCAGAATAACTGACTGAGACGTGTGTACCATGCAGGGTTATTTTCAGGTAGCTTAGCCCCCAGCCTAGCGCTAGTCATGCCTGTGGAATGATGTCATGTGTGGTTTTAGGGCAGTGGCTCTGCTTATGAGGAACGCCAGAGATAGAGAGAGAGAGAGAGAGAGACTGAAAAAAGGAAAGAGAAAGAGCTTTTCTAGTCCTGAACTACTTAAGTATGTTGGCCATCAGCTAGTGGCTCTGTCCAGTTGGTCAACATTGTTACTGCCAAATTCCTAGACGTCATTTGTCGTGTGTGTGATTTATCTGACTGTCTGTCTCGATCAGGGTTGTACCACAGCTAGTGCTCATGAATTGATTGATGGATGGACAGCTACATGCACATACATGCTGATGCAAATGGTTTCATAATGACAACCTATGACTTCAAAGTGCATGTTAGCTTTGCTCCCCCTGTGCCTGTCCTGACGCCTTTCTCTCTGTCTTAATTTCTTCTCTCCTTTGTCTGCCTTTGAGGCTTTGTCTGTGTTCTTTTGGGCTTTGTACATGCTCTGCTTTTTAACTCTCTCTCTCTCTCTCTCTCTAGGTCTCCCCATGTCCGTGAGGTGCTGCCTGCGGCATCGCGGCGCCCCACCTCTGGAGTGGTCTGTCGCTGCCATTCGGAGCCCCTGATCCTCCTCCCCCCCCTCCTCCTCCTCCTCCCCCCTCCTCCTCCCTCTCCTCCTCCTCTCCCCCATCCCTTCCCCTCCCCCTTTCCCCCCTCTCCCCACGCGACGCTGTGCTGGACGTCATGAGCATAGCAATCGCACTGGGAGTCACCACACCTGAGACATCGTACGCAGACATGGCCGCCGGATCAGAGTGAGTAGCGCCTGGCCACGCCACTCCAATCCAATCCAACCCCTGCTGTGCCTCTGTGTGTGTATCTGTGCCTCTGTGTGTGTATCTGTGTGTGTCTGTGTCTGTGTGTGTGTGTGTGTGTGTGTGTGTGTGTGTGTGTGTGTGTGTGTGTGTGTGTGTGTGTGTGTGTGTGTGTGTGTGTGTGTGTGTGTGGATGAATGAATGGGGGTGTGTGTGCTCTGCCCTTCCAATCAGCTCAATGTTTCAGGGCAAAGCCGGGCCAGGCTTTTATTCAACGGCCCTACCCCGAGTACCTCGGATTTTTCTCAAAATGAAGGCTGTTCCCTCGGGGCGTCTCAAATGACCGCACTCACAGGCTCTCCAGCCAGCTTAGAGGCATGAAAGCCTCCAGTGAGGTCAATCCAGTGCAGAGTAGCTGTGAAACACTCCTGACAGCCAACCTTCTCAAAACTGCTTTTATATCAATCAGTGAGTATCTTTGGGTTATCCAAGGGTACTTCTCCCGTGTGTGTCTGTGTGTGTCTGTGTGTGTCTGTTGTGCCCTGTCCACCCTTATGTTTGGTTTGTCTTGAAGGTTGATTGAATGTCAGCTGTGATGTTTATGCCCTGGTAACGGTGAGCAAGCAAAAGCATCAGGGTGAGATGTTGAAACAGGAAGTGGGGCCAGCAAGTTCGAGAAATGAGCACAAAGGTGTTTGTCAGTGCGGAAGCCATTTTCTTTCAGAAAGACAGGTTTAGAAACTGCCTGAGAGAAAGAAAGAAAGAGAGAGAGAGAGGGAGGAGGGGCCTTCACCTTCAGGTGAGAGGTCTGCATTCCTGAGTCCACCAGGACTTCCCCAGAAGCCAAAGGTAGAGTTCCTACCCGGAGGAATTGAAGCAGCACATGACCACCCATATAGTTGAGTACTTGCGTGCTCTTGCACAGATCAGCATTGGGTTGTGCAAGCTGTTCTCCAATGCTGACCAATGTCTTAGGCATAAACGTTGGCTCCAGGGCACATTTTGACCTAAGTGGTTACATTTTTTTTTTAAACTGACTAGTCAAAAAGTGACTAGCATGCTGCCAGCTTTGCCCAGTTAACCAGTTACCATACATTTTAACGACACAGACGTGACATTTTATTTCAGTTGGATCGATAAAATCCTTCTCAAATGTCATTCCAGTTATCTATGACCTGGTGGGACTGAGCAAAATCAAAATTGAATTATCGCTCTCCAAGAGGTTTTGCGAGAGAGTCAGAGAGCAGGGAGGTCGGGGGTAGATGTGGTTTCGTAAAGCAGCTGTGTTCAGCAGAGTCTCTGCTCAAGGGGAAGGAGGAGTTGCATAACATCATGGCCGCAGACATTCCATTCAGTCTACTCTGATTCACACGCCTCCGGCAGGAAGCTGCCTAGTGTGACGGCGCCCCCTTGTGGCTGTGAATTAAACAGCGTTGTTTTTCATAAAACGTAAGGTGACACTGGTAAGCAATACCTGAGACATTCATGTCTGCATATTCAGTGGACCAACGTCATTTATATTTTGCTTACACGTTTAAAAAAAAAAAACAGTGCCTGTTTCACCTGGGCAGAAGGTTGTGATGGTGAAACTGTCTACATAGACCCTAATGTCTTAATGCTAACACTACAATCTTCCCTCCGCATCAATTTAATTTTCCTGTTTATGTCCCTCTCTCTCTCTCTCTCTTTCTCTCTCTCTCTCCTTCCCTCCCTCCCTCTTCTACAGCCCCGAGTCAGTTGAAGCGAGCCCTGCAGTGAATGAGAAGAGTTACTCCAACCACAGCTGTGGTAACGTACAGAACCATGGCTACCGCGGACTGCCCTACGCTGTGAGTACCGGCATGCCCCCACTCCCACTCTGCGGAACTTACCAATAGTTGCCATGCCGTGAATGCCTTTGGTTGTACCCTGTCCGTGTCTGCTGAGATACTCACCAGCACTGTTGACCAGTAGCCCTGTGCCTGACCTGTGCCGTGCTCTAGCCCTGTGCACTCTGACCTCTGTGTAGCACTGAGCCGTAATGGTGCTGCCGCTGCTCTAGCCTGTGCAACTGTGAATGAGTGAACGAATGACTGACTGACTGCTCAACAAAGCTGTGAATGCCTTTGGTTTATTTTTTCATTCCTTGTCATTTCCTCCCCACCTCCTCCCCCAACCCAACTCCTCTTCTTTTGTGTTTTTTTATTTCTTTTTCCCCCCTCTTTCTTTTTCTTCTTCTCCTCTCCTCTCTCTTTGCGCTCCCTCCCAACCTCCCGCCCCACCTCCCTCCGTTCCCGCGTTCCCCTGAACACCGTTGTTTGAAGATGCAACAGTCTTCCGTTGTGTGTTGTCAGGATCACAACTACGGAGCCCCACCCCCTCCCACCCCTCCCGCCTCCCCACTCTCCCAGACCATCATCCCGCGGCTGGAGCTCAACGGCGTGGCTCGCGGCCGCTACCAGTCCCCCCACGCCCACTCCCGACCCGACCAGGAGCACTCGGCTGACAGCGAGACCTCATCCGAGGAGGAGGAAGGCAGCGTGCCCAGTGCCTGGTGCCGCTGCAGCCTGACGCAGGACGGCTTCCTCATCAAGTGCGAGAGCTGCAGGCGAGTGCTGCTGTTACTTATACTTTAGCTCTGATATTCTAGGATATTGCAGCTGAGCCTGCATGTCCGCACCTAATAAAAAAGCCATGGAAGTCCATGACAAAGTGCACAGAGTGCAAAGATGAAACGAAGCACAATACAAAAGATCACTGCTTTTGACAGTAGTGTAGTGGTGTTGATATGCATATAGCACCCTCTCCACAATGAGATGATGTGGCTCATTCTACTACAAGATGATGTTTCGGTCTCGTGTTGATGGCATTCCTCACGCCCCCCATCCCTCATAGTGACTAACTTACTGTTTACGGTTCACAGGGGTCTTGAGAGGAGGAAAGCGTTGGATGGACAGCGCAGGAAACCCGAGAATGTGTCTGGTAAGATGACGAGTGACCTTCCTCTTAGGTACGTGGGATGCGTTGCATGTCCTGTGAAGATGTGTCTCATCCCTCTCTCTGTGTGTGTGTGTGTGTGTGTGTGTGTGTGTGTGTGTGTGTGTGTGTGTGTGTGTGTGTGTGTGTGTGTGTGTGTGTGTGTGTGTGTGTGTGTGTGTGTGTGTGTGTATAGTTGGGGATAGTAGTGCCACAGAGAGCGGAGACGAGGAAGTGTCACCCGCCACCGTGTCTTACACGGCAACCCAGCACACCCCCACCAGCATCACACTGACGGTGAACCGCGTCAAGCGGAGCAAGGCCAAGAAGAGGAAGAAAAGCACTGATAAGAGCCGCACCACGCCCAAGGCCAAGAAGATTAAGGTGAACAACTTCCCATCTTGCACGCACGCACGCAACCATGCACGCACCCACGCACGCACGCACGCACGCACAGCCACACGCAACGGAGTAATATGCACGTATGCTGCTTACACACACTTGCACTTCATGTGCATAGTCCAGTCCAGTCCAATCCAGTCCAGTAAATAATTATCCTTAAGAATATTTCTACTATTGTTAGTCATTAGTGACTGCATTGGGACTGACCAGAGCTGCCATGGTTCTGCTTCACAGGCGTTCAGAGAGGGTTCGAGGAAATCCATGAGGATGAAGGTGAGCTTTAATCTCTCCTCACCCAGAAGTAATCGATCACACAATTTGAGAACCTCTAACATAAATTACCAGTTGCTTTTAGTGTGGGTACATAATATACAAACATTTTTAAAACAAAACAAACTTAAAAACAAATACTCTAAAACAAATATGTTCAAACACACTCACCGTTGTCTGTCTGCATTTTAGAACTCCGCGACGGAGACGAATACGCTGGACGAGAACACGGCGGAGGGCTGGGAGACGCGGATCCGCCAGTGGACGGACCAGTACGAGGAGGCCCTGGCCAATCAGTACAGCGCAGACGTGCAGACGCTGCTGCAGCTGGCCAAGCCCAGCTCCCCCGCCCCCTCGCCAGACACCATCAACCGCACCGAACTGGCCTGCAACAACACCGTGCTCAGCTCCCAGATGCAGGTACGCCATGATAGGGACTTTTCCTTAGCTTGGTATTGAGGTGTTATGGCCCTTTGGTAGCAAGTGTGTTTTCCATATAGCCACAGAATATAGCGGCTGTCTGAGTCTGTGGCAAAGCGTATGTACTTACGCCCTCTGTCTTGAATACAAATATAATATAAAACAAAATAAGAAAATTAGCTTGCTCTCTGATATGTTGATAGGGCTGACTCTTGAAGGGACTGATACTCAAGCAGTCTTTAAGTGGGGAATAAAGGTGAACTCAAATGTGAAACTCCCTCTGTCATGTCTCCTAGTTGCAGGTGGGCCGTGTGACACGTGTGCAGAAGCACCGGAAGATTCTGCGGGCGGCACGGGACCTCGAGCCCGACACGCTCATCATCGAGTACCGGGGCAAGGTCATGCTCAAGCAGCAGTTTGAGGTCAACGGCCACTTCTTCAAAAAGTACGAAAACTCACCACCGCGTGTGTGTGTGTGTTTAATGTTGTGTTTTGGGGTAATCATATAATCGTTTTTTGAATGCACATGTCTGGCTAAGCCTAATCTCTACTGCTCCCCACAGGCCCTACCCGTTTGTTCTCTTCTATTCCAAGTTCAACGAGGTGGAGATGTGCGTGGACGCCCGCACCTTTGGGAACGACGCCCGCTTCATCAGGAGGTCGTGCACGCCCAACGCTGAGGTGAATGACCAGAAGTGACACTCCCGTGACTTAGTGCACATTGGGTTTACACTTAGTCGAGCAGTGTGTTCAGTTTCTTTGCTTTATTTGTTAGTTCAAGCCCTCCTGACAACAGTGGTTCAATTCCTTGGAAGCGCATGCAGTCTTGTCAACATGAGTCGGCATGAATTAGAGCGGTCTTGTGTGTGTGTGAAATGAGTTTGTTAATATTGCTGCTTTTCTCACATTCCTCCTCCTCTCCCTCAGGTGCGGCACATGATCTCAGAGGGGATGATCCATCTCTGCATCTACGCCACCACCCAGATCACCAAGGACTCCGAGGTCTCCATCGGCTTTGACTATGAGTTCAACAGCTGGTGAGTGACCGTCTTCTGTCCACTTCCACTGTCTACCGAGTTTGGTTGAACTCTTTGTCTTGACCATCAAATCAATTACCAACTATCCGTGGACAGTCATCTTTTTAGCCAATGGCAGATCTTACTCACACTTACTTACACACGCTACTTTACTTTTTAGGTGTTGAATCTATTAGTACATTGTTAAACATTTATCGTTATAGGGAAATTTGCAATCCCACAACCCCCAGCTAATGAGTGCCCCTCTGGACACCAGCTCCCATTTTGACAGACTAATAATTATTTCATCCCTGTCTGTCTGTCTGTCTGTCTGTCCTCCCTGCCGCAGTAATTACAAGGTGGACTGTGCATGCCAGAAGGGCAACCAGAACTGCCCGGTGCAGAAGCACAACCTGAGCCCCATGGAAAACCTGCTGCCCCCGCCGGCCTCTGGCCCCACCGCGGCCTCCCTCCCCGGGGCCGAGACCCGTCGGAGACGAGCCCGCCGGAGAGAGATGGAGGGGGGAGGGGCCCCTACAGGTGGGTCCGACGACAGCAACCAACAGCCCAATGGAGACGCGCAGGACCGGGAGCATGGAGCGAGCGATACAGAGGTGGGTTGGTGTGTGTGTGTGTGTCTGTGAATGTCAGAATGTGTCCATTTTGTGCCGGGGGTGGCCTCCTGAGATGGTGGTCAGGATCATAATTCCAGAGGGTTAATGTGTGTGCTCGTTCTACTGACAGAGCCTATATTAAATGCTTTGCTAAAGGGTGTTTGAGGGTAGATGAAACACTGCAGGGTCAGGTTATTTGAGCCTTTTGTATTGTGGGATACAGGATGGCCTGCTGGACGGAGTGAAGCAGGAGGAAGGAGAGGAGGGTGAGCTGGATGACAACGGAGTCCTGATATCAAGCAGACGGGTATGCTATCTCACTACCACTTCCCCTTTCTCTATCTGTTACACACACACACACACACACACACACACACACACACACACGCACACAAACACAGAGAGACAGATACACACAAATGCATTCACACAGAGAGAACCAATACTCATCTCTGTCCTGCCCTCTCCCTGTGCTCTCAGTCCCGGGAGGACCGTGCCATGTTTGAGACCAGGAGGAGGCGTGTGGGCCAGGCTCAGGGGGGCGCAGACGACCCCAAGCAGGAGCCCGGCGCTCCAGAGGAGGGGGAGGTGACGGGCCTGTCCCCCACGGGCCCGAACCCCGTGCCCGGCGCGGGACAAGCAGGAGGAGTCAGCACACGGCGCACCTCCTATGCAACGGTGAGTCACTCGGCACCGCAGCCGTTTGTGAACAGACTCACTTATATGATGGTGATGGAGTCTGCTAATCAACTCTGGACCACACAGAGTAAATGTTTATTTACCTGCACATACTCTCTTGTGCCTCTCTCTTCTGGCCCATTTAGTCAATAAAAGGAACCCTATGGCCTCTCAGTAATGTTTATAGAACAGTGTTTTATTTTTCCATTGGTGGTTCTATTTAATCATGATTTCTGCTGTCTTGACTCTTTCTTTGTCTTTCTCCTTCCTTCTCCCGCGGTTTCCAGGAGGCCCCAGCCGACACAGACGGCAAGCCGGTGCTGGCGCCAGCCACTCCCAAGCCCCCGCCGGCCCGCTCCTCCAAGCCGCGCCCCAAGAGCCGCATATCCCGCTACCGCTCCGGCTCAGCCCAACGGGCCCGGCGCCAGCGGCAGGCCATGGCCCAGCAGGCCGCAGAGGCGGCAGCAGCCGGTGCCGGGGAGGACGGGGCAGCCGGAGCCTCTCAGGGGGAGCTGGGGCAGGGGGAGGGGCCGCTCGGCCCAGGACAGGCCCAGGACGGTGACGGTTATGGGGGAGCAGGCTCCGGAGCCCTGGGCAACAGGGCCCACCTGCGCTACCCCAAAACTAAGAAGGTAAGGGCATGGGGTATAGATTCAGGGGGGGTCGCATGTTGATGATCCAGTGCACTCAAGGCCAGCATGCATATTTTTCATAGGAGCCAGGGTCATAGGTCAGCCATAATCATAATTACGTGTAAACTCATGTGTACCAACACTATTCCAATTTACGTGCACATCTACATCTGTTCAGTTTTGTACATAGATTGCATCTTTGCTTAGCAATTTGTAATGTGGTGCTCACACAATATGGTCTTCATGCATTGCACAAGTATCTCACACTTTGACCTTTGACCTCTCCGTCCCTTCTTTCAGTACCTGGTGACGGAGTGGTTCAATGACAAGATCCCGGAGCGGGTGGAGCCTGAACCGGAGCGCCCCCTGCGCATCACCACGGACCCCACGGTGCTGGCCACCACACTCAACATGCTGCCGGGCCTCAGCCACTCCTCGCTCATCTGCACCGCGCCCAAGCACTACGTGCGCTTCGGCTCGCCCTTCACCCCCGAGAGGCGCCGCCGACCCCTCGCCGTGGATGCCTCCTACGGCTCCTGCAAAAAGGTCAGGGCGTCACCTGCATCTTGGGGAGAGGGGGGATGTTTCTGCATCTTGTCTTTTTAGACTATGGCAGACAGAAGATGTAAACAGGAAATGTATTGGGAACTTGAGGCAGGCGAAAAACAGGTGTATCTGCAAAAAAAAAGTAAAACTTTGTCTGACATATTTGTGTTTGTGTTTCATTTCATTTCCTAGCAATTTTCATATAAATGGTATTTAACCCATTTAGGATCATAATTGGTACATGACTATACTCATGGCTGGCTCACATCATTGTTCTCACATTGGTATTGCTGTGCCTGCTTCTGCAGAGGTGGATAAAGCAGGCTCTGGACGAGAGCAAGTCCTCCGTGTCCCTGGAGGACGACGACGAAGACGCCGCATGCAGCTCTTCAAACCAAAGTAAGAGCAGCTCCTCCTCATCCCACCCATTCAAAGCCAGTATCTACACACACACACACACACACACACACACACACACACACACACACACACACACACACACACACACACCGCCAGGCCTGATATTACTCACCTGTTGCAGCCCGTCTTTGGGCCCGCCTAGACCTGGTCCAGAGGGACTACCCTTAATGGCAGATCTCTGGAGTTGTTTTTTCTGTTCTTTATTCCTCTGTGGCGTAATGTTTGAACCATATTTTAACGTGACCTTGTGAGGCTGTATTCGAAATGCTCCTGGGACACAAACGCTCCTGGCCCAATGGAGGGGATTGTCTCTAGTGGTTTGCTAGAAAAAGTGTTGATGTTGTCACATCGAATTTCACACCTGAAATATAAACAGGAAAGAAGCTGGCAAATATGAGAGATGCTGTTGTGCTATTTTAGTTACTGACACGTTACTGACAGTTGTGTTGGACGATGTTGATGAATGTGCTGGTGATGGCGCTGAGGTGTAATAGTGCTCCTCCTTCCTGTCTGCAGCGATGAGTGCACCCATCAAGAAGCGAATATCCAAGTACGCGCCAGAGCTGTTGAGCTCGCCCCTCAGCAGTGTGGCCAGCGGTGATCTCCTGCTGCGGCCGCTGTCCCCCATCACCCCGCCGCCCCCCTCTGACCTGGGCCGGTCGCTGCGGCCCCCCCTCAGCACCTCCTGCGCCCTCTACCTGGGGGCCGAGGAAGAGCGCCAGAATGGCGCCGGACTGCCCTGCTCACCCCTCACCTCGCTGCCCACCAGCCGCTGCAACACGCCTCTGCAGTTTGAGGTAGGACACACACACACACACACACACACACACACACACACACAGGCTCACTTTCCTTCAGTCTCAAGCTGCGCCAACACACCCCTGAAGTGTAGTCAGACACAGACATACATACCTTATGTAAGTATGAAAAGCAGTGCATGTGATTACAGTGTTAACATTTTCCCCAATTCATGTGTTTCCTCCAGAACATCTCGTCCCCGGAGGCTTCCCCTGTACACCGGCCAGAATCTCTGTCTCCAGAGGTGAGTGTGTGTGTGTGTGTGTGTGTGTGTGTGTGTGTGTGTGTGTGTGTGTGTGTGTGTGTGTGTGTGTGTGTGTGTGTGTGTGTGCGCGTGGGTATGCCTCACCAGAGAGTCTACATTCTGTCCAGAGAGGAGCAGCTGTATGTGTGTGGGTGTATTTAAGAGTCTTGCTTTTGCAAAATACAGAGAAGAGCAGATGTTTGGCTTATGAAAATGTAAATGTGATTGCTGTCCTGATGTAACCCAGCATATTTGTGTGGGAGAGAGATCTGTTCTGTTCAAATACTGAAACACTGTGTTCTCTCTGCTCCCCCTAAATAGCCTTGCCTGCGGCCGGACTTCGACGCCATTCGCAACGCTAACTTTCCGGACCTTTCCATGACGTCCAGCTTGGACAGTCCAATCCCGGGCCCCGAGGACTTCCCTGCAGTCTCCCCCTCGCCCCTCAGCCTCTCCGGCGGAGGGACCCCCCACACCCCTGCGTCTGTTTCCGCCACGGGAGACTCCGCCATGGGCACGACTCGACCTGGCGAGTCACAGACTCGAGAGCAAGCCTTCAGGACAGAGTTCAATCTCATCTACGCATGCTCTCCCCTCAACGCCAACCTAGGGGAGGGCCTTAATGCCCGTGGCCCCCCGACTGACAGGCGGCACTCCCAATCGGAGGGCAGCTTCTCACCTGCAGATTCCTATTTCGGCACCATGAGTGGCCAGGGGCTGCTCTCGGAGCCAGGGCCTGGATCGCTCTCACCCTATCCAGAGCCACATTACGGGGGCGGGTACCCAGACAGTGGCACGCCCCCTCACCCTAGCAACCCTCCCCAAAAGAAGAAGGCAAGTCTTTCCCTTCACACTGTTGCATTCACTTGCAGCCAGTATTAACCATCGTGTTTGTTGATTTAAACCTCAGGAGACATGGGCCTCAACTGAGATGTTGAGGAGTCTTTTCATATACGTAACTGATAATGTAAATCGGTCTTGCTCGCCGTTCTCAATCTCTCCTAAGAATAGAGAGAACAGCTCTCGGTTCCTCTTTCGGAGATGATGGTTCTCATTTATCAAGCACACTTCACGAGACGCCGAGCGTCTCATCTCAAAGGTCCACCTCGATGCGCTCCAGACTTCTTACCCTCGCTGGCTTTTTTAGCACGCGGTGAAAAACCTTTCCACTCTGTGTGTGTGTGTGTGTGTGTGTGTGTGTGTGTGTGTGTGTGTGTGTGTGTGTGTGTGTGTGAGAGACCACTTGATAAACGAGACCCAGCCATCTCCTCAAAGCGGTTCGAACGAGCAGCCACTCCCGCTCGTCTCTCTGAGGCATCATCTCTGTGTCTAGCCGTAGAATTCTACTCTGTGCCTTTTTTTCTCCCCTCCCCCCCACCACCCTTTTCATCTCTTTTAATACCTTATTGCCAAGTCTCTATCTCTCTCTCTCTCTCTCTTCCCCCTCCTTCTCTCCTTTTTTTGTTTTCCTTAAGGCAGAGGGCGAACGTGACCATCGTTAGTCAGCTGACAGGCAGTCAGCCTGGTTACCAGGCTCTAGCCGTAAGAGGCGAATACAAGCCCATACAGAACATGGTGAATATGCTCCTACTGACCCAACTACCTTTTAGAAGTGTGCATGGAGATGTTCTGTTTTTTTTTTTTTTTTTTTTGGTTTTTCCTTTTTTGCATTCGCATTCAATCCAACACCATTTTCTCCCAACCCCCCAACGCCACACCTTCAGAGGGATCTAATGTGGTGTTACTATCTCATGCCAACAAGCATAGCACGAATAGCTCTCTGATTTTGTGCCATGGTTATACTCCCATTGTCAAGGATACACACTTGATCTTGATCTAAAAGGGAGTTTTTTTTCTTTACATTTCCTTCTCATTTGTGTCTCATGGTGTGGAGTTGGAGCCATTCAGCGCCCCGGCAGAATGGCTCCTGGTGATGCACATAACTGATCCAGCCATCTTGCCGTCACATGCATGTACACAGACACACATGCGTACAGATGCGCAGCCAAACATTCACACACAAACTCAGTTTAGGGTTAATCCTGACATGACTTTGCCAAACGTCCATTAGAAGAAGGAAAGAGAGAGAACTGCCGACTTAAGAAACACATTTCTATTGAGGCTTTAGAATAACAATGTTTTCTGGGGGGGAGTTCTAAAAATAGAATCTTTAGGTAACGGAGAGTCAGAGGCTCATCTTTTAATTCATCCTTTATTGAAAATCACCTAAATCACATAAACAAGTATTGCTGAAAAATGGCAGTTTCGACACTTTTGCAGCCTTGGCTAGTGTTTATAGACATAAGAAGTCATTTTTGCTAATTAACTTTCACCACAACTTGAATTGTTGCTGTTAATTCACAGTTCTTTCCAGTAGAGGGCAGTAAAGTGTTATCGATCATCAGTGTTATGCCTCTTTGGATAGTATCTGGTAAAATGACAGAGAGTCCTAGTTAGAGTGCCATTCCTAATTTACATATTAAATACCAAGGATGATGCAAGAAAGATCTTTCTAGAACATTGGCCTCTAGTTTTGACGATGGGGGCGGGGGGGGGAAACCTTTCTCTGTCATTCTCTCTCTCTGTCTAACCTGTCTGCTGAGGCGGTCCACATATAGGCCATCAGTGTCTGTATTGGTGTTTGGGTGTTTGTCTTTGTGAGCTGATAGTTGTGGGTGATGTTTGAGCTCCACTGAACGCCTGTTGAGATGTTCGCATTGGTTTTGATGAACTACCCCCTTGAACTAGAATTTAGGAACCTTTGGAATTCACCACTAACTATGCATTGAGAGTTATGTGCACACGTCCTCCTCTGTAAAGGGAATATGCTTCTGACGAGCCTAAGAATATGGTCTCTTCTTTGCATGCCATTGTTCAGTACTACCATACTCATTCACATTCCAGCGATGGATGGATCCATGTTGCATTTGGAATACTGTGTGTCTGTCTGTCTGGTGTAGTGTTGATGTACTTGTGGTGTGTGTCTGTGTGTGCGTACGATTTGTCAGTGTTAAGTACTGAGCCAACTTGTATGTGAAAAAAGGTGAGTGTTCAGTTTTCGCATGGCTTCCCTTAACCACCGCCTCCCTCTCGCCTGTCCAGGTGTCACTGCTGGAGTATCGCAAGCGGAAACAGGGCACCCGGGAACCCGAGTGTGGAGGCTCCATGGGGACCCCCATGCGCCCCGGCTCGCTGTGCCTCAGCTCTGAGTCCCCCGGTGGGCCGCGGACGCTGCTGCAGCCCCCCGCCTCCCCACACAGCTCCTTCTCCTCGCCGGCGCATCAGGCCTTCCCCCAGATAGAGGAAGTCAGCCCCCCGGACCTCAGCTCCAGCTCAGGCTCCCGGACGCAGGAAAGCACCTCCTGGTGAGCGGCACGCACTCATTAGCCCCGCAGAAGAGACAATCCAGTTTTAACACTATTCGTGCCAGGTGTGTTAAATCAAGGCGTATCAGATCACCAGTGTCTTTAGTTGAATGTCTCTCGTCCGGCTGCCTGTTGCAGGATCGTGCCCACCGCGGTGGAGCGTCAGCGGGAGGGCCAGGGCGTGCTGGAGAGGGTGCTGCGCGGCAACCTCAAATTAGAGCACGCCCTCAAGAGGTCAGAGCACGGAGACAAAGACGCAGGTGGAGTAACCTTGACGTGAAATGCACAGCCTCCTCCCTTCAGCCTAGTCAGTCTCCTCTTTACAGGCCTGCTCACTCCCCTGTCTCTCTCCCCGTGTTTTCTTCTTCCTCTTCAGACTCTGCTGAGATGGACAGGTATGACCTCCCCACTGTGTCACCCATGAGGAGCCCACACAGTTACAGCCCGTCTGTTTACCAGCACCAGGTAATATACATTCTTTACACAGGGTTGTGTCTGTGTGTGTGTTTGTGTGTGTCTGTGTGTCTGTGTGTGTGTGTGTGTGTGTCTGTGTTTGTTTGTGTTGGTGGCACATGAGTCTGCTCTTGCTTAAATACCCTGGTCTGCTCTGTTGTTCCCTGTCAGCCTCACCTTTCGGAGCTTCACCCGGCGTCGGACAGCTCTGCGTCTCCGTTTCGCTCCTCGTACAGCCCCTCCCCGTCGTCATACCCGCGCCCTCTCCCCCAGGACCACCACGCCGCCCAGCTGACCCAGAGCACCCCTCCCTCCTCCTCATCCTCCATCTCTTCAATGGACTCGTCCATGAGCGGGACCTCCAGACCTCCAGGTGGCGCCGTCCACCAGCAGAGCAGCAGTGGTAGTGCAGTCCAGGATCCCTCGCAGCCCTACTCCAGCAGCAGCCACCTGAAGGCCAGCCTGTTAAGCAGCGGCCTGTCATCAGCCTCGCCCAGCCCTCCAGTCTCCAGGAGCCAGTCCTACCCCAAAACGGACATCAGCAGCAGCAGCAGCGGTGGTGGTAGTGGCTTGCTTACTGGGAGCTCAGTCTCCCACGCCTCCAGACTAGCCCAGCAGGGTTCGGGCCGTGGCCTTCAGGCAAGCTCCAGGCTCCTGTCGGCCTCCAGCTCCCAGCACTACCCTCCGCGAGGAGCGCCGCTCAGCCAGTTCCAGCACCCTCCCCTCCAGGGCTCGGGGGTACGGACACAGACAGGGAGCTACTAGGACCGTGCGTGCGTGCGTGCGTGCGTGCGTGCGTGCGTGCGTGCGTGTGTGTGTGCGTATGCGTGTGTGAGTGTGGCTCTCCTTAACACACCTGTGTAGAGACTGGGTTGAGGGAGTGGCCAGTGTTAAACGAGACTTGAGGATCCATCCTTTTTTCCTAAGTTTATCCCACCTTTTTTTGTTTTCCTCTTTTCACCAAAAAATAAACGAAATCATCACAAGCATACGTCGAGGCTAATGTTGACAAAGACATCATCAAAGAAGAAGCAAAAGAAAAATCATGGGGATAAAAAAAAAAAAGCTTGAGGAAAAAAATGAGAACTCTTAACAATCGTGTATCATTTTAAATGTACCCGTTCGTTTGAAAAGATATAAGGTAAAATCCGTTTGTATGAACACCTGTGGTAATCTGAAACTTGCGCCAGTTCCCTTTCGATTCTGTTTAATCACAGGTGCCGAAACTCGCTAGAGGAGTCTCTTTGTGGTTTTTCTTTTTCTTTGTTGTTTAATTTTTTTTTATGCTGCTGCAGTTCCTGTACCACCCCATCCTACCCAGTCAATTACTGAAACACATAGCCAAGTGTCTATCTTGTCTGAATTCTCCGTTTGGAAAAAAATATATATCTTTTTGGACATGAAAAAGAACATTGCCGTGGTAAGACCAGCGCAAGAGACCGTGCTCTCTCGGATCATTCCAGTGCAGTTCTCCAGCTGTCTGTGTGCGTGCCCTCACACCTGCTCCACCCATCCCCACCCATCCCCTTCTCCATTTTTCCAGAGTGACACTGGAGTCCAGATCTTTACTTGATTTCTTATTTTCCCCTTCAGAGAACTAATCTGTTTTACTTGTAGCAACTCTAGAATTGCTTTGGTATACTTGACAAACACACACACACACAGATCGAATTAATCCATGGTGCTGCAGTTATCTCTGGGTTTCGAGTTTGTTTGTTTTCCTACTTGTCATGTTATTTTGTCTTCAAGTTTTGTGAGACTTTAGCTGATGCTCTGATTTGGACTGGAGCAAAAAAAGGTTCATTTTGGAATCTCGAGCGGTTTGTTTGTTTGTCTTGGTGTGCTGGAATGCTGTGACAAAGGAACTGTAGTGCACTGCTTTTCTGAGGTTTGGTTCCCCCCACCACCCCCACATCACTGTTCCTGTTTTGTTTTGAAAACAAGGATGGCTCTCCTCCGACCTCTGCACCTCCCTGACCAATCTGTGCATTCCATACGTCTGACACAAACATGACATTAGAAAGAAAAAAAGAACAGACAATTTGAACTAAATGTTAAAAAAGGAAGCTGCTGTGCTCTCAATTGTACATTTTCATTCTTTTTTTTTTGTTGTTTGTTTAGTTTTCTTTAAGAAAAAAAAACGCAAGTGCTGCTTGTAGGTGTTTCCGTTTGTACAGAATGCTGTACCTGCCTCTTGAAATGGCGAGAGACGGGTTTGTTGGGGACGTTTGTTCGCCCTCTCTCTCTCTCTCTCTCTCTCTCTCTGTAGTGAACAGCAAGGTCTTGTGCCATGGCCACTGCAGTGGGGACTGAAAAACAATGACAACGCGCCATCACCGAAGACTGAACGGACATCCCTGGTTCTCCCCCACCAGGAATATGGACCTGATGTAACTGACACACAGGCTGGAGGACCGCTGTGGTGTCTCTGAGATGGGACAGGAATATTCAGAAAGAATACATTTTTTGTTTCTTTGTTCTAATTTTTTTGTTTCTTGGATACGTTTGAGGATCCCCCATCAAGCTTTCGGGAGGGGGGTGGGTTAGTAAGTGCACAGGACTGGATCTTCACTCTCTGCCCCCCACCTCCCCTCCTCCTGACCCGGTGACCTAAAGACTCAAGGGTACTCACTGGTTAACATGAATGTTTCTCTTTCACAAAACACTTTTGAGTAAAAAACGAAACGCATATTGAAATGGACATGATGCAAAAATGTTGACTTTTGTGACATGGGGGGGGGGGGGGGGGGGGGGAGAGAAAAAAAATACAGACCAGCACCTTAACGACAAAACAAAGCAACATCCCAGAACGTATGATCATGTGTACTTGTATAAACGTGTTATATACTGTTCCAAGAAAATATAGTACACTAAATTTGACGCATGATTAGTTTTCTGTTCCCCTTCTTGTTCTGGGGTGAGGGGGGTGGGGGGTTGGACAGACACTGGGTGTGGCAGCAAAGGACGGGTTTAAAACTCTGCCTGGTTTATACTTCTCCCTTCCCTTCGTCCCTCTTGAAACTGGACAGATTATTTCCTTTTTTTTTCAAAGGAGATTGATTTTTTTTTTTTTTTTTTTTTTTAACTCAAACATAGTAATAATTATTTGGTATCTACCCCCATACCAACCAGACAACAGTACTGAACAGGTGAGATGTATCAATGCATTTTGATAATAAAATACTCATGATGACAACATTTTAGTTTTAAAACAGCAGTTTGGATATCTCATTTAATAGCTGCTGACTTAGAAAGGACAATGGAGAAAATATCGACAACTGACAAATGGTAAGGAAGGTGTTGACAATCAGTCTCTGGAGACTGACAGAATTGAAAGGTGGACGCCTTGTCAGATATGGTGAAGGCAAAGGGGCGAGATGGTGAGATACAAGTGGCTGACATACAATGACACTCTGATCAACTTGACAGTGAATTGTCCCATCAGGAAATTACTTTATTGAAATCCAGTAATCAACATAACTATCGCCAAACACTGCCTTCGTGGTTTGCTATCGGCTTTCTCTTTTGTGCCGTGTTCGGACTGTATTTATGGACTAGCCGAATAATAACCATTTGTTGTTTTTGAGAGGTCACCTCCACTGGTGGCAACACGTCTGCACATGGCAGGGTCTCTAGTGGTGAGTTCTGTGTTGACTGGTGAATACATTCGTAGATGTAGTGCGAGACAACGGTTGTGGGCATCTGTAAACGATGCAGTCTAAGAAGCTGGACAATAATAGCAAATATAAATACTTAGTTATTAATATAAATATCTACGTTTACATTTAGGTTGTCCCAGCCTCATTATTTCTAACAGAAGCGAGTAATGAAGCCGTGGGCCTGAGAGGCTTCACCAGATCCAGCTGTAGGGTCGGCAGTCCAGCTCGGGGTTGTCATGGTAAACAACACGGTACCCACAATCTGTAACGATCCGCTCACACTTCTTGGGCCAGGAGGTTGGCTTCATAGGTCTGGAGGGAATGCCATTAAGATCTCGTGAGAATACAGGTGAGCATGTAAAGAGTAGGGTTTTTCAGTCTCACAGGCCCTTGATAATAGCTGCAGGCAGGGAAGAAGTATTCAGATCCTTTTCCTAAGTAAAAGTACCAATACAACAATGTACAAATACTCCATTACATGTAAAAGTCCTGCATTAAAATTCTTACATGAGTAGAAATACTTGAATTATTACCATCAAAATATAGTTAAAGTACTGGTTTGGTCCCTCTGACTGATTATGTATGATATCATTAGATTATTAATACTGAAGCATTATGGTGTAAGCAGCATGTTACTGTTGTAGCTGCTTGAGGTAGAGCAAGTTTGAATTACATATAATAATATAATATATTATAATATAATAATATACCGTTTTATATACAGGGATACCAGATACATCTGAGGGGTTGTGAAATGATTCATGGGAGAAAATAAGAAAAAGTTCTGATGCACAAATCAATTTTCAGTTTTTTTTACTTTTTCTCGAATCTTGAGATATTGGATCATTTGAACGATTATTGAAATGTAACCATGTGAGAAGTTTAGAGGGAAAATCCTTAGTTTGTGGAGCTGTTGACAATGCATAGACATCTGGAATTTGACCTCAACTACACACTGCATTTTGTATGATGTCGGAAGCCAAAAAGGTTGGAAACCACTGGTTTAATCTTTAACAATGTGTCGTTATGTCCATTGTGTAAAACCTTCATCAGAAAAGTAGCTAGTAACTAAAGCTGTCAAATAAATGTAGTGGAGTAGAAAGAACAATATTCCTCTTTATCTCTCTGAAATGTAGTGGAGCAGAAGTAAATGTAGTGACCTTCCACCATGGCTGTAGGCCTATAGTGGATGCAGTAGTAGTTTTATTTTGTAGTTTTGGCAAATAAGGGGAACAGTTTTCATTTCAGTTACTTATTAATTAGGCATACTTACGAAAGACACACAAATCCATTCTCATGGCAGTAACACTTGTCACAGCCCTTGTGAAATGTCTGTCCAGGGGTGAAGAGAATGCCCTTATGAACACATGGTCCTGAGAGAGGAGATGGCGCCATTTAAATATACAGCAGACATCGGGTAAAGTAGTTGTATAGAGTACTTTTATATATTCGTAAGTTCTACCGGTGCTTACTGCCAAATCAGAGCAGCTGCCTGAATAACCTAATTTTGCCTGAACTTCTGCGTTCTCCATATGGGTCTTTGGAAGACCACCAGATGGCAACATTAACCAATGTAGGAGGACAAGTAAAAATCCACGCCTGAGAATCCTACTCGAGTCAGCATTTGTTCTAATACCACCCTCTAAAGTTTTAGTATCATTATTTATGTTTTATGAAGGTTTAACTTTGTCTACTAGTCGGACAGCTGAACATCAGACAGAGGCACTGGATACACAGACAACAGACAACCCCACAATTAAACTGGATTAGGTCTGCAGCCATGCATTAAAAGGTTGCTTATTTCCATGAATGTACTTTTTCGGTGTGTGCCTCTGTACTCACCTTTGTGACGATATACAGCTGCCTTTGTGATGCT
>NC_045156.1:19006961-19021961 GCF_900700415.2 Clupea harengus
CACTCGGTACTGGAAGAAAAATAAGAATAGATATCTGGACAGTCTTTAATTATAACTTGACAGAAAATAAAACACAATGCACCGCAATAACCGGAGAGAAACCTTGTGGCCTCAAAATAGGTGGGAAGAACACAACAAGAGGCACCTGAAAGCGCACAAGACAACCCTGCCATTTATGCCAAGGTAAATGAGCTAGTAACTGTCAATGATAATTAGCTAATGTTAACTAGTTATTAGAATATATTAGCCAACGTTAAGTTAACTTCAAAAGGGCAGTCGAGTGTATATGTTGTGTCAGCTTGTACAACTAGCTAGTCATTTTCGATTGAAACCTCCCGTTTGGCTTGGCAAATGAGTTCCAAAACGTTTAGCTAGCTAACGTTAGCTAACTATGAGGTAGCATAGCTAAGTTATACTAGCTATCGATTGCTAGCTAAGTTATACTAGCTATCGATAACTAGCTAGTAAACGCATTGCAGAAAGGACAGGCCACGCATGACATTAATCAAGAAAAAATAAATGAATACGTGATTGGTTTACATATCCTTGTCTATTTATGCAATTGTTATAAATATGTTGGTTATCAGATTGCACAGCAATTCATATGGAGGATATGTGGTTGATTTAACTAAGGCCAGGTAGGCATAGTAGTTGTATTGTGTTATCACATCATTTGAATCTTCAAAATCTATTCTCTTATATTTTAATGATAATACTGTTAATTAAGTATTGCCTTAAAATTATTATTTATGTTGAATTCATTGGAATTCAGCTGTAGGCATATACTAGGAGATCTGTATTTTAGAGACTAATTGCATCCACAGTTTAAGTACTGCAAGCTTGACTATTATGCAGTTGTAGACACAACACAAGGGGTCCCCGGGCCTGAGAAGGGAAGTAAAGGAGTTTAATGTGGCTATAAGATGGACTTTTAAATGTGACTAAAACTAGACTAAAATGTAATGAGACTTCGTCGACTAAAACCAGACTAAAATGTTCTGAGTTTTCGTCGACTAAAACTAAGGAGGATAAAAATGACTAAAAGTGACTAAAACTAATATGCATTTTCGTCTAAAGACTAAGACTAAGACTAAATCTAAAATAGCTGCCAAAATGAACACTGCATCTGATAGCCATTTTGAATATTTTGGCAAAGACTGAAATGGTGCTCTGGAGGTTACTGTGGCCTATGCATAGGGTCACCCATCCCAGCCCTCAGAGACCCAAAGCATGAACATACACCATTAACTCCCTTCATACCTTCTGTTAGGTGTACATTAAAGCTGCACACGACTCAGCCTGCATTGCGACCGCTGCGCCGGTGAGCCATTGGGGATGCTGCTGCTTCCTCATGCAGCTCACATGTGCGAGTGAGTAGTGAGTCCATTGCAGCGACCGCACTCTCGTCAGGACTGATACTGTTGATCAGTGACAGTCCAGTGGCCTTTCCATACGGCTGGCCGCCCACAAACAGATGAGACCCAGGGACAGCAGGGGAACTCAGGGCGCAGGAGCCATCTCTGTGTGTGTGTGTGTGTGTGTGTGTGTGTGTGTGTGTGTACGTGACACAGCATCATCAGCAGCAGCTTCATCAGCCCGCTCAAATGCTTAGCTGTCGAGTCAGAGCTGAGGCTGCCAGTTTGTTGCAAAAGGGTCTCGTAGTAAAGATCAATAAGAGCCAAGGGTTTGTGTCTTGCAGACATAATATATTTTTTAAGAGGCGGTTAGGGTGTTTGTAATGGGAAAGATTACTGTTGTGCAATGGTTTTTTGAGGCAGATAGAAAAGGAAATGACAGGTAGTATTAGCCAGAGCATACCTGAAGACTTATACTGAGCAGAGAGATGGCTGGATTTTCACAGCTAGTTGGAATGAATCGTGAATACCAATCATATGTCTTTCACAGTAGGCTACATTAGGCCTCAGCCTCTTGACACAAGTGCTAAAATGAAAGCCTTTGTTGATATTCAACTGATTTATTTCTTGCTTTTTTGATGAAACAGTAACACCAACAATGGCTAAGTGATGATGACTATGCCTCCATATTTGACTCTCTGCTGACAATCTTGCATAAACGTTTCGTTTTCATAACACTGAAAGTTGACAGCATCTTACTCTGTAATTAAAAAATAAATAAACATAAAGGCATTCAACACAGGATCCACAGGGAAAAAAAATGCAGCAGTTATATATCATAACTCAAAATAGATACATACTATAAAATAAGATCTGTCCACAGTTTTCATATTATTATATATTTTTTGTCACGTTTACTTTTTTTTAAGAAACCAAAAGAAAAGGAAAGGAACACTATGCAAAAGTAAGTGGAAAAGAAAAGTGACAGTGCAGGCAATTCTATAGCAGGTAAAGAAAAAAAAAGTCAATTAAAGCCTTTTCTACCGAAGGGGTTTTCATTCCAGGTCCAGAACCAACATGACTCACATCTGGGGACCAAAGCTTGACCTGCCAGATTGAAACTGCTATTTTTCACATCCGCTATCTCTGTAATACTTGAGTGCCCCATCTATGCAACTCATTGCATTATTATTTCAAAGAAAGTATATGACTGTGTTGTAGATTAACTACCTGGAAATTGTAATTACAGGCATAATCACTAGTATTGTGAAGTGCAGGCAGTGCCCTGCTTCTTTCCTGTGTGCCAAGTGCTGTCATGGATAACGGCCCTAGTCAATACAGGGACAAACAACCTGTCATGGCATTCTTTCTTTTTGTCACTGCACTAACCCCTGTGTGTGTGCATACATGTAGTTATGTGTGCATACATGTAGTTATGTGTGTATACATGTAGTTATGTGTGCATACATGTAGTTATGTGTGTATACATGTAGTTATGTGTGCATACATGTAATTATGTGTGCATACGTGTGGTTATGTGTGTATACATGTAGTTATGTGCGCTTGTTAACAACTTGTGTGAGACTGTGTAAGATACCATCTTGGAAAAAATCTGGCAAATCTTTTTCTTTTACAGGACAGTGTTGAGTTGTTTCCGGGCTTCCTGCGTGAGGAGACGGAGACAGTTCTTGAAGAACGGCCTAAAGAAAACACAGACGTTCCAGCCTAGCTCTTCCTCCAGCTGCAACAGTACCGTCCCCACCTGATGCTTCGCAATATTAAAAACTCTCCATAAATATTTGTGTGGAGCTCTGGGAACACACGTGGTGCGCCTGCTCTCATCACCCGCTACTGTGCGTCAGACAGGGTGTGGACCCCGTCACTGTGACGTCTCTGTCCATCTCTTCCCCCTAATTCCCACTCTTGTGCATTCCCATGGATTCTGTGGTGCCGGACAAAGATGAGGATTGGTAACAAAACCACAACAAAATGGCCGAATGGTAAAAGAGGAACTCTTTTCTGACACCGAACTGGAATGTTTTTCTGCAGGACGCAGCGGAATCTCTCCTTAGTGGAACAGCAATCCGGTCCCATGTGAGACACCTTGACACACCCTGACTCTCTCTCTCACACACACACACACACACACAAACATGCCACTAAGATGGGCTTTAGGAGATATGTTCCCAAAATAAAAATCAAATTTGACAAAAGAGGAAATAACTAGTGCATAATTACATCTATCTGACAATCCTGACATGAGACATGTCTCCCCCTTTTTGTAAATGGAGAGCTGGTCATGTTCTGAGTTCCAACCTACCCATCGGTCAGGTAAAACACAGCGGCAGGTAAAAAAACTGCGTCACATCCTGGCAAAACAAACAAAACCTCTGGAATAATGACAGGACGGTGAAGTGAAACAAAGAAAAGAATAATAGTTTTCCAAAACCACAATGATACTCACTGAAATACTATCAAGGAAACAAAGAATTGTTTGCATTTACAAGTCCTCAGGTGGTACTGATGAGCGAACAGAAACAGAAGGCTGAGAAAACTGAACCAATTAAAGGAGGGATACAAGGAACTCAGTGACAGTTATTTTCCAGAGTGGACCATTGGTTGACACGATCCAGACCGCGCCTATACTGAAGACCGACTTACTGGGCCCTAATTTCATTGACGGGCAACGAGTCGCGCATGAACCGAAGCTACTGTGTATCGTGTGGCAACATTGCGCTGACCCACTCATGTTTGCGCTTAGGATCTCGCTTGCGGTATGAAATTAGCAAAATTATTTTGCCAAGTTATTAAATGAGCTTTAGTTCATGCACGGCAAACTTTGCTCGTTGCTCTGCTCACTGTCCAACAATGAAATTAGGGCTCACTGACTTACAGCTCCTCCTGCGTCTCTGGACGCCACTCATGTTTCATCGTTCCACTTGCTTACACGGAACCTTCCAGAAGGAATCCGTCCGCTTTGATCAGATCCCATTCACACTGACCCCCACACACCACACACATACCCTCTTCCACCCCACTCAGCTGATGCAAAGAGGGGGGGGGGGGTAACGGCCAGAGGAGTCACAGAGTCCATGGCTAATTCCCCCAGTCTACTGTCACCACGGTTACCGGAGGCACTAAGGTAGCTTTGATGATGTGATACCGAGAGGGAGGGGGTCAGCTTTCGGTCAGCTGTCCTTTCTGGGCGAGTTCAGTAGGATGGCCGAGTGTGTGAACGGCGGCAGTAGGCTGACGCCATAGGAGCCACAGGCTGGCGGCTCCGGAGCGGTTTGCCACCCAAGGAGAAGTGTTGGACGGTCACCCAAGAACTGGAGACAGCTCTTCAGAAAACCCACATTTGAACAGAACAGACAAAAAAAAACATCCATTATGAAAGCACCAGTTGTTTTTGGGCCATACCAAGGGTACTGCGTGTGTGTGTGTGTGTGTGTGTGTGTGGCGGGGTTTGAGGGGGTGTTCCTCTCCGATGAAAAACATGCTGTTCATTGAGGATGCGGAGCAGCTTGGTGTGTAATGTTTGTGTACTGGCATCCCGCTGTGAGCTAGCGGTGGAAAGTACAGACCACCCATCGGAGCGCAGCGAATGCACCGCCGCTAGTCGCTGCCTGTGTCGTCGTTCTCGCCGGAAAGGAGCATTGTGGGATTGCAGTCAGGCTGTGGTCCACTGGGCCTCGCAGTCTCATGTGTCTGTGCGAGTGTGTGTGGAGGTGGTGGGAGGAGATGACCTTGCGGGGGTGATTGATGAAGGGTGAGAGCGAACGGTAATCGACTGGTCAGGCCTGGCCTTGTGGGGCAAGCAGGAGTCTGTTGTGAGGGGCCTGAGTTGGATGCAGCATGCAGGGCTTTTCCTCCAAACAGAATGGGATACAAAAGAATACAAACCAACAAAAATATAACACATCCGCAAGAACTAATAATCCCAGCAATCACAGATAGCCCATGAAATAATACCCAGAGCAAGACTTTGTAAATCATAACTAAATCTCATGATTTTTCGAGATCTATCACTGCATTTTGAACTGGTAACACATTTACATGTTCACTATTTGAAATCGGCAGAATATATAACCTTCATCAGCTCATTATCACCCTCACTGTCATCATCATCATCATCATCATTTTCAGCAATATATGACACTATAATATTTCGGAGGGTTCATATATTAGGGTATATGAAGTGAAACAAAAATGGCAGGGTATTGTTTGACAAATGCACTCTTGAAAGGGTGGGGGAAGGGAATATGGACTTCAAGGATAAATGCTTTAAGTCTGTACCCTGTTTCCATAAAAAGACAGTATTTACAAATAAACATATTCCATCTGTCTCCCTGAAGTGTCGGAGACAGATGACCACAGGTACAAATAGGGCGTTCAAAATCGGTCAGAAAAGGACAAAATTACACACTGCTGTACAAAAGTTTAGATTCCATTTTTTTTTTTACTAACCCCTCGATTTTTGGCTTGTACTTTTTTTATGTGTCTCCAAAGTAGCACCCAGGCGCTTGAACTTATGCAATTCATAACAACAGTTTTTTCTTTTTAAAGCTAGAAATCATTTCTGTTTTGATAAAATATGCAAATTGCAACAGATTACAGCTGCTGCAAGCATAATCATTATAATTACATCATCATCGTCATCATCATCATCATAGGAATAATATGTAATAGCAATACTGTATTTGTCATCATTTTCCCAGAGGTGTTTGTTTTTGTAACGCTGACATTGTTTGTTCTTCTTCATTAATATGTCTTCGAACGGATAAAATGATACAGAATAGTTTCTCTAGTTTGCTTTTTTCATAGAATCCAGTCCAGTCCTATATTACAAAACTGCTGCGTGAGCAGAGCAGCCTCCTTACTGAGGTCAGAGACTTTGACCTGAGGAGAGGGGGAGGAGTGGGGGGGGGGGGGCGGGGGCGGGGGTGCATGGAGACAGAGGAGCCGAGAGGGGAGCAGGAGAGGGCGCCCACTCTTCAGTGAAACCGCTGGACTCCATAGCGAGGGTCCTTAGTATCCCGGATCTCAATCTGGAAAGACCACAATAAAAAGAAGGGAGACAAAGAGGAAAGATTTTAGACATTATTCTCTTAAAGAAGGGAGGACATAGAGGGGTGGGGCACTGAACCACGGAAGGGTTATGGCAGGGCGGAACACGGGAATCGGACGGCAAACTGTAAGGAACAAGGTTATGCAGGATTCTGACATCTAGGAAAAGAAGGAGACTTCACGATTGTTTCGCCACCATGGAATGTACTGCAGCATAATGTGGAATGTCAGTGACGATTTTGCTTCTGTGACAAGTTGACATGTCTTTAGGCCAGTGTCTTTCATAGAGTTCATGTGAAGGCAAACCACCTTCCATGAATCACTATTCAGACTCAAAACCAGGGACATGCAGACACTTGTTGTGAGTAGGGAGCAAGTGCTTTAACGAACATCCCCTCACATCACATACGTGAGGCAGTTCCTCTGTCAAACTGGTGGCAGAGGCATCCCAACTAACTAACCCCCCATTACTGCACACCGACCTCGCTAATGCAGCACCAGACAACATCCAAAGAGGAAGAGGAAGTTCTCTTGAATTCTTCAACAATTCTTACTGAAAACCTTGTAATCCGCCATGTCCATGTTTTTTTCGGAAAAATCATAGGCTATCATATTCTAAAATTTTGAATCTAAATTCAGCCTCTTCCCCAACACCAGTGGCTGTGGATGAAGAGGGACTCTTGTCATCGACTCATAGTCAATGTCGATCGTCACACCCCTCACTTTTATTGCCTGCCATGTGTAGCTATTGTCTAGTACTCAGTGCTCACTTTTCATTTACAGAGATTCTACTGCGGGTCTCTTTCGCTCAGAGATGTCCTCACAGTGAATCTTCCTGGTTGTTCCACAAACCTGAGGGCAGAGATCTGCTGTGTGAAATATGATCTGAGCGCCTAGCTATCTGTAAGACCCCCCTTCTCTTGCTCTCTTTCACACACACACATACATACACACACACACACACACACACACGCACACAACTCGCCTGACCATTTCTCCGCATACATCTGAGCATGTTGCAATGTAGTCCCGCTCCACGCACTTCGTTCATCTCTGTCGTACGGGGTGAACAAAGGCTTTATGTATTATGAGGAGGAGAGGAAGAAGAAAAAGAAGCGAAAAACACCTTAGAGTGGCATGAAAATAAACAGGACACGCTTTGTGTTACAGTGGGCGTTAAATCCCAGCGTATCTCCGTCTCCCAATCCCAGGGTGAAAAACACACAAACAAACAGAATATAATGGAAAGGTCACGCTTTTATACAAGTTTACTGACATTTCAGCGAGAGCTCATTCCATCTTGGAGATGGGTGCCTCTAGTACTTTTGACAGGCCCATTTCTTTTCTCGTCCTCTGAAGGGAGTTATTGAGCTGTATTTCCATTACACTCTGTTTCTTGCTTGCAGTTGCCTGCCTGTTTTTTCTTCTTCACGAATGACCTTTATTGCGAAGGAATGTATCTATTTGTCAATATGCTTTAGCAAAACAAAAGAACTGTCAAAAAAAAAAAACAGAATTGCAGGCAGTGATGAAACACCAGAGAAGAGGCTGGTCTTTTGCCTCTAGAGCCTCACTGTCTCAGACAAGAGGCTAGAGCCTCACTATCTCAGACAAGAGCCTCACTATCTCAGACAAGAGCCTCACTATCTCAGACAAGGGCCTCACTATCTCAGACAAGGGGCTAGAGCCTCACTATCTCAGACAAGAGCCTCACTATCTCAGACAAGAGCCTCACTATCTCAGACAAGGGCCTCACTATCTCAGACAAGGGCCTCACTATCTCAGACAAGAGCCTCACTATCTCAGACAAGGGCCTCACTATCTCAGACAAGAGCCTCACTATCTCAGACAAGGGCCTCACTATCTCAGACAAGAGCCTCACTATCTCAGACAAGGGCCTCACTATCTCAGACAAGAGGCTAGAGCCTCACTATCTCAGACAAGGGCCTCACTATCTCAGACCAGAGGCTAGAGCTCGTTTTGCCCAGGATCGTAGGTTCTGCTTCGTGGGAGGTCGCAATGTGCTGGCCCACAAACCACTGTCTGAAATATTAATTACTCACGGGGCCCATTTCAAAAAGAACTACTAGACAAAAAAACAAGCCTGCACACACAAAAGGATCAGTGAGCTCATTACTCTCTGTCATGAGAGCAACCAGCCTGAAATCAGTGCCCTTCGAGGTCCGGGTGGAAATCGCACTCTAGTACTAGACACATTAACAGCAGCCAGAGGTCAGAGGGCAAGTCTAACACTGAGGGAGTGGTGAAGCGTGTCTGCTTCTGTATGCAGAGGCTAGTGCCTCACTATCTCAGACCAGAGGCTAGAGCCTCACTATCTCAGACCAGAGGCTAGAGCTGGTGGTTTGCTGTTTACCTGGCCTGGCCAGCGAGTGTAATAACGGCCATGTCACTTTCTGATGACTCATCTTCAAACTCAAGCCAATTTAATGAAAGTGGGCTTACAGCATATATAGGCAGTATGGGGGGAGGGGGGGGCTGTGCATAGGTGGGGAGAAGAGAAGAGCAATGCGGGCAGGGATTACAACGTGACTAATCTGCTTACGCGGCCCCCGTGCCTCAGCCAGAGCAGGTGTCAGATTTGGCAGGCAGGCTGGCCGGCGGAGCAGCGCGGAGAGTACGAACTCCCCACATTCCCCCGTTCCAGACGGTAAGGAGAGGAGCAGGATGGAAGGGGGGAAAGTAGAAAGAAAGACAGAAAACATGCGGCGGAGCATTGAAACGCCACCTGGACTACCACCCCTCCACACACCTCACACACACACACACACACACACACACTCTTCATCAGACCTGATGCGTGTTTACCTTACATTTGGGACGTTTGCCCAGGAGCGTAGGTTCTGCTTCGTGGGAGGTCGCAATGTGCTGGCCCACAAACCACTGTCTGAAATATTAATTACTCACGGGGCCCATTTAAAATAGAACTACTAGAACAACAAGCCTGCACACACAAAAGGCTCGGCGAGCTCATTACTCTCTGTCATGAGAGCAACCAGCCTGAAATCAGTGCCCTTCGAGGTCCGGGTGGAAATCGCACTCTAGTACTAGACACATTAACAGCAGCCAGAGGTCAGAGGTCAAGTGTAACACTGAGGGAGTGGTGAAGCATGTCTGCTTCTGTATGCTTCAAGTGGACTGTCACAGAGAAGACAGGGGATAGGACAGACTTCAGGAGTGGCTGCGTGCTAGGTTTGTCATGCACATCTCTCCATAGGAACAAATTACTAAGGGACTTAGAGGGTGGGAATCAATGGTCAGATTGATGAATGGGTCTTACTCCGTCCAGACGGAGGGTTGAAGTCAGGTGCAGTGGCTGCAAGGAAAATGACTGTTAGTCTCCATGTGGAAGCTCATTGTGTATTTCACTGCAACATCTCACAGCTCCTTTGTCCACTCTGCCAGTATAAGCTTCTCTTTTCAGCCCTGCGTTTTTCTACCTTAGAAATGTCTCTGCCTTATGCCAACACAAGACAAACACTATTTGATCTACTCCAATAGGTTATCAGCACTGGCCATGTAATACTAGTCCTTTTTAAGAATTTGTTTAAAAAAGTGGTTGTGTGTGAGGGGTGTCTTGTTTCTTTGTAAATATGAATAGGTTTGTGCTGTGGACTCTGAGGTACTTTATTGTGTATCCATGGGCAAGTAAAGCATTGCACAGCTGGCGAGGGGAGCTTTTTACGTGCTTTAGCTCTGTTCTACTCCCCTTAGAAACTTTCGCTGAGTGTTCTAAACAATGAAATGTAAAATTGGGCTCTTTTTTTTGTGTGCACAAGACTAATAGCTGCTCGACGTGTTTTCCACTCGCCGCGCATTGTGTGATGCTTTTACCAATTCATTTTTCATGGAGAACGTTGCTCTCACTTCACACCCTATCTCAGTAGCTGCTGCTGCTGCTGCTGCTGTTGTTGTTGTGGTGATACATTCTGGCTGTTGTCATCTAGTCATTAAGCTGAGGGTGTTTCTCCCTCTTTCCCCCTTTGTGCTTTGAAATGGGTTTCTAAAGCACACGTTAGCCCCACTTAGCCTACTCTAGCGCTTGTTTCGTGCCAGGACTCAGCGCCGCGCATTTCTTGACTTGACGTTAGCGCAGTGGTGCAGGCCTTGCTCAGTCCTGAGGGAGTGTGTTCAGCCTCGGGGAGAGTGGAGGTGGGGCTGACATACAACATGCACTCTACGTCCTGTTCTGGGCACGGCAGCGCTTTCTACAAGGTTGCTTCCGTAAGGAGAAGGGGCTGCTACATTACAAACTGCTACATGAATCGCTGTGTAACTGTTGCTAAGCGGAGCTGTATCACGTGTCCAGACGTGTTACCGCTGCGTGAGTGGCACAGTGATGGCAGGCAGGTGTGTGGCGTCACTGGGCATGACACCAGGTTAGGTCTGATTTGAGCACCAGGAGGGGCACACTTGGCAGGGCTGATTGAGCTAATAGCTGGCACACCTGGGCAAGGCACGTCACACACTATCAGGATGAGAAACCACCACAACACTGACGCTTTGACTACCACCACCACCACACAGCGACACAATCACAGAAGCCACAACAGCTTTGCACTTACCCTCGATACGGCAAAATCTGTGAAGACAGAATAGAAGGGTTTGTTTAGTTAATTTGCCGATATGCAACCACTGTCATACAAAACAACACCAAGGTCAACACTGGATTGTGAGCACTGTTGTCGTAACGGAGAGGAAGACCTCAAAGAGACATATTCGGATATGTCAAGGCTTTGGACCCATTGAGCCTGTCTCTGTAGAGAATTAAAAGGAGGAAGATGGCTGTTCTTTCTTCAACTTCGTTAAATGTGCAGTAAGCAAGGGCGTAATACTTCAGCCAGCTGGCTTAACCCTCCGATTACTGTCACTAACACAGATGCTTTGAGTCAAGAACAGTCTGGCAGAAGTTAGTTAAACCTGCTGACATGGCACCCAGAGGCTGTAAGTGTTTTTCAGTGCATTTCATGATACACATGTCAATGTTTTCCTTTAGGTTTACTTATTATTATTGACAGCAAAGTGAAACACTATAATAAAAGACTATAACAAATCAATGAGCTAAGCAGGGCTCCACCGTCCCTTTAAGTAGAGGTCTCTCTTACTGAGATACCATGCAGGGAGCTCATTGTCTTCATGGATGACCATGAAAAAACAAACACATATTGGATTGCATGTAACAGTTAACAAAAAGGCACTGATGCTATTCCAATTCAATCTCTGGTCTTCCTAATTGTTCATCCCAGGCAGAAACTATCCCTACCCCGGTTTTCCAGAACGGATTTAGGGAGCCGCAGAAATTCTGTCCAAAAAGTGGGACTCCTGTGGCGGGAGACAGCGGGAGGTTTTGGAGTGGTGTGTGGAGACTCACAGAGCCGCACGATGCCAGGCAAGAGGAATGGCTGCACAGCCACAGGCACACCAGAGGCCTGCACTTGATGAAGCCATTAAAAAAAGTCTGCTTCCTAAACTATTCTTTGTAAACTATTCTATGCAGGGTTGGAGTCTGTTGTTGCCCATGACACATTAGGTCATCCATTAAAGAAGGGGCTGTCTGTGTGTGTCGGAACATTGCCATTAAGGAGGCATTTTAGTATGTTACACTTCCACTCAACAAACACTGGTAACATCACATTGTCCTACGTGGCATCCTTCTCCTAGGGCAAAATCCTTTGATTTAATTTCTGGGAAACATTCAGTCATTGATGTAGTGGATACTTTCATCAATACAAATATAAAAAGATATCAGTTTTGACATCCTCACAATATATTTTAGAATGATACTCTGCAAGTCATTTACTGGCCAACAGATGTGAAATTGAAGCTGATACTTGTCCAAGGTTGCCGTTTGCTTAAATGACAATGTCCCTTTGTGAAGCAATGACAGTGTGGGAGTATCTAATATCCTCCAATCTAGTCTCATTTATCCATGTTATGTCATGAACTTCTCAGCACCAATGAAAAAACATTGAGGTTGCTCACAACTGTAGTGTATTCAGCCAGGCTCTCTTACTTGACCATGTTATGGACCATGCGAGCAGATAAAATATAAACCCATATAATATTGGTGGAGAGAATGAAGACGAGCGGGATAGGGAACTATCTGCCATTTTAACGGTGAGACTGCCAAAGACTGGATTAAATAGGGAACAAATACAAGCTGGAGGAGGTGTGGCTTCTTGCCAGCAGGTTTTTATTGATGCTGCAACACCGATCCCAAGCCAGTCACAGATGCTGCCCCCCCTTCCCCCCTTCAAAAACCTCCACCTCTCAATCCTCCCCTTCTATCTCCCCTCTCCACTCCTTAAGACAGGCCCAGATAGAGACACACCCAGATGAGGGAGTGATGGCGGAAATGAGAAATTTGTGCATGAATGTTTAAGTATGTGTTCGTGCGTGTGCAAGTGTGTGTACACATCAGTTTTCTGTGCACAATGAACTTCCACTTAGCTACTAATTCATTTCTTGCGCATTAACGCTGAGGCCTAATCAGTGCAAGTGTGAGAGTGTGGAGAGAGAGAGAGAGGCACAGTGGCACAGCTGCACAGCACAGAGTCACTGGGGAGCGAGCAGCAGCCCTTCTTATCCTACCGGAATCTGACATGTAACCATGGTAACTTCCTCAATAGAATCAGAAGGCTATGAAGGAATTGGGAGGTGATTTTTCCCTGTGCGCTCCCTCTATAGGCAGCTCGACATGTTCGTTCTCTCTCTCTCCCTCCCTCCCTCCCTCCCTCCCTCTCTCTCGCTCTCTCTCTCTTTCTCTCTCTCTCTCTCTCATTCTCGCCCTCTTTTTCTTTTCTGATCACGCTGTAAGACCGTCTTATCATGACACCAACAATGTTGATCGTAAATGATTTAGTATTGCAGCAGCATTGACATCCTATTGGTAAATCCTTTGTGCACCACGATACACACCAAAACAACGCTCCTCTGCCTTTTCTTTGTTTCATCAAGGGAGGAAGTGTGTGTGTGTGTGGGGGGGGGGGCTTTGCAACAAAAGGTGCATCATGAAGATGACAGGGGACAGGGGAGATGATGAAACATGCCTGACACCGCCACAAGCGTGGAATACGAAGACTGGGAGTCGCCAGGCCCCGAGATAAAATATTCATGAAACACGAGTCTCTCTCTGATGCTGTCACAAGAAACACCGTCCTCTGCCATAATCTATGTCATCACCGCCATCACCGTCCTTGTCATCGCAATGGTACCACTCGACGAGGGACAGCGGTGGTTCAAGTGACTGCATGCCGGAGAGATCCAGATGTTGTAGTCGGGCCAACAGCTGTTTTGAATGGGCTGGAAATGGTGGGACTGAAACTGAGGAGTAGTGTGAGGATCATTAACTCTGAGGTTAGGAGTGCATTTTGGTGGAGCATTTTGGATCTTTTATTCTATATATGACGAACTATAATAAAAAAAAAAATTAAGATTTATTTGGGGATTTTTATGCCTTTTTTTGGACAGGACAGTGAAGTTGTATAACAGGAAGCGAGGCGGAGAAGAGGTGGGGAGAGGACCGGAAAACGACATCAGGCCAGACTTGAACCTGTGTCCCCGCGGGCAATGAAGCCCGTAAATGGGGGGCTTATCCCGAACTATAATTTCATTCAAAAACCTATCACCATCGTCTAACATGCTGATTAATCCATGGCAGTGTCGCTAAATCCAACTAGTGTCTGTAACAATTAGCTTCAGTTCTAATGTGGTGCCTTTGGTTGCCACTGCAGGATAATTAGCCAGTTGTTTGCTTTCAATTCAACTGCCATTAGTGGCTTTCCAAGATGAGCAATTGCCCCAATATAGGCCTGATTTTCAATAAATCTAATCAGATCAAAAATCTAAAATAGCTGCAAGCATCTTGTAAGCCTGACTGGAGTTTTTTGTTCGCACTGTGTCTTTCTGGGTATGATTTCCTGCAGCTAATGTTGGCTTTCTGGATTATCAACAACTGCATTATGAAAGCTGGTTCAAGAAGTTCAAGATGGCTATGCTACCAGTATCAGTTACTGTCACTGTCTAGATGCCTAAGCTTTAATTGCCCACTCTTTTTAGCTTTTCTGGTCCCTTCCATTAAACTTAAGGAGGTATTTTGCAAATGTCCATATTATTTTGTGTCTCGTGTGTAGACATTTATTAGGAAGAACTATACATAATACGATTTTTTAACCACTTAAAAAACTTCCCCCAAAAGGCACAGAACACTTTAGTTAAAATGTATCTGTCTGTGATGGGTTCTTACAACTAGTTATTTCTCAAATCTGACCCCTCACCTTTGTTGTCAGCCTTGACCTCCTCGTGGAGGAAGTCGCTCTGCCGGTTTCCGAGGACGAAGGCGAGGAAGGAGAGGATGAGAGCGTCCAGGATGCCGATGATGGCCAAGATGTAGGCCCAGCGCACGGAGCAGTTCCCCAGGGTGTACTTCCCGGAGTACTCTCCGCACATGTCGCGAATCACCTCCGCATCCCAGCCATCTGGGAATATCATACAGCCCAGCACCAAGCAGACCGCTGAAGGACGGAGTGAGAGAGAGAGGAGGGAGAGATTTCATTAGTTG
>NC_045156.1:19026961-19211961 GCF_900700415.2 Clupea harengus
TGCCGGGTGTAGGTTACTCAAAAGCACAAGCAATTAAAATGAACTGATGGTTGCCCAGAGTGGTTTATATAGTCGTCCAAAATGTATCAGCAATTAAAAAGCAAGCTGATGAGACACAAAACAGACAAAAGGCCAATGAAAGCAGGTGGATTTAGTGGATTCAGTCCAGCCAATAAGACACTAAATATGAAATATATTACAATGTGACTCATTTGTCATTCACTAGTGCTGTGACACTGAGACAGAGCAGAACTCCTGTGATGTGCTGTGAGATTGTGTTGTGTTGTGTTGTGCTGTAAGATTGTGTTGTGTAGTGTTGTGCTGTCAGATTGTGCTGTGCTGTCAGAATGTGTTGTGTTGTGTTGTTTGATGCATTGTGTTGTTTTGTGCTGTGCTGTGCTGTGCTGTGCTGTATTGTGCTGTATTGTGCTGTGCTGTATTGTGCTGTGCTGTGCTGTGCTGTATTGTGCTGTATTGTGCTGTGCTGTATTGTGCTGTGCTGTATTGTGCTGTGCTGTGCTGTATTGAGCTGTGCTGTACTGTTATGTGCTGTGCTGTGCTGTGCTGTGCTGTGCTGTGCTGTGCTGTGCTGTGCTGTATTGTGCTATATTGTGCTGTGCTGTGTTGAAGTGGCGTGGCCGTGGCAGATTGTAATTGTGCTGCAGTGGTGGGCTTGAGCCGGAGCAGTGCTGTGCTGCGGCGCAGTCGTCTTGTTTAACTGCGTGGGAGTGAACGGTGAGAATAGCAGTGTCTAAAGCGTGGCTAAACGTCTGTCTCCGTATCTGACACGCTCGCCATCTTAAAAATGCATCATTTCCTCCCTGTGAACTGCCATGCATTAAGCCATGCCTCAAGACCCCCCCTCCTTTTACTCCTCTTCCTCTTTGTATGCACACACACACACACACACACACACACATACATACACACACACACACACACACTCGTACTCACACATACACACACAAACACACACACAGACACACACACACACACACACTGACAGAAACACACAGATGTACATAACAAATAAGAGACCACAGGAAGACTTTTATATATGACACTGCTTTTAGGCAAACATGTACACACTCAAGACACACATAAATCATACACACATCGGTGGCAAACACACACACACAAACACACAGACTGGAGCTTCTTAGAGGGGAAGCACCCCAGGATTCACCCCCCCCCCTTCCCTTTCTATGACCCTGTTTCTCGCAGGGCTCTTTTCTATTTGCCCTCAGGTTGAGGATCAGAGCTGAACTCATCCCTTTCTTCAGCTTTGAAGTCATCCGTCTCAATCCCCCATTCTCCCTCTCAGCTCTCTCCCTTTTCTACTCTCTCTCTCTCTCTCTCTCTTTCTCCCTCGCTTTCTCTCTTTTATTCCTCCTTAAAGCTATACACACTTGAAACTCCACACACACATATACATACAGGAGAGCACACCATCCTCAACCTATTCTTCTGCTTCCGCTCTGTCTCTTGCTCTCTTTCTCTCCCTCTCTCCTCATTACTTTACAGTAAATGAACTGGCCAGATCAGACATGCTCCTCTGTGATGTCATTTCTGCGCAGGCTCTCCCGGTGTTTTGAGTGAGTGAGAGAGTGACAGGGTGTGAGTGAGTGAGTGACAGGGTGAGTGAGTGAGGGACTGAGTGAGTGTGAGTGAGTGAGAGAATGAGAGAGTGAGTGAGTGAGTGAGTGAGAGAGAGTGAGGGACTGAGTGAGTGTGAGTGAGTGAGAGAATGAGAGAGTGAGTGAGTGAGTGAGAGAGAGAGTGAGGGAGTGGGTGAGTGAGGGAGTGAGTGAATGAGTGAGTGAGTGACAAGGAGGAAGTGAGGGAGGAAGAGAGTGAGGGAGTGAGGGAGAGAGTAAGTGACAGAGAGAGTGAGCGAGTGAGTGAGTGAGTGAGTGAGTGACTGAGTGAGTGAGTGAGTGAATGAGGGAGTGAGTGAGTGAGTGAGTGACTGACTGACTGACTGAGTGAGTGAGTGTGAGTGTGAGTGTGAGTGTGAGTGTGAGTGACTGACTGACTGACTGACTGACTGTGACTGAGTGAGTGAGTGAGTGAGTGAGTGAGTGACTGTGACTGAGTAAGTGAGTGAGTATATTTCAATTATTTGTATATCATTATCATGAACTAATGTATCATATGATTATATTTACTCTTAAAATAGACTCTCACATATGCGAATGCTGAAACACATGTGCGCACATACACACACACACACACACACACACACACACACACACACACACACACACTCCAATGTCAGGGTGTCCCTTGTGTGTGTGTGTGTGTGCGGCTGGCAGCATATCAAAACGTTCCCGTTATTATCGTTTCCCCTCTATTTTTAGCTGCAGGGCTTTGGAGTGTCAGTTCTAGTGGACGGCAAGAGAAATACATTACTTGCCATTTATTTGATTTGTGCACATTTATGAAACAATATAGAGAGCTTTAGTTATCTTAATATAATCTTCCTTTGTCTGGGATGAGGCATATGGTCCTTCATGAACAGAGAAAGAGAGAGGGTTTTTTTCTCTCGGTCTGTCTCTCTCTGTCTTTTCGTCTATGTCTCTCTCTCTCTCTCTCCTCCACAGTGGATGTCCTTTAGTTGAACTGCTGAGATGATTCCTGGGTCCAAACCATTCTCTTCTCTTGGTGTTCTCTGATTACTAAACTAAAGTACAGGCATGCACGTGTCTTTAAGTATCCATGTCCTCAACCACAAGTGCATAGATGTACACAAACGCAAAGATGAAATATATATATATATGCGTTTACATACACACCCGATAAGGCTGAAACAGTGCGGCTCAGCCAAACAGATACATCTTCATTTCCCCGACGCTCCCCACAATCATGTTCACAACATAAAAATGAGAATCCAATAGGCTCAGTCTGCTGCACAAACAAACACAATTCAATTAACGGCTTGGCCACTAATGAGTCATTGATGAGACTTCAGCGAGCCAAGCCCACTCAGTCAATGCACACTTTTTACGAGCTGCATAGCGAGCCTTCCATTCTTCTTAGAGACTGGGGCCAAAGTGACGATGTTATGGCAGCCATTTTGGTGAAGTTTCTTCAGGTTTGCCATTTTCTACTTGCCTTACGTCACCATGTTTCTTCTCTATTTTGAACAGCTTGATGCGACCCATAATGGGTTGTTCATTTAAATGTTTAACAGTGCTGTAACAAACGCTACAAATCCATGGAGATGGGACTCAGTAGATGTCCTCAAGCACATTTCTCAACACGGCTCAACACAAAGTTGAGGAGAGCAAGGACATAAGGAGCAGCTCAACTTTCCAATCTGGCTTCTCTCGCTCGCTCCCTCTCCTCCGTTCAAGACGTCTGTCTCTGTCATCACCAGGTATGTGCTTTCAGGAGACCGGGCTTCGGTTGCTAACGCACCGCGGGAGTTTGTGCAGACGCATTTGAGCACCATGCCTCCGAATGAGATGCTGAAATGCATTCTGGTAGTGCAATTGTTTTCCCCACGGAGGGTCACTGATGGAAATACAATACCTCACACTCACTCACTGTGCCCTTCACGGCTGGGAAACAGGGAGGGTTCACACTCAATAGTTATAAAGCAAGGTGATCCGTAGTTTCTTTCCCCCCCCCCCTTCTGTGTCAGAAGAACTGCGAATCCCAGAAGGCCTTGAGGTTTGGACTACCAGAGGCCATAATTCTCTCTCTGATTGCTGGCTCTGAGCTGACGGAATGTGTGGGAGGGATAAATGGGTTTATTAATGATTCACAACCGAACCCCCACCCACTTCCTCAAAGCCCATCTCTCTATCATCATATTATGAACACATGCACCACATCTATACATAATGTGTGTGTGCATGTGTGTGTGTGTGTGCGTGCGTGCTTGTGCGTGTGCGCATTTGGCTCATTATAAAAACTACCAAATTTCTGCCTATTATTTTGCAAAAAAACGAAAATAGGTATTTTCTCCTATATTTTAGGGGTCCATTTTTTAAATGTGCAAATGAAAAAGGTATCCTTGGCCTTAGGATGTACTGACACAAACCCTGCACCCATTCATCTAACAAGGGCAGAGATAGAGAGCCTTCTCCTTTCTCTCCAGAGCAGGATGCTGTTGGGCCGTCAAACATATGGTCAAGAGTCTAGCAGATGGAGGAGCTACAGAGAGAGGAATCAAGCAGGGAGCCAGGTGCTTTAGATGAGTGTGAATGTGGAAGAGTGAGAAAGAGGGAGGGAGAGTAGTTAGAGAGAGTGAGAGAGAGAGAGAGATAGAGAGAGAGAGAGAAAGAGACATTCTGAGGGTGGGGGGTTGACAGAAACGTGAGCGTGAGGAATTGTGAGTGTTCCGTCAATGTGTTTGATCCATGTGTGGCCTTGTATGTAGGATTCGTTACAGATGATGCGTGTGTTTGGCATTTAAATTAGTATGGCAGTGACACATTTGATGGATGACGTGTTTTTGTGTGTGTGTGTATGTGTATGTTTGTGATGTCAGGCACATAATTGGAAGAGACCTGCTTGGGTATAATTGCTAAATACACTGTGATTCCTCCACATGTATACACACACTCAAACACACACACACACACACACACACACACACTGTTTAATCTGATATAGTCACAATAAAGGGCTATCTATGTAAAAAGATACATAATTCAAGTAGCAGTAAGTAGAACCCAACCCTGGCACACTCGACGGACTCGTTTTCATTTATGGTTCTCCGACGGTTGTGGGAGTTGCAAAGCAATGTTTAAAAAAAAAAAGATGGCAGACCAAACTCCGTAGAGTGTCGTATTTGTACATGAAAGTTGTTTGTTTGACTTTTTTGTGCTTAGATTTTTTTTTTATTTACAGAGAAATAGACACTCTGTAAAAACCCCGTTATTGTAACTGAAAAATACGTCTATGGGGATTTGCGAGGTGTCTGAGCCAGCTATCTAATGTTGGCATACTACTACCCACAAGGTAAACAGCGATGTATTGATGGATTGACGGAGACGGATAGTTACAAAATTTGGCAGGTGCACGTCAGGCCACAGAGAGGTGCTCAGAGAGGGTTTGCCAAGACGGAGAGGGTTCTCCGTGTCTCCGTAAACGGACGACCATAAATTGGGCTTTACGCTGCCATTCCCACTGTCTTCAGTCTATACATACATACATACATGCAACTGTACATGCAGAAAAAAAACCAAATAATGTTGGGAGCTCTAACAAATACCAACGGTACACAGCCCCACACACAGAGTGGCACATGCAGGGCAGAATAATGCAGCATTCGTATTGTGCATTGTGAGTATGCATTGTGTAGGGGAAGTGTGGGGAGGAGAGAGGAGAGGAGGGGGGGTGACAAAAGGTTGCACTTTGTCTCGGCATCACCGACGAGGCAGGAACATGCTGATTGCAGCTTTTATTCCTGAGGCTATCCGAGTCCACAGGCTTGTGAAAGGGGCTCGCGACAACGGATGTAAGTGTTCTGTGAGGGAGCGCGGCGGCGGTTGTGGTTAGGGGTGTGTGTGTGTGTGTGTGTGTGTGTGTGTGTGTGTGTGTGTGCGTGTGTGCGCGTGTGCGCGTGTGCGCGTGTGCGCCAAAAATAGGGCATTAAAAGATGTTTCTATGCCCATTTGTTATGTAAGGCTTGATCCAGCAGCACGGCCAGTGAAGTGTGTCCGAGTCTGTACCCACTAAAGCAGGAATAAAGCAGACATTACTCACACCCGTCCTTTCCCGCCTCTCAGGGCTCATCTAGAAGTCTGACCAACTTGATCATGAATGTGAACTCAAGAGCCAATCCCTGCTCTGTGCGTGGGTATGTACTGTATATAAAACGGGTGTGTAGGTCAGCTGAAGCAAAAATGATATCTACTTCATACGTAAGATGTAAGATGTAAGATGACTGTAATCAACCCAACGTGGTCTACTATTACCCATAACAATGTGCCGGTTAAAGACATATAAAACACATATCACATTTGATTTCCTATTGACTTGCAGGCAGTGATAACAGTTGTGAACTAAATGACTCTTGTTCACAAGTTTAGAGCTTTGTGCTTTATTATGAGGTTTGATTATTTGTTTCATGGGTGCCCATGGGTGCCCTTTTCTACAAGTTTGATACAGGTTTGACTATTTGTTTCATGGATGCCCTTTTCTATATATATATTTTCCTCTGTGCAACTAACTTGCATGTCTGACATGGTGCCAAGCAGACCGTGGCACGCTCTCCCACCACTCTCTATTCTATAGTCTGAGATCATTGTGAGACTCATTAGCGTGGCTGACAAACATCAACATGCCAATCGATAACTACATGCTTAGGTTTGATTGACAATTGGCTGCCAAACGGCCGCAATCAATTATCTGCCTCGCACCATTGCGTGCCAGGCGATTCACCTCTTTTAGGGGAATGAAATCTCTTCCTTGCCACAGAAATGAAAGGTAATTAAAAATCTATAAAAGGTTGTTATGACTTATTGCTAGCTGGGGAGCAGAGCCTTATGTATTCTCCATGCAGCGATGCATGAAAACACACACAAGCAGTGACACACACAGACACACACACAGCTGCTAGCGTACACACCAGCACAGACACATCCTGTGACCTACACAGGCTAACCCTGTAGGGTATAGTTGTAAAGCAATAAACATTATATAAGGGCACCCAGGCATCCATGAGTGTGTGTGTGTGTGTGTTTGGGGGGGGGGGGTGGTACGGCCAGAATGGGGCCATATTTCACTCAGTTCCATAGTCTGCCTTAATTACTATCCCTCAGCTTCCCTGAGACAAACCCCTTCGTTGACACAACCATGTTGCACAGCAGATCAATGCTAACTAGGCCAAATGTTGTTTAGAAGTTTGTAGCCAACAGCAAAAGCATGAATAATGATAGAAAAAGCGAGAGGGAGATCTGGAGACATCCCTTCTAATATAGGCTAATTAGACGCATGGAGTTACAGATTCCTCCAGGTCTACTCAATTCCTCCCCCTTTTTTCCCACTTCCCTCCGTACGGATGAAGGAATGTAGCCATGAGGACTCTCATCAAGAGCAGGACGGAGTGATCTTGCTTCCAAGACAATATAGGGGAGAATTTAATTATGCTCTTTAGGGGCTCTATGGCATTGGACTTTCCAGTGGCCGTAAAGGTCAGTTTCATAAAACTGAAATAATGTTTTAAGTGATTTTAATTTCTTCCTTTTAATTTGAGCTGTAAGCATTGACCAAGAATTACACCTGAGTTAACCAAGCCGTTGTTTTTACATAGGCTTCAGCACAATTTGCGGTGCTAATTTGCAGTGTGTGCATGTGTGCATATGTCTCTGTGTGTGAATGTAACAAAGCAGGGGAGAGGGAGATAAAGAAAACACATATTGCTTAATATTCAGCAAGGAGCAAGGAGAGACCTCTCATCTATATTCCAAAGTCAATACCGTAGACATCAGTATTCTGGACAGGTCTGAATAGAGAGAGGAAGAGATGGAGTGAGAATTGAAAAGAGAAAATGATTGAGAGACAGAGAAAGAAAAGGCTGCAACATGAGGGAAATGCCTCCTCAAAAAAATTACAAAATTATGCAAAATTCACTTTCACTGGCAGTCCCATGTGTTCTTCATCATTGTACTTCAAATGGACGACAGCTCGGTAATGTGAAACATTAACTGTGTGCAAGACCCACAGTCCTGTTTCCTTCTCTCTCATAAGGCTGTCCAGTATATAAAATAAATGTGAGGGTTAAAAAATGAATCCAAATGGCATGAGTCGGGGAAAGGGAGAGATATGAAAAAGGGGGGAGGGGGGGTGTGGAGGCGAGAGGGGCTGCTAGCTGTAGCGATCCAGTTCCACAGAACTGATTAAACTATCATCCGCATCGCCACTGAGAGCATTAGGCCCACATCCAATCCCATTACACTATTTTTCCTCCCCCCTCTCTTCTCTCTCTATCTCTCTCTTGCTCTCCCTCGCTCTATCTCTAACTATGAAACACCCTTAAACACTAACATCAATCACATACACACAGACACACACACACACATGCATCAATTGCCCAATATCAAACAAACCTCCCACTTAAAAGGCACTGTATCCAAGACAGCAATCCCATTTTAGCATACGTATAACAAACATTTCATATATAGACGGAAAGGAATACCACATAAGAGCCCCTGCTCTAATTGTGACGGTTTTTGCATTTACAGGTAAGAGATTTCACACAACAAGTGCACCTTGGTTTCTATTATATATGCTCTACCACCTGCTAAAACAAGGCTGTCCAAAATGAAACTCTGTAGTCTTCAGATCCTTAAGACCCATCAAGCACATGTGCTTACCCTTGTGCTTGCGTACCTTAACCCATGGGTTTCTCTGCTGTACTGCGGCGTCCGCCCCAGTGCCATCTCCTAATGGTACAGGGCTTTGCATGGTGAGAATAGCTGGTCTCTGGAGCAAACCCTGCAGCGCCAGGAGGGGATTATGGGTGGGGAGGGTTGAGGCTGAAGGAACTTCAACAGCACTGAACCTATTACGATCAAAGATTAGCCCCAGTACTGTGCGACTAATCAGTTATTTCCATAGCCCCACTCTCCCCCCGTCCTACATCATTTTGCCTCACCCTCAAGTATTCGAAAACTTAACTCATCTCACCTTTAGGGCAAAAATATTTTTTGGAATTTATGACACTTGGTGACACATTTGCATCTCTGTCTCTGTCTTTTTCTCTTCTCCCTCCATCTCTCTCCTTTCTCTCTTTCAGTCTGCCTCTCTCCTCCTCCACACACCACTATTTCCCATGCACTCATTATAGGACATCACACTACATCAAGATCCATGTGGGGAGTAAACCTCTCAGTTGACTACTCACCTAGATTCTCTCATTTGAGATTGAATTTTAATCTTAAATTGTATGTATTTGTCAGGTATACAAATACTCAAATACAGTTCAATTGATAATCTCTTCAATTGGAACCACCTGCCTGCCATTTAGGGAAAATTAGGCTTACAGGTTCTTACAGAAAGCTGGCAGCATCAAACATACATTCCATACATAGCATTCCAGTTAGAGAACTGTAATTCAATAAAAGTGCTTTGAAACTTACTTTAAAAATCTGTTATTAATCTGTAATTCTTTTTTGACAGGCAGACAGACAGGCAGGCATACACCCAAATTCTTATTAAAAAAAACGAAATCATGTACGGAAAAAAGTCCATTCCCAGACGTTTGCTTAAATCGCAAAGCCTCTCCAAAGCACTTGCCAAAGATCTATCTGTGAAAGGGTTCTTAAGCTCCTCATATGCTAAAAACTGTCATTGGGAAAAAGCTGCACACTCACGACAGTTTGGCACCTACTAAAGCCAACTGTCAATATCTAAAAAAAAAAACTGTCATGTCTGCGCCATTTATTTGCACTGCTGCAGCATCTTTTTGAGGTTCTCAGGCTTACTGCTAAGCTTTGTGCAGTTGTCTTAGACTGGCAATCACAGGGTGTGACAGACGAGGGAGAATTAACCCAAAACACTAACTTCCTCTCACACATAGACTCCCAGCCTTACCACACTCCAGAAACCTCAGTGTACGTGCTTTTGTTCGTCTGGCCCTCTAACTCTGGATGACACAGTGCAAGCATATAATGTGTGAGTGCATGTTTTCACATTTCTTTTAAGTAAGGGAAACACGCATTTTTCCTTCGAATTGAAAGGGAATAAGCAAAGCAACTCTCCACTGAGACCACTTAGGGATCACAACCTTCTTTTTGCAGTTTTACAAGGAGGTGATGATGTTGGTATCAAGCGATGAGAAGGGAAGCCACATTTTTTTTTTAAATAAATAAAAAACAAACACTGGGGAAGCGCTAAAAAGCGGCGGCGCCACAAATACTCATCAGGGCGGAACTTGTGTTTCTGAGGGGAATGCATGTGAGGCACTAACGCAAAAACAGCCTGTACACACTGTCACACTGTCTCCAGACCTGATGATCCACCCACTGGGAAGAGTGCACACAGGGATGGAAGGGAGAGAGAGAGAGAGAGAGAGAGAGAGAGAGATGGATGGAAGGGAGAGAGAGAGAGACAGAGATAGATGGGTGGAAGGGAGAGAGGGAGAGAGAGAGAGACAGACAGAGAGAGATGGATAGAAGGGAGAGAGAGAGACAGAGATTACAGAGAGATGGATGGAAGAGAGAGAGAGAGACAGAGAGAGAGAGATGGATGGAAGGGAGAGAGAGAGATGGATGGAAGGGAGAGAGACAGAGAGATGGATGGAAGGGAGAGAGATAATCAGACCCAACCAAATCATTATGAAAGAAAAAGAAAAATATAGAGATCACTGGGCAAAATTAACAAAATCCCAGAACAAATTAGAAACATATGTATCACTAAACAGACAGTACACCGTGGCAAATTACCTGACCACAGTGTCTGATAAAAAAATGAGGAAAACTTTAACTAAATACAGACTGAGTGAGCACAACCTGGCAGTAGAAGTCGGCCGACACAGACAGACCTGGCTACCCAGAGAGGAGAGGCTGTGCTCCTTCTGTAACCAGAGAACAGTAGAGACGGAGCTACACTTCCTGATTTACTGCAACCATAACCAAAGTCTTAGAGACTATTATTTTGACAAAATAACACAAATATTCCCAGAATTCCAACATCTAAATGATCTGGACAGACTCTCAGTTCTACTGGGAGAGAGGGAGGACTGCTGTAGACTGGCAGCAAAATATGTATCAGCCTGTCATGAGCTCCACAATAACATGAACCCCCTGTCCCAGATAACTAATATTTAATGTTTAATAATTAACAATGAACCTGTTATATGTTTCTATACCACATTGTTACCACCTATAACTTATTGTTTGTTTTTATTTATTTATGTTTATTGTGCTTGTACATTTTATGCAAACATGCTTTGGCAACGTTCTATTGTATGCAGTCATGCCAATAAAGCCTTTTTGAAATTTGAAATTTGAAATTGAGAGAGAGACAGAGAGAGATGGGTGGAAGGGAGAGAGGGAGAGAGAGAGAGAGAGAGAGACAGAGAGAGACGGATAGAAGGGAGAGAGAGGGAGAGAGAGGGAGAGAGAGAGAGGGATGGAAGGGAGAGAGGAAGAGAGAGAAAGAGAGATGGAAGGGAGAGAGGGAGAGAGAGAGAGAGATGGATGGAAGGGAGAGAGGGAGGGAGAGAGAGATGGATGGAAGGGAGAGAGAGAAAGAGATGTATGGAAGGGAGAGAGGGAGAGAGAGACAGCGAGAGATGGATAGAAGGGAGAGAGGGAGAGAGACAGAGAGAGATGGATGAAAGGAAAAGAGGGAGAGAGTATGAAAAAGAGAGCTTTGAGTGACAGCGCATAGATGGAGAGAAAACAGCTGCTGAACCTCCATTAGCAGCCATGCCAGACTGTACTGTCAGCGCTTTGGAGAAGGCTGAGCATAACCTTTCCAAAAACTAAGAGCTGAAAAATGTCATAAGCACAGGCGAAGTCTCCCAACCTCCCCAGGGACAGGCAAATAATGAAATCTCAACGATAACATCATTGACTCTCTCTCTCTCTGGGCCTTTCCCAATACAATCATGATATGAAACAATATGAAACTCGTTGCACCCCTGAATGAAATACCACTATCACTAATACTAAAAACTAATACTAACTCATGAAACATGGCCCAGGGTCTCTCAGATCAATTAGTGCATATCCCTATTTAACTGCGTAAATCATGACTCTTAATGGAGATGGCATTTTGATTGTGTGTTTCCTATATTATAAACTCTGTGACTGCAGTTCATTTCTCACTCGCTGGATTATATAATTAGGTTAAAAATGATGTCCAGCTCAAGCCGTATGATGGTACATAAAAGTTTAACATTAGAATATATTGATCAGAGCAACTGAATAATGTGTGTGTCTGCGTGTAAGAGAGAGAAGCGGTGAGTTGGAGAGAGGGCATGCATGTGTATGGAATCTTCATTGCCATATTATATTGCATCTAATGGATGTTTTACTCTCTCTCTTTCTCTCTCTATGTGTGTGTGTGTGTGTATTTTTAGTGAGGGGGAAGACAATAGTGCTGGGAATTGCAATGCTCATTCCATTAGTACTTACTTAGTACATCAACTCTTTATTCTCGCCTATTGCTATTCCTGTCTGTCTGTCTCTGTCATTCTATCCATCTATACCTCATCTGTAAGAGAAGAGGAAGAGGGAGTAGAGGTGAGGGCCGATGAACGAGTCGATTTCTTTTATAGGGCTTTTATGCCTTTAATCAGATAGGACAGTAGAGAGGGACAGGAAGCGGGCTGGAGAGAGATCGGGAGAGGGATTGGGAAATGACCGCGAGCCGGACTCGAACCCGGGTCTCCATGGGCATTCCGACCCGTTCATGGTACAGGGATGCTGCCGCTTGCGAGTCGATTTCTTAAGGAGAGAGCACTGCGCCACCCCTTGGTGCTGCGGGCTAATCCCGTTCATCAATTGTCAACCACTGGTGTCGACCCACAGTCAGGGAACCCCCACAGCACCATCCCCCCCACAAGCCTCATCTTCTCCCCAGCTCCATTGAGCTCAGCTCTGCACGCCCCGAGGAACGACTGGTGCAACTGTGCTCTGATTATCTTTCCCTCAAGGCATGGCAGGTACCACGGCATACACAAGCAAGCACACCTCTAGTCGCAAAACATGCTTCCTCCCCCCTCTTCACTTTGTGCTTCTGTGTGTACACGCACGTGCGTGTGTGTGTGTGTGTGTGTGTGTGAACTTTATTGTGAGTGAGGGAAACCGTGAGAACAAGCACTGTGAATATGTTCTCCCCAGTTTAGCGCCCCGTGGTTATTGAAAACAAATTATTCAGCGCCCTCACATTTCCTCTACAGTCACATCAGTAAAGTGTCAAATGTGTTGACAGATAAATTTGCACATTTAGAGCTAATGAATGTGTTGCTCATATTATTTATACCCACAAGCGCAAATTTCTGTTGAAGCCTGTGTGTGTGTGTGTGTGTGTGTGTGTGTGTGTGTGTGTCTCTCTCTCTCTCTCTCTCTCTCTTTCTCTCTCTCTCTCTTTCTCTCTCTGCAAAACATTTTAACATGTCAGGTTACCTGTGGTATAAATACAATGTTCTGCAGACTTTCATGTGTTTCCAGACATACGAGCGGTTCTTTTTTATTTAAATCACGCAGAGAGCTGCACCTGGATAATCAGTTTGAAGATGAATGAACATGCTGAATCAATTCATTTTTGCCATTATTCACAAGTACTTCTATCAAGCATCTATGGCTTCTGGAATTAACTAGTTTGGTCCTTGAATAAATGGTCTGCCTTTGGAGGTTCCCCATTAAAATTTAAATTGGGGACTCGGCTGAATCCTAACCCAAATCCCTACCCAAAATTATTCTAATCTCTTAAATGTTGTCTTTGCAGAGATCATACAAAACATTTGCAAGTGATATTGATGAGGATCTACATCAAGCAATATATAGATAGACACCTTACACAAATACATGTGTAGTAATTGTTTCCCAGGTGCTAGCCTCAAATATCGTTGATGATCACTGAGTATATGACAGCTGTATGATAAAGTTATGCTAACAGGGGGTTACTTCCACACATCTACACCATATTGATTTGGGTCTATTGATGAATTGGCGCTGTTCAGGAATACAAACGTATCTCTGTAGTAATACACTGTCATCAGGGCTAACACAAATCACTTTAATCTTCTACTCACCGCAAAGCAGTTGCATCCAGGCGCACGTCTTGTAGACTGTAGCGGTGTTGCAGAAAAAGAAAAGCATCATGCAGGCGATGCAGCTCAGGATGAGCACCATGGACATCAGCACGAAGAAGGAGGCTGCTTTGAAGGCAACAGAGGGGATGGAGCTGAAGTCGGAGAAGGTCCCATAACATATGAACTCCCGGTTGGAGGTTCCTTCACCAACGCAGTAGTGGAACAAGCCGAAGTACCCGGCGTGCGGCGTGTTCACGCTGTCTCCAATCCAGTAGGGCTGGATGAACACCACCACGTTGATGATGGCGAAGCAGATGGTGAATATTGCCCACAGGACCCCGATGGCCCGAGAGTTCCGCATGTAGTTGTCATGGTAGATCTTGGAAGCTTCTTGCGATGGCAGCATTTTCACTCCAAGGAGTCTTCCCCTCTGTTGATCTCTTCGTTTTCTTGTCGACTCTATCTCCCCCTATCTTCCTTACCGGTACCCCCAAAATGCGTGGATGGATGCTTGGATGCAAATGAAGTAAATCTGCTAATTATACATAGGTGAACACCGCCTCATCTCGACACGAGTAGGCTATAGATATTAGTTCATGTCTTCTAATGTTGACTTACATGCAATCACTCTTGGATATGCAGTCACCTATGAACAAGCTTGATCCAATCCAACGATTTCAAGAATCCTGTCCGATCCCCACTCCTCCTCCTCCTCTCACTGAGCAAGGAAACCGTAAAGGCGACCAAGATCACATTTCAAAAAATGCATTGGTCATGACAAAACTGACGAGATGCATTTTCTCGCTGTCCACAGTCTCTGTTTTAATAATGTATCCACTTTCGCCTCCCATCAAAACCACCGCTTCAGAGGACACGAGATGCGCTGTCGACTCGCTGATGATGGATCAACCGCTACGGAGATCTAACGGAAACCGGAGTATCCAGGAGACGCGCTTGATCATATACCAGATGATGTCTGTTCGGAAAAAAAAATCACGGTAAATTTTAAATTTGAAGAGTGAAAGAAATGTTGAAGCGTTTTCCCCCGAAAAAGTAATGTTTTGACCACAGCAAACGATTCTCCGTCCTCTCCTCCCGTCGCTCCCCCGCGCGCTCACGCTCACGGGGATGTTCAGGACTGCCGTTGACGGCGCGCGCACAGTTTGGATATTGCAGAAATTTGAATTGCTTGTACACTTCAACGCCCATCCATCAATCATCCTATTAGTGTGCCGACTGCAAGTTTTTCTAGGCAACAGGCAAAATGGCAGTTGTGAGTCTTGCCTGTCATCTGTTGTTCTTTATGCTTCTGGTTTATGACAATATGGTAGAGCACCTTTAGATGTATGCCTTAGCATAACCCTTGTGTATGAGTGCTGTGATTATGGAAACCAATACATAATGCTTAACGTCTCTTCATGAAAACCAACTACAACTACTGCATTCACACTAAGAGCAAATTACTATTTTATCTGGGCCTCTAAAAAGATCAAATACTACAGTGCCAGTTAAGCAGTGCAGGCATGAAATGGCAGTCAAGCATAAATAGCCAATTAAACTAATTTGTAAACATTTAGGTGATTACGCAGTAGCTGTCTTTAGGCATCACAGACACTATTAAATAGCAACACTGTAGTCTTCAATACAGAGACTTGCACACTTCCAACTATAATCAAACAATGAGAGCAATGGTCAGTTGCATGCATGGATAAGTTAACACACTGACGCAAATCCTCAAGGCTATAAATAACCCATATAGTTGGTTAGTCAACACAGAATGCTGTGTGTTTCTTGACACTACGTAATTCAATCTTTTATGAGGGATACAAGCCCATAAGCAATATGTGATAGGCTTCACAATATGAGCTCATAAATGGTTCACAATCACTGGAGTTTTGGCAAACAAGAATCAAAGGTTTAACATGATTCTGACATGATCTGACATGACTTATGTGATTGTCATCTACCGTCCACCAGGACAACTGGGTGATTTCGTCCATGAGCTGGACACCCTGCTGTCATCCATCCCTGACCACGAGTGTCCAACACTCATCCTTGGCGACATGAACATCCACCTAGACAACCCCAACTCAGCTGACTTTCGGACCCTGGTTCACTCGTTCGACCTACAACAGGTCCCCACTCCTCCAACTCACAAAGCAGGAAAAGAGCTTGACCTCATCCTTGCTCGGAACTGCACCACGGACAACCTAACGGTAACCCCTCTGCATCTCTCTGACCACTTTTTCATTCGCTTCGATGTTCGGCTCATTGAGCAACCCTCTGTCCCCCCTCCGATGGTCTCGTTCCGGCGCAACCTCCGCAACCTCTCTCCCACCCACTTTTCCTCTCTGGTTTCTTCTGCTCTTCCACCTTTATCCACTTTCTCCTCACTAGGTGTCGATGATGCCACAGAATCTCTCTGCTCCACTCTGAGCTCATGCTTGGACAGTTTGTGTCCACTTTCCACCAGACCTGCTCGATCTATCCAGTCTCATTCGTGGCTGAGTGATACCCTCCGAACGCAGCGCTCCAATCTCAGAGCGGCTGAGAGAAAGTGGCACAAATCTGCAGCACTGGACGATCTTGCAAGCTACCAGACACTGCTGGCCTCCTTCTCATCCAGCATCACTGCTGCTAAGAAGACTTTTTTCAATGACAAGATCAACAGTGCAACTGACGCTCGCAAACTATTCTCCACCTTCAAAACTCTGCTCTACCCTCCTCCTCCTCCCCCAGCTACTAACCTCACTGCTGATAACTTTGCTTCCTTTTTCACAGAGAAAGTGGCAGCCATCGGGAAACAGTTCGACTAACTGTCTCCCCCCCTAAGGGCGCAACCGTCAATGGCTCATCATTTCCTTCTTTCATCCCTCTCATCGAGAGTGAGGTCTCCAAAATCCTAACAGGCAGCCGTCCAACTACATGCCCGCTGGACCCCATCCCATCCAACATCCTTCAAGCCATATCGCCTGCCGTCTTACCGGCAATAACACAGGTGATTAATGCTTCATTTAATTCTGGAACATTTCCTTCTCTTTTCAAAGTGGCTCGGGTAACTCGATCCCACTCAGGTAGAAAACTATCGACCGGTCTCACTTCTCACGCTCCTTTCTAAAACCATTGAGAGGGCAGCAACAATCTCCTCGATCCAAACCAGTCTGGATTCAAAAGCGGTCACTCCACCGAAACAGCCCTGCTGTCTGTAACGGAGGCCTTAAAAACAGCTAGAGCAGCAGCTCAATCCTCGGCTCTCGTCCTGCTTGACTTATCAGCTGCGTTTGATACAGTCAACCACCGCATCCTTCTGTCCATACTGTCAAGTATGGGCATTTCTGGCAATGCGCACTCCTGGTTTGAATCCTACCTCACTGGGCGCTCGTTCAACGTGTCTTGGCAAGGTCAGCTGTCTGTACCTCACCTCCTCACCACTGGGGTGCCCCAAGGCTCGGTGATGGGACCACTTCTCTTTGCCATTTACACCACCTCGTTGGGCCCTATCATCCGCTCGCATGGGTTTTCCTATCACTGTTATGCCGATGATACTCAACTGTTTCTGTCTTTCCCTCCTGAGGACACCACGGTCTCGGCGCGGATCTCGGACTGTCTGGCTGATATATCCACATGGATGAAAAATCACCACCTTCAGCTGAACCTGGCCAAAACGGAGCTGATGGTCTTCCCAGCCAAACAGGTCATCCACCATAACATCAATATCAATATTGACTCTTTATCTCTTGTTCCATCCAAAACAGCAAGAAACCTGGGGGTCATTATTGATGACCAACTGACCTTCACGGCCCACATCGCCTCTGTCTCCAGGTCGTGCCGCTTTGCGCTATACAACATCCGCAAAATCAGGCCGTACCCAACCCAGTATGCCACCCAGCTGCTGGTGCAAACCTTGGTGAGTTCCCGCCTGGACTACTGCAACGCCCTCCTAACGGGCCTGCCGGCTTGCGTGGTGAAACCACTACAGATGATCCAGAACGCGGCGGCACGTCTTGTGTTCAACCAACCGAAAAGGGCACACGTCACCCCGCTACTCATTGAGCTCCACTGGCTGCCAGTAGCTGCTCGCATTAAGTTCAAGTCACTTATGCTTGCCTACAGAGTGCTTGCTGGTTCTGCTCCCACCTACCTAAATGCTCTTGTAAGGGCAAATGTTACACCCAGGACGCTGCGCTCGTCTAGTGAGCGTCGTTTGGCACTGCCGTCTGTGCAAGCACGGCAATCCAGACTTTTCTCATTTGTAGTTCCACGTTGGTGGAACGAACTGCCTAGTACTACCAGAGCAGGGGCGTCCCTCTCTACCTTCAAGAAGCTTTTGAAGACCCAACTCTTCAGAGAGCACCTCCCTTCCTAACTGGCACCTGACTAGCGCTTAACTTGCACTTCAGCAGTTACATTCCTGCACTTCTTTTTCCTTTTTTCTAGGTTGTTGTTTTCTAATTCTCATGTAAAGTAGTATTTATTGTTACACCATGCTTTTTATTGCTCTTAGCTTGACTGTTCTCTCCCTTGTACGTCGCTTTGGACAAAAGCGTCTGCTAAATGACTAAATGTAAATGTAATGATTTTAAACTTTATTTGGAGCCTATAGGGTTGGAGTCAGGAGCGTTGCTAATTGAAAACATTTGGGGCTTAGCCCAGACCTCTAGGGGGGTACAACTAAATGCACCATTTTCATGCAGTCTGTGACAGAAACGGTAAGCCTCAAGAGGTTTTTATAGACAGAAATTAAATTTCATGTTAACATCATATTGTTTGAATATCAGAAAATGTCAGCTTTGGTTTGGTATACCGAGGTTTAGATATGCCAAAGAGAGTGCTGTCTGGTGATCGATTTTAAACTCGGGGATATTGAAGTTGAGTCTAAACGGTTGTCATCGTTTAATTCCCTTTTTCCTTGCTCTTGCCCAAATGGTTGGCAACAGGAGATACTGTAACTCCCTCCATCTCCTCTAGCCTCGCCTGTGCCTCGTTGCCTTCATCCTTTTTCTTTTTGAAAAAGCTTCTTATTTCCAGCCTTCAAGTCTTGCCTTAATGAATTCGCTACCAACCTACCACCACCAGATGCCAAAAATGACAAGCCCTGTAACAGGTGCGCTCTCTCTCTGTCTCTCTCTCTCGCGCTCTCTCTCTCTCTCTCTTTCTCTCTCTCCTACTCACAGAAAATGCCCCCGTGCAATTAGTGTTGAGTCAATCTGCTTGAGTGACACACAGATGACCCAAACGTGGCCTACTTGCGTTTTTGACCGATATCACATAATTTTCGAGGGCTTTAATGCATGATCAGAATGACAGATGAATAGATCTGATCTAGGGCTATTCATTAAACATTCGGGACTGTGACCTAATTTGTAGTGCAAAAATAAAAACACATGCAAAAGCATGCTGACTAAATATTTTCATACAAAGCTCAGTGGTTAGTCTCTCTTATCTGATATGAATACCTCAGAAATATTTCCCTCTCAACTCTGGCAAATTATGTAATATTTTCAATAGCAATGTCCAAATATCACCCAGAATAGATGACTTTGAATATCAATGTCTCCATACACAAAGTGGTTCGGATCCAGCCATATATTATTCCAGCCAATCAATATGTTGCCTTAGAAGCACCAAAGGAAGGGGTGTAATTTGATTGGCTGTTGAGCTAAAATATTTACAATATTATATTGTAACATTATATTTCACCAGAATCACAGACAGTACCTTTAAAGCAGCGGTAAGGAGTTTTGATTTAAAACTAGCAAGCTAACTAAAAAGCATGCAAACACCTTGCCATCACCAAGAACAGAGTTGGCAATGATAAAAGCTTGCAAGCATGTTAACTGGTGTCTTTTGTAGGCGTCATTGTCATTATGTAAAAGCTTTTCTTAGTGGAAGTGGAACAGGCAACAGGTATATTTATTTGTCCTTTACAAATACCATCTAAGTGAATTTGAAGATGATAACAAAACTAGTTGCATATAAAAAAAACAGAAAGTGGCAAATTGTTTCCTGTTAAGATAATACAATGCAATTTACTAAACTTATGTGATATTTTTTACTTATATAAGTTTCATAAATCTTGCAGGCTAGTTTAAATGTTCTTGTCCATGAACTGAGTAGAAGTGACTGGGTTATTATGGAATGGATTGTTATGATTACATGATAGTACCCTCTTTCTGACATACATTTTCAGAACCGCCTCTATGCAACGTGTGCTGGTAAAGAATGAACATTTTGAAAACCTTTGTCTCCTGAATTTATTCTGTAACACAAGTTTAGATGGAGAAGTAAATAAGGACCAAAAGCAAATAACATTGAAAAAAATCATGTCCAGGTACAACAGCAAACATACTAGAGATTTTTCTCAAGATGAACTCTGTCTAGACACATCCACAACACAATATACACCGTGGTCAGGGAAATAACACCTATTTTTATGCTTTCTCTAGCCATTGATATGAGACACGCACACACCCACTTGACATTTTTTTTTGCACAGTTTTTTTCTATTTCTGCTCATGCTGACAATGTTTACTGCTTTGAATGCAGCTCTTCATGAGCAGAGGGTGAACAAAGCTGCTACATGTTAAAATATATATATATATATTTACTATATTCATATTTAGATATATGTTTATGCTTGTCAAACTACACATTAATTAGATTGATATTGATGAAACAGCTAAAAAGGTATTGGCTACCAATTGACAGCATGTCAGTATTCGGAATTGGTTAATTTTACGCCGTGGGGGGCGGTGTTGATCATGTGACCTCGACATCTTCCTGTTTACCACTTGCACCGTGATCTAGTCCACTTCGATTGCAACACTCTTTACTGCAGTACTTTACTGCCAGCGGGGAATAACAAAGATTGTTTTCGTGTGACGACGAATAGCACCTAAACAAATATTTTAAGATTATTTTACTGCAGATGCTGGATTTTTTGGAATGAATACTTGACATTGAAAAACGTGACAAGGCCCGGGAATCCTCGGGGTTTCCTGAGTCGGTTGCCCAAGAATGGTCGGATTGAGCAGAAAGCCACTTCTTCCACCTTTAGTCTCATATAGTGTACCAGTTACCTTACATTGTACTGTGGATGTAGGTGGTTTGTTCGACGAAAACAAAACTTTATGTCCTAACAGGTGGTATGCTACAAAGTAGCAAGCCATAATTTTAACTAACGTTAGTCCTAAGAGCTAACGTTAAAGGAAGCATAATTTAGCTAGCCAACTCGCTAGCTTTCCTCGTAGAGCTCGCAAAGCAGTCCGCTCTCCACTTGCTTTCGAAGAAGCTGGTATTAGCTAGCCTAAAGGCTAGTTAATACAGTCAGGGTTTAAGGGTGACATATCGCCGTTGCCCTGAATTCGAGACGTATCCCTGGCTCCGGCCGCCTCAAGCGGGCAGTCAGGACGAAACTGGCCGGGAAGGGATGGCCTGGTGGGTCTTCCCGGCCTCAAGGAGCAGCGGTGTTTGACGGAGGGAGCGTTCGACTAGAAGCAACGGCGGGTCGCGGCGCGATGATGGCCGCTTCCCCATCGGTCGCTGGTTCCCTGAGTGCTTCGGGGATCAGCGGCCGCAAAAGCGAGGAGATTGCAGATCTGATAGATTTGTTTGCGAAGATGCAGTACAGAGCAAAGGAAGTCACTCCCAGGGTAAGATAGCTCGTTTGAGCTCATTGAGGTGCTGACCTATGATCTATCCCCCTGCTTGAAGTTGGAAACATACAGACGTGTAAAATACTTTATTAGGCTACATAAAATGGCCTAGCTTGAATACACCTGTCTGGTGTATTAACGTAACGTCACATGATGCACACTTGTCATAATTTTTTATACTATTGCAATTATTGCAACATCTTGTGTCTAACTTTTCCCATGCAAGTTTTTGGCGAAATTTGGATTTGACGCTTAAAACCATTGGCAGATTGTTGAAGTGTGTGAACCTTTCACAGGTGGACAGGATAGAGAAGCGTTGCCTGGAACTTTTTGGCAGAGACTACAAGTACAGTATCATCCACAATACCAACGGTGATGTTTGCGGCCACTATCCACGGCAGATAGTATTTCTGGAGTACGAGTGCACGGATCCTAATAAAGAACGGTAACTAGGTCACCAACTCTTGTGTTGAATGTACAAAGTACTGTATAGACACAAAAAGTTAATTTGTAACTTTCAGGGTAGCCAAGTTGACTACTAGGAAATGACAATACGTAATTTGTATTGTATGCGTTGGAATTATAAAAATTACTTACTATTATATTTAATATCTCATGACTTATAGTTGTTATCCCATTAAAGCATTGTTTCAGATTATTTCATAATTGAGTAGCATGCTGGTTTATTTGAGGCTGAATAGGGCCAGAGAGGATGTGATCAGTCACACCCGTCCACATGCACTCAAAGCTTCCATGTGCTAAGTTTGTTTAAGGAATTAAGAAAAAAAAGTGTGATACATGTTTCCCTGGTAGGCTTAATTTTCCAAACTCAGTATGTGCCATTCTCTGTGTTGCACTGATATACAAAAGCATTCTGCATGGTCTTCCTTTCCATGTAGTGTGGCGTTTAGTAAGCTTTGAAAGGGACTCTACATCTGTGTAAGTGTTCATTGATTTTTAATAACACTATACAAAATATTTCTGTGGATGTCTCTCCCTCTTGCTTTCAGGTTTGAAAGCGCCGTACAGATTAGTAAACTGCAGGATCTGGTGAATCGCAGTAAAATGGCTCGTTGCAGAGGGAGGTTTGTGTGCCCAGTCATCCTCTACAATGGCAAGGTAAGCACACTTCGCTGTGTGACCCTCACCAAGCTTTAAATCACATTACATTCACCTTTTAGTGAATTAGGCAGCACTTTAACTAGACTTGCTACACAGTGATGGTATTCATGTAAACAGTGTATGGTCTTATGACTGTGGTGTGTTGGTAGTACTAAGCTGCGTCTGCAGATTTGGGGGGGGGGGGGGGGCAGGGGGCGTGATGAGGATGGTCAGGCTGGAGGTTGTATTGACTCCAACAGTTCCTTCTTGAAGCTGTTCCCACATCCCTTGCTTAGTTACACTATAATTCAGTTCAATTCTTTTGATTGTTGTGGTGCACCTGGCCTCAACTGAGTGTAGTGTAAACATGAAAAAAATTGTCCTGTTTGAGAAGGTCTAGGTCCCGTACAGTAGCTTTTCCTTGTGTGTGTAAGCTTTTGTGTTTTTGCATTGCAGCACGTGTGTCGCTCGTCCACTCTAGCTGGCTGGGGGGAGTTATACGGACGCACCGGCTACAACTACATCTTCTCAGGTTAGTTCCTCCATCTCGTGCCGGCTGTGCCTGTCATCACACCAGAAGGCGGAATGGTTAATGACCCCGTCTCTCTCTCTCTCTCTCTCTCTCTCTCTCTCTCCCCCCCCCCCCCCCCCCCCCCCCCCTCTCAGGTGGCACAGATGACACGTGGGCAGAGTCCGAGGAAGTGCCCGAGGACGAGAGTGCTGGCAGGTGAGAGCCTCTTGCTTGATGTGGCCGCCCTTTGCAGTGGCAAGCAGCTGTGCCAGTTATGCATTGTGTACAACTCCACATTTGTTGCACTGGACTGCTTCCAGTGGTAAACTAGGTCATGGCATAAAGAAGCATTTCTGGTTTTGCTCACACTTTCATTCTTGCTTTTGTTTCCTTGTCTTTCTTGTCTCTCTCCTTTTCTCTTCATCCCTACTCTGTTACTTCTCTCTCTCTGCTCTCTCCCCCCCCCTCTCAGCAACGGAGACTCTCAGCTCTTTGATAAGGTGCGCGGCTCAGACATCAAGCTACTGCGCTATCTCTCAGTGCGCTACATCTGCGACCTTATGGTGGAGAACAAGAAGGTCAAGTTTGGCCTAAAGTGAGTCAGTGTGCCGTACTGCTAAATTCCAGCCGATTCCAGCCGGTGTTTTCTGCAATTCAGAAAAATAGCAATCCATGGATTGCAAGTCTCCACTATCATAGACAGGAGTCAACGGGAGATAAATATTTGATCTTAAATCCCCGTTACGTTCAAGCAGATCTTACTATCTACACCTTACTATCCAACCTGTAGTTAGATAGTAATGTCAGTCGCACGATATGCTGGGCCAGTGCAGAGTGATTTTAATGCTGACATCCGACATCGTTTAGTATTATGCCAGCATCCATTAGTAATATATGCACATGTACATTTGTAAGATATTAGGAATGCATTATATCTGTTTTTTAATTATTATTTGTAAATATGCAAGCATGATTTGTCATAACTGTAAGAAAGACTCCAACATTACCCTATAATAATTATTCTGTGTGTGTGTACACGCATGCTTCAAAGTCTATGTAGTACCTTGATGTCAGTCGTGGTTAATGTTGAACAGGAGGGTGTGCTAAGCCATTAGCCACGATTCTCACAGGGTTCTCTGCTCTTGCTCTGTGTCTCCAGCGTCACCTCCTCGGAGAAGGTGGATAAAGCCCAGCGCTATGCAGACTTCACTCTGCTCTCTGTGCCTTACCCAGGTGAGCCTTCAGCTGTTCCTCCAGCTCTCCCACCTCTCTCTCTCCTTCCTTTTGCCTCTCCTCCTTTTGCTTTATAATGTCAGTTCCCCTTCTTCTGCTCACACTGATATTCTCCCATGACTTCCTGGGAATGTTGAACCAGGAATACATTTTTACATTTCATAAGCTCTGCAGGTGCGTTGCTTGATTCAGACGCACAGGGGAGAATTTCCAGATATTGTGTAGCGTGATTTGACGCCTTGACTGAGATCGCTCTGTTTATTCAGGTTGTGAGTTCTTCAAGGAGTACAAAGATCGAGATTACACGGCGGAGGGACTGGTGTTCAACTGGAACCAGGTACAGCACCATCACTTCTTCCCATTCTGAAAGAAATTGGGGACTCCAATCATTGCTTTCATATATTTGGTTTATGGAATACCCTGAGTCCACTCGCATGGTTGGCTGAAATGCTGTGGCAGTCTGCTCCTATTCCTCCTGTCACCTCTGATTATGTTGAGTATTTAGATGAAGGCAGTAGGTGCTTATAGGCAAGACTGTGAGGTAACTGAAATTTAAACACATGTTAGTGGCCCACCAAACATGGATGATTGGAGACCATCATTGAAACAATCTGCTTAGTAATCCATACGGAGATATGCTCAGCAAATGGTAAATTATGGCTCATTATAATACATATTAAAATACATATAAAAAGATATATAAAAACGGCTCATTATAATACATTTTCTAAATATGTAAATGCCCACTGGACAGGTTGAAGATATTCAGGCCACGGAAAGTGGAGCATGGACTCTGTCCTAAGGAAGTTTTGCTTGTGGCCGCTGTCCAAAGGTGTCTTTTGTTTTTGCAGGACTTTGTGGACGCTCCTTTGACAATCCCTGCTCGCTTTACCAAGAATCTGAATATTGATTGGAGGGCATATCAGGTAATGGCAGTGCAATGATTCATTATTTCACTCCACACCGTGTTGATATGCTTTTCGGATACAAAGCCTTTTTCCGAACTGATGTTAGTTCTTATAATGTGTGTCTGTACGGAAGCCCTTTGTCATAGCCTAAAGGTTGTGTCACAGTGCCCTCTGCTGGGTGGAGAGGTGCCCATAGATGTATGCTCATGGTAAAACATGATGACCAAATATATTGGTCTGGTCTTGGGTTTGTACTTTCTATTCTATTCTCAGGCTATATTAAGTTTCTGCGAATGGATTAGAGCTTGAGATGATGCATCGGGGGCAATGATAAGAAGTATGAATCAAAATGTGCAGACCAAAAACGCTCTTGCTCGCTCTCTCGCTCGCTTGCTCTCTCTCTCGCTCTCTCTCTCTCTCTTTCTCTCTCTCTCTCTTTCTCTCTTTCTCTCTCTCTCTCTCTCTCTCTCTCTCTCTCTCTCTGTGATTGTCTGTCTGTCCCTCTTGTCAGTGTGCTAGGGGTGTTGGGTCTGGGTAGATGGGGGTGTATTGTATCAGTTTTGATTGATTATGGCTTGTGCAAACATTACTACGAATGTTTAATTTAAATGATGTATTAAAACGCTCTTGCGCTCTCTCTCTCTTATATTTTCTCTAGTCATGGGATCTGGTTGAACAGACTCAGAACTACCTGAAGCTGCTTATTCATATCATCAACAGTGATGGTGAGTCATGCGCCGCCCAAACACCCAAAGCCTGAGAATGCCCTGAGTACAGAGAATGATGTGCATGCACATTTCACTCTCACTTTACTTTATTATGCAGATACACACTGTGCGTTGGGTAACCTACGTTTGAAACGAGCTGTACAAACAGCTCCCATGCCTCGCTTTTAACACGAACTGGCATTGTAGACATTCAGTTACGGTCTGTGCACTCACAAGTCACAATGTTTATGATCCCCACTGTAATTCATCAACTAATGATCAACAAATGATTTCTGTACAATCAAGAACATTAGCGCGTATGGTGGCGTGTGCAGTGCTGCAGACATGCTGTTGTTGGCCATCTGTGCCTCATAAGGTCTGTGGTGGTGTGTTCTAGATGAAAGTGGTTTGCTGGTGCACTGCATATCCGGCTGGGACAGGACGCCTCTCTTCGTGTCCCTCTTGCGCCTCTCCCTCTGGGCGGTACGTCCTCGCACCTCTTGTCTCTCCTTGTCACTCAGTGTGTCTTGTTTTAGGGGAGTCCTTCTCACCCCCTGAGTGTCTCACTTTACCTACCTCTCTCTCTCTCCCTCCCCCTACCTTCCCTCCTTGACTTTAAAAAAAAAAAAAATCTTGCAGTACAGAGAGAACAACTGTGTCAAAGTGTTTATTATGTCAGTTCTGAGATTTGGCTAAATGAAGTAGAGCCAGCATACTGTTTACTTTTCAAATGATCACAGGCTACATTTTGTACGTTAGAATCTTCTGTCAGGTCACACACAAATATCACTTCAGAAACCCTCCCTGGCACCCTCCATACCTTCCTCTTTACTTGATAGGTTGTGTGGGAATATGTGGGGGTGTACCTTCAACTCCCCTCAAGGCTAATGATGTAAGGGATGTTAAGTTCTCATTGTTTAATGATCACAGGCTGTCGACCAATCATACAGTACTCAAACCTCCACCGTACTCTACGTGCTGCAACTGGCATGCAAATGTATTTTTAATCACTCTTGTAGAGGGTATCTCATGTCCTTCCCCACCATTGTGTTAAGTCTGTCGGCGTTGCCTAAGCAGGGTGACTACTGAAAGATGCATGCACAGAGCCATCTGAGAGTCAGTCAGTCAGAGAGCTGAGCCTCTGTTCCCTCTCTCTGGGCCAGTAAATGATGGATGAGTGACAGTGTTTTTACATGTTTTCCGCTCTTCTCTTCCCTGGCAGGACGGTGCCATTCACGCCACTCTGGAGCCAAGCGAAATCCTGTACCTGACCATTGCCTACGACTGGTTCCTCTTCGGGTAAGTAGCTCGCGCCACCCAACCTCACCCTCCCCTTGGTGCACGAGATGGAAAAAAGCTTTTCGGCAAGAGTGTAGCCTGGCTAGATTAATTCATGGAGTGTGACACTGCGTGGGAGTGAGACAGAACACTGAGAAGTCGGTTGTTTCTGGTGTGACCAAAAAGTGTGTTATTTATATATATATATATATATATATATATATATATATATATATATATATATCAAATGCATGAGTTTTTGCTGGTAGCCTGCAGGTTTGTACAGCCCCACTGGGACCATGTCTTTGCAACTTTGTCTGGGAGTGACTAGCTGTTGGTATGTCCGCCACGATATTCGCGGACTACCGTGAACATGGTGACGGCATTCCGGGGAGGGAAGATGAAGAGTGCGAACAGAGAGGAAAAGGGACCGAGCGAGTGAAGAGGTCTGTGGGGAAGGAAACAGAGAGATAGCAGGGTGTCATAGAGGCAGCGTAAAATGGGAGGAAAGAGAGAAAAGGAGGGAAGGGGGCCAGGCAGAGGAGAGGGAGTGCCTCTGGGATTTCTCCTTTCATAATTACAGCTGTGTATCTTTCTAAGTTTAACTCATCAAACAGAGATCGCCCTGCCAGAGAAGACGAGTAATTATGCTGCCAAACTCCCGGGACTACGACCAGCAGGGAGGGGAAAAAAGGCGACGGAGAGTGAGAGAAATTGAGGGAATATATGTGAATGATTTTCACACCGATCGGAATTGCTTTGGCAGAAAAGAAGCAGAATATCCATCATTAATAATTGAATACTGCCAAATAATTCTTTGTGAAGGATTTTAATTATTGATCCAGGCCTTTCTCAGTCTCAGTCATTTCGTGAAAATGAGGATTCTGCTGGTTTGTGTTAAATTAGGGACCGCCTTTGTGGTATACCAATGCACCAATGTAGCCCAGTGTCCTACATTTTCTTGTGAGGGTTACTTAAAAGCCTTTTATGTCTCTCTTGTACTGAATTTACATGCTTAGAATAGAAGGCTTACTGCCAAAGAGCAAAGGTGTAGTAGTGTTGAACTCGGAGGACTCGGGTGGTTGCTGGTCTTCCACCCAACTAACATGGAGCACACATGTAAACTTGTTTATTTAATTGGTGAGCAGTTCTATAATGAAAGCCTGTAACCTGTGAATCAGGTCTATTATGAAAACGGAGATCCACACTTGGTTAAGCAGGAGTACTGATTGTGTAGTCAATAGGACTCTGAAAACCCCTCATCACATGGTTCTAAGAACTTTTAAGTGTTCTTATAATGGAGATTATTCAGATCGTCAATTTCAACAGCGAGTCAACACAAGCAGGTTGTATCTTGAGAGTGTAGGGTGTATTTAAATACATATCAGACAGATGTTTAACATAGAATTCAGTTTTCTGATGTATACGTTTATAGTCAGCTGGTAATTTATGCTAAGCAGGTAATTTGTGGGTATGAGATGCTTGAGGTTATTGAGTGGATTTCTCCATCCAGTTAATGTGAAGTTCTTTCTTCTCTTTCAACCTTTCCCACAGTCACATGCTGCCTGATCGACTCTCCAAAGGGGAGGAGGTGAGTAGAAGTAGACATTTTCAGCTCTTAATTTACAAGCTCTTCATGTACAAGTTTCAAAACGCTTCACAGCACTCTTGCTGCCTAGGCTCTGTGATGGGCTATATTCTGTCATGTGTTGGGTTTTAAACCCTGCCGTAGCCATGACCTCCGGCAGTCACTCTGACCTGTGGATACTCCCGTCTTTTGGAATGTTTGTTGGATATGTCCTAGGGGGCAGTGTTTCATAATTTATGGGGGCTCACCCACGAGGGAAAATATGGTTTTATTTTATTGATGTGTTTCTCTCCTGTTTCTTTCTCTCCCCTCACATTTCACGGCAGATTTTCTTTTTTTGCTTCAATTTTTTGAAGCACATTGTCTCTGAGAAGTTCTCGGCCGTAAAAAAACAGAGGTGGGTGCCTTACGTTGGCTTGTTCTTTCAACGTGAGTGTGGAAACACATTATATTGCAGTAGCTAGATCACAAAACAGAATTTGTGCATATCCTGCCATGTCCCCCTCATTTTCACATTATTAACATTTACTTACAAAATGTCATGTTATGTTGCAAAATTGTCATGTGCATGCTATAAACTGTGTAGATACTAATAGCAAGCCAAACTCGAATGGACTTCTTTGGCATGCATATTGTATTAAAGCCCTGTCTCCCTTGAAGCGCTTGAAGATTCTGCATTACCAGTCAGAATATTTAGATCACACACTGTGTAAAGCTCAGCGTCTTCCTCATGGTTAAGAAATAACATTCTTTATGGGAGGTATGCTTTGGAGAGGGTCACCAGACACTTACTCATACACAGTTATGCACGCACACACACACACTCATGCGCGCGCACTCACTCACTCAGTGACTTCGTAGAAATGGTGTGAAGAATTCATGAGGACATGTCTTTCTTGTTAGTGGCCACCCTCTTTCGAGTGTTTGGTTTTCAACAGTAGAGGTCAGGCCAGCCCTGTGCTCCCTTGCTTAAGGAAGTTACACAGACTACCGCAGTATGACCCCCACTGTGTCCAGCAGGGGCTGGAAAAATAGTTATTTATTTAATGGCTCCTTTTGAATGACTGCCTTTCCCTTTGTATTCCTTTATGCCCATGCTCTCTCCTCACTTACTCCCCCCCCCCCCCCCTCTTCTCAACCCCCACGGTTGCTGTTTCTCTCCTCTTCCGCCATTTGTCCATCTGGCTCCACGGTGACGTGATTGGCTCGGCAGAAGAAAAAACTCTCACTTCAAAGACACTGATTTCACCATGGATGACCTCTGCCAACTCAGTAAGTTGCGTTTGTTATGTCTGTATGTGTTGCGTTTGTTATGTCTGTATGTGTTGCGTTTGTTATGTCTGTATGTGTTGCGTTTGTTATGTCTGTATGTGTTGCGTTTGTTATGTGTTGCGTTTGTTAGGTCGCAGTCAGGAGTTGCCTAGTCTACTTGGCGTGTCATTTATTTCTCAGCTTGCAGAATAGCCAAATCTCTAAAACTTGAGCAGTATTAGAGTGTGGATCACCATTTTAAACCTGCATATCATGGTTTGAAACGTTAGATGCACTTCTTCATTTCTTTTACGATTTTTTTTTTTCTCCATTGGAATTAAATATGTAACGCCTAACATCAAATGCAACTTGTAGCTTGAGCATCTATTGTTGCTTGTATATTGCAGCAGAGTTCTGTTTTGATCCACAACAGCAGATGTCCGGACAACTTTTCAGTCATTCATAAGTTGTAGGCTCCCAGCTTCAGAGAAGGGCGCTCATAAATGTTGGATCTAAGCATGCCTTGAGGCTCTGATTCACTGCTGTTCTCCCTCATCTCTCTGCCTGTCTCATTTCTCGGCCTCTGTCCCCACCTCACCGCTTCCTCCCTCTAGAGTCCCGAGACCGGGGCAGCGTCACCAGCCTCAGTAGTGACTTCTCTCTGATCACTGAGGACACCCCGGCAGCGGCGGCGGCAGCAGCAGCAGCGGCTGCAGGATCCAGTCTGGCCAACGAGGCTATGGACCACTTCTCCACCCCACCACAGCCCTGTAGTGGGTAAGTCCAGCACCCAGTCCCCCCCCACAGGTGTCTGACCGAAGCCAGGTGAAGGCTGGGACAAGTGAAAGGCTCGTGTAGGGGTCTCCGGTCCTGTGCAGGCGCCTTAGTGCTTTATGCTGTGCTTTACAGGCAGCCCCTTTTGCAGTCTGGCTCAGAGGAGATTATCTGTGTTCCTCTGTGTTTGGCCATGGAGTGATGCTGGTGGATGGCACGTGGGCAGCCTTTTAATCGCCTCTTTCTGTTCTCAGGAGGAAACCCATGATGTCGTCACCTCAGACGGTGATCTGGAACCGCCCGCACCTGCAAGAGGAGAGGCTACCTCATCCACTCTCGGAGGGCAAGTCCTCCAGCTCCTCCTCCTCCAACCAATCAGAGCAGGGCTTCACTCGCAGCGGGAGCAGCCCATTGGCTGTGCCAGGAAGAAGGTCAGTCAGTCCACATACACGGGGATTGGGAGTGTAATTGGGTTGACATTGAAGGGGTAGTGCTGTTTTCTGAAATAAAGGAGTCCAGTTGCATCATCATACAAAGTTAATTAACATGTAGGACAACGTCCTCGTTTTAAAGATGGCATGCTTTAGCTTAAGCAGGCTGTAGAAGTCTTGATTGTCCTCTTGTTTGGCAGCATTGAGCTATGAGCATGAATGTGAACTCAACTCAAAATCACTAACCAAAATAAGTGCCCCAGGGGCACCGCTACACCTTTGGCTGCCATAGTGATGCCAAATTGCAAGGTGGCTTGACAGATATGTATCGCATCCTCCTCTGTTCTCTACACGCATTACTGCAGAAGAGTTGTCTGGCACGAGTCTGTCCTGGCATCTGTGTGTCTTCCTCTCTCTCTAGTTCCGGCTCTTTGACCGCATCAGTGTGTCTTGTGATGGGTTGTGTGTCTGGTTGGTAACCCACGCCCCTGTTTGTGGCCATTCATTATCAGCTGTTGTCTTGTCAACGGGGCAGGGACCGCATAGGCTGTGTGTGTTCCTGTTCTGTCGAGGATTTAGGCTGTAGGAGGTTCGTTTATGACTGGGGATGAACTGCGCTGTAGTGCTATAGAGTTTTATGATGTTTTGCTTTTTTGTGTGTGTGTGTGTGTGTCTGTTTCCCTGTCAGTGAGTGTTCAGTGCTGCTTTCGCAGTACACCTGTCCTGTGTGTGTGTGTGTGCCTGTGTGTGTGTGTCTGTGTGTGTGTGTGTTTGAACACCTCACAAAGGGCTGCATTTGTGTGCATGCATGTTCTTGCATATCGCAAGGAAAGCTCTGGAATATCACTAACCATCTTTCACTCGCCGCAATTTGATGTTGATTAGCCTCGGCACTCCAAGCCATTATCAGTACGGAGCGGGGCTTAATGGCTCTATCTGCATAAAGCCTGCGCTGCATTCTCTGGTTCCTCAGGCCCCTGGAGGACCAGACAGGCGGCACGGTTTACAGCCAGGACCTGTTTTAGTTTGTGGGGGTTTTGTCTCAGAGGTGGAAGCCCTCTCGCTGACCTCTCTGCCCTGCTGCGTAGCCCGAGACTGACTGTCCCCTCACCCATGACCTCTCCCTCAACCTTGACCCTTTGGGTGTCTGCTCTTTCTTTTCTTTTTTTCTTTTCCTTTCTTTTGTTCTCCCCCCCTCACTGTCCCTCTGTCACACTCTCACCTTTGCCGCTGTCTGTTCATTACTCTCATTTTCTGGCGCTCTCTCTTTATCTTTGTGTCTCTTTCTGTTGGCTGTCCTCATCTTTTTCTTGACTCGCTCCTATTTCTTTTTGATTCCTCGTATCTTTCTGTGCATCTCTCTCTATGTGTCTCCCTCCCACTTTCTTTCTCTCTTTCTTTCTTTCTATTTCTTTCTCTCTCTTTCTTTCTCTCCCTCATTCTTTCTTTTTGTTTTTTCTTTCTTTCTTTCTTTCTTTCTTTCTTTCTATGGCTCTTCCTTGCTGTCCCTGCCCGTCTCTCCCTGGCTCTGTCTCTGAGCAGGTCTATGGCGGAGTATGCGCGCTCAGGCTCCTCCCTCTCCACTGACTACGGCAGCTGGCAGATCGTGTCGGGCTGCGGTAGTATCCACGACCATGGCCCCCTCCAGGCCGAGTCGCCCTTGCCCTTCAGCTTCCAGGACGAGGGACCCAGCGGCCGCATGTGAGTGTAAAGCCCTCCCCACGTCCCACTCCCCGTGCGCCACTAACCTTTTAACCTTTGACCTCTAACCCTCACCCATCCCACGCCATCCCCGAACTTGGTCCAAGTCGCCCATTCACCTCACCCAGCAGCACAGGCATGGAGGCAGTGAGAGGGCTGCTCTGGAGCATGCAAGGGAACATATTTCACTCAGTCCATATATATATATATGTGCGTGCGTGCGTGCGTGCGTGCGTGCGCGTGTGTGTGTGTGTGTGTGTGTGTGCGCGCGCCCATGTCCATGTGTGTGGTTAGTGTGTTTGTTTGACCAGTTGGTGTCAGTTTGCAGTTTTTGTGTGGTTGCTGTGTGTGTGTGTTTGTTTGTGTGTGTGTTTGATTAGCTAGACAGCTGTGTGGATGATTTTGTCTTTTTGTCTTTGTCTTATTTTTTTTTTTTTTATTCAATGTTGGACGGCTACCAGCAGATTTAAAAGGGCTTTGGTTGTATTAGCATGAATACCAAAGGCATTAAAATACTTTTTATCAAATGCAAAATAATAATACTTTTGAAATACTCTCCTTTCAGATACTAACTAGCCAAGTTCACTCATCAGGCTGGATCTGTGTATTAGACATTACTTGCCAATCTAAAGGTTTATCTGCATATATTGCATTAAAGGTCATTAAACAGTATCTTTAACGTCCAGGCAAAGGAATGATTGTAGACAAAAACAATGTACTGGTTGATGTAGGGGGAAGCTGATGGTCTGGGTACTTTTTGGGTACCGTGGTCCTTTAACCTCTCCTGCTTTCATGTAATAACAGCCGCTGTGCTTGCCCCAGAAAAAAATACAATTGTTTGTGAATGGCAGGGCTGTAGGACAACACAGACAATTACCCAGCTCTCTCCCTCTGTTTCTCTCTGTCTCTCTCTCTCTGTCTCTCTCTCTCTCTCTCTCTCACTCCATCTGTCTGTCTTTCTGACTCAATGGCTTCTGGTTACCAATTCATTTTTCAGCATCAGAGGCGGATTATAAATGGCAGGGTGTTTTGCGCCTTTCTCTCCATATTTCTGTTGTCCGCCGTTAGAGGAATTTCCCTTTCTGCTCGAACGGGCTGCTAAATGGAGAGCGTCTGGAGACCTGAGTGTGCGACTGGTCTGTGCAAATAGGAGCTATCCATCTTTATTAAGGGCACAGAAGAGAGGGGGGGGAACATATGGGGAGGCGCAGAACCTGAGAAAATGCTAGTAGATTGTGTCGATTGTTTCGCACACCATGTCTCTGTGCAATGCTGCTCACATTAAAGGAGTTCTGGTTTTGTTTTTCACTCCCCTTCTTTCTTATTGTCATACTTTCTTTCCATTCTCTCTCTCTTCCTTCCTTTTTCGCTCTCTCTCTGTCCACCTGCCCTTTCTAACCATATTGCCTGGGTCTGTTGCCCTCGCCACACTCTTTTTAGCGCCTCCGCCTCCACATTTTACCCTTTGTTCACTGGGCTCGCTGCACCACATACTGTGCCCTTTGCTTCTGGACACACATCTCTCACCGTCGATCACCTTTTTTTTTCTCTCTCAATCTCTCCAGCACCGTCTGCCTCCATCTCTCTTTGTCTCTCTCTTTCACCCCTCTCCCTAACTCACTCTGTCTCCATTTGCTTCTCTCTCTCTCTAACTCTCTGTCCCCCTCTCTCTCTCGCTAACTAACTAACTCTCCGTTTCTCACTGCAGTGAATATGTGCCGGAGCGGCAGGCTCGTCTGGAGGCGGTGAGGGAGGTGTTCCTGGCAGCGTACAGCTCCACCGTGGGGCTCAAGTCCACGGCCCCCAGCCCGTCGGGCGCCATCTCAGGGCTCCTGGAGCAGTTTGCCCGCGGGGTGGGACTCCGCGGCACCAACACCATCATCTGATCGACAGAGACCCCCAACGGTTAACCCTCTCCAGTCTGGGCCTTTTAACATAGCAACTCAAGCACCTCAAACCTCCACACCCCAAAATCTCCCCTGAGACCCCCTGACCTCTGTGCACCCGCCACCCTCACACAATACCTCTACTTATCCCCCAGAGTATAGTCCTCTAACTAAGTGTGTGTACATGCATACAGACCAACTGTAGCGGTCCTGTCCAGACCCCCCTTGTTGTCTTCTTCACTTCCACTGAGTCTCTCACACACACACATCTCCCCCTCCTCCCCAACTGCTGGACATGGTGTGTGCGTGTCAGACGGGGTGGATTGACTCGAAGACTGTTTTGAAGGAGCGAGTACTCAAATGCTGTTTTTGTCATCAACTGTTGGAAGACAAAAGAGAAATAAGTGCCAAACCATAAACACCGGGGGGGGGGGGGCTGTATTTCTTTTATTATTCTTTTGTTTTTATATTTTGATTTTATTTTTTTATTTTTAAATGTGGCAGTGCAGACCCTTTTTGTTTTGTTTTAAGTTGAGTCTGTTCCAGCTCTGTTTTTTCTTCTGTTTTCTTTTTCTCCATGTTGCACATTTTCTAGTTGAAGCACAGAGCTGGCAGGTGGGGTTTGTGGGTGGTGGGGTTGGATCATTGGGGCTTTTACAATGTTACATCCAGCCAGAGTATCAAAAAGGGAAGCTCTTTTTTGTCTTAGCACTATACTTCCATATATTAAAAAAAAAAGAATAGAACAAACTGCATAGCATTAACATGAAGAATGGGATGATGCTCTTACCTGATATCTTTGCCACAATGCCTTCAGGTCTCCAAACGGTCCTGATAATTTGACAGTAACCTGTCACCAAGCTGCACATATATAGCTGACATTGAAGATTTCGGTGTGAATATCAAAATTTGTCATCCCACTTTATGAACTCCTTTACCCCTTAATTTGCTTTGTGGTGCTCTATAGTCTTTGGTTGGGGCCAAGGGTTTCAGCTGCCGTCTGTTTAATAGTAAGGATTTAGTGTAGAGAACACTGTTCAACAAGGGCAGCGTTTGAAAATGTTTTCTTCCCTTCAGGAAAAACGGTTGAGAGTTTACGTGAGAACTTTGTATTTCCTCTAGTAAGGGATGAGCAAATCTCAGATGCTGCTATTGAGACTGTAGACCATGCCCTTAGGGTGGGGTGAAGCTGCAACTGAACTCTGCAGTTCCTACTTGACTTCAGCCTTCAAGCCATTAGCTATTTTGCTAGCCAAGCCCCTCGTCATGCCGCTTGTTGTTTCTTAAAGACACAGCACCTCATGATCACCTCTGTCTCTGTGTGTATGTTAGTGCTGCTAATGTACCACACATGCATTATGCATTACAAAAACAAACAAAAAAAAACATGCAGTTTCAGTGATCACGCAGATGAACTAATTCACCTTTCAGGTTTAGTTCGCATGGCCATGTCAGATTATTTTCTAAAGCCGTTCTGTGTTACTTTTCTGCTGATGCCTTCATATTGATAGTTCTGTTTCTGTTTGAAATAAAAGAATGTCCAGAGCAAGTGCTTGCCTTGCATATTATGGACAGAGAGCCATTTAAGATCGGTCTTCTTGGCAGTTGAAGTACACCGGTTGCCTTGACAACGGGTTTGTTCTAGTTGGCCTATTTCTATTACTGAAACCATTTCCAGCAGGACACTACAGGTGGTGATCAGGTCCCTCAGCTATAAGCGTCCATTTGTATTTTTCACACCATAGCACTGAACCCCAGTCACTTTGGTCATACAAGGCACCAATGCTGTTTTTTTGTGATGGAAGAGGCATACATGATGGTTGTGAGTTTTTTTTGCTACTTTCAGAAGTGTAATGGATGACTGAAGGACAGCAAGTAGGTTAGATCAGTCATCTTTATTATTTCTGATACTATAATGCCAAACTGTTTCTAACAGCTTCTGTACCTCAGGATAATTTGTTGTGCCTTTTCCTTTAGTGACGCTAACTGTTCTTAGTAAGGACAGACGGCAACTGCTTTTCTACTACATCTGGCAGTTCTTACAGTTTGCCACAGTCCAGACATGTTGCTTACCTACAAACACACAGACCTCCGTTTTGTCCCACATGATCATGGTTCTCTTTTTACTTTAACCAAATCTCTTCTTGCAGTTCAATTAATACTGATAAGAAGAAAGAAAGGTTAAGGACCTCAGTCACCAGGGTGATCCTGAAAGGTGCGTGTGTGCGTGCGTGGGCTTGGTTGTGTCTTTGAGAGACTTCCTGTAGTCTGCATTTGTTATCTTTGATTTGTCTACTTTCACCCACGAACATTTTTGTTTTTGTTCCTACCCAGAATGAAGAATCTGGAAATAAATGTCTCTTATTAGCAGTTCGTAACACTGCATACAACTGATTGGCATATTATCTGAAATGATAAGAACGTTAAACTTCCAAGATGCCCCTGTAGTTAACTGTAAGGTTTTGAACATTCACCCTCCATTTGATCCACTTATCACTGATATGTCAATCAAGGCAATTCATTGTCTAACTTAAGCTCAGGATGAAATTAAAATGCCAAGTGTTATATCCTTTTTGTTCTAATCTTTTCGCATTTTGCACCGCTTAATTGTTATTTATTCAGAATATACCTTTTCAATCCTCATTTTGGTTCATTTACGTGAGTTGGCATATCCAAGATCTCTCCAAATCTTCAGTATCCGAAAGCCCATTTAAATCTAGCTGAGATTGTTTCTTTTGTGGTGGAAAGGGGAAAAGGAATGAGCTCTGTTGGTGGTTGACACTGACACGGTAAAGGAAGTGAATGGGCTCCTTTGAATTACCGGGACTGTGGTTGAAGGACTTCATGTTACTTATATCAGTTTTGCATGTGCTTCTCGCATTACTTGTCACAACCTTAGCAATTTGACAAAGCTGCAGTTAATTCTTAGATGGATGTGTCCCCCGTTACCTTTTAATCTTTTATTTTGTTTGTTTCACTGAAATGCTGCATTGCACTCATTGTCCTTACAAAACTATTTTTTAAGTTTTTTTTTTTCCTTTCTTTGTATAGGTGATTTTAATTTTATCAATTCTTTATTTTAATATTTTCTTTGAATTGTTGCAAGAGATGTGTAGGCTACAGCAAAGAGTATGTGATTTTTTTTTTTCAGGTGGACGTTCTCAATAAAAGAGACACAAATCAAATGCAGAGTGTGTTTTATTATGTGTTTAGCCTACTGATTGCAGTGTGTCAAATGCACTGATACTCGTTGATTGATTGTATGACAATTGGTTAAAATTACACTCCGCGATTCTGGTGTCAACAGCCAATCAAATTACACCCCTCCCTTCCGTACTCCTGGAGCAACGTGTGGATTGATTGGCTTTCGGTTCGAGCCACTGTGTTTCGTTTTCCATTGACAGAGCTAGGACTGCGTAGCCTACGAACACCGTAGATATCTGAGCTGAGTCACAGAACGGAGGACCACAAGAGACAATTTGCTGAATTAGACAAAAAGTTTTAGACACTATTGGTTTAGAAAGCGTGGATAGTAGCCAACCTCTTAAATTGTTTTAAATCTACAATCCTTTGTCTTTGTCTCCTTATTGAGTTACAACAATTAAAAAAAACAAAAAAAACAGCAGTACTGTTCATATTTAATATTCGTAGTACGCTCAGACCATCAGGGGAAGGCTTCAATTACAGAGCAGATTTCACCCCGTGCCCTGTGTTAATTATGGCTTTATAAGGCTTATCAATTGTAGTTACACACAGGAGTATAAAACCCCAAAATGTTATTTTTAATTACATTTGTTATCTTCAGTCATATCTTCTAAATCTTTTCTGTTTGTTGGCTTAACTTGTTAAACATCATGTTCAGCCACTCGGCAATTTTTTTTTTTTTTAATTTTAGATGTATTATTTCCGTGTAATCCACCCTAATTGTAGGCTGCACTAAATTAAGAACTGCGGGTCTGGAATTGTGCCCCCCTCTGCAAGAAAGTCTGACCAGGAGCTTTTCTTTGATTCTATCGCCACCTGCCGATAGGGCCAGAGTATAGCGGGGGAAGAAACTGAACTGCTGCCGCTCGTCTAGAAAAGGCGCGCTACACACGCCCGCTACGATGTCTGAACTCGCCCCGCGCGCAAGACGCGACACATGGAACGCATCGAGAGTCGAGAGAGAAACACACCGCCCAGGTATTCCGCTCGCGCTCAGAACTCGTCAGAGGGCGTTCGTTACCGACAGTGATCAATGTCGCTATATTCATTTTTTAAATAAAAGCCAGTTTTAAACGAAACCTGATCGAACAGCTGTGGCTGAATAAGTGAAAACTTAAGGTAACTGTGACAGATAAAGCCATAGCACAGGATGGCTTCAATTGGGGAATTCGACCCTCTTCACTCCACCGTGCCAGCAACTAAGATTGAAGTTACGGTATCCTGCAGGTAAGCCCTATATTCTGATTTTATTCATCATATAAATAACGATATATTGCATAGTGTTAAAGTGTGTTAAAATGGTAAAATGACAAGTGCACAGTCAATATGTGAAGATTGTTTATCCTCGCCCTTAAATACCACTGCTTTTCTGCCTCAAATGCTGACTATCGGCGTTTTCACATCGATTTGCTCTGAATAAATATATGTTTTTAAGTTCAGCTGAATACTGAAATACTCCCTTAGCGGTTTGGGAGTAGAAAGTATTTTGGTGCGCTGCCATCCCTCGCAGTGAATTTGCATGAGATGTAGGTGTGAAGAAGTGAGAGGGGGCACTTCCAACGGAGCCTGTAGAGTCCATGAGAGCCTCGAGCGCGACTCACAAACAACCGTGTCTCTAATGTTTGTATTAAGGTGAATTAGCTGTTTACTATATAAATAATAGTGCAAAGGTCAAGAGTCATTATCTTTCACCTCGCAAACAAAAACTATAATAAGAGCAAAAGTCCGTTGGTAAATTATGAGTTTGTGATTCTGTGCACATTTATTTCACAGATACAAAATAAAGGGGTAGCCATAACGGTTTCACAGGTTTTGGGCATTAGTTTCGGATTTACCAGAGAATTGCTGAAAAATAACAGAATGTCTGTTACCCCTCAAGAAACAGTATGCAGATAACTGATTTCACCATTCTCACTGAAGAAGTAGTCTACACCTGGATCATATTGTCAAATTTTCTTCCAGTAATGACCAAAACTGGTGCGAGTGATCTAAATACACCTGAGGCTGTGGCGTTGTGTTGTGTTGCTAGTGTGATGTGACCCACAACATGTGTGGCAGGCCCTCAGAGAGGTCACAGCAAGGGGCATTGACACCCCTGACAGATTGAGGTCGGATGGATTCTCCCCAGAAACCAACCATGGCAACACGGATTCAGATTTGTGTGTAAGAGAAAGGGGGTCTGTATGTGTGTGTGTTTGTGTTTTGGGTTTTCGGTCTATGTGGTGAGAATGTGTTCCATCACTGAAGACAACCAGTAACATAAATATATTATCAAGCAAACTAAATAAATTGGCTCGCTGGGCTACGAAGCCTCCCACTGAAATTAATCATTGGACAAAAAATAACACTACCAGCATATGTATTTTTTTCGTATTTTTTTTTTTTTACAATTACTTTTGTAATTCTGGTGATGGTGAACAAAAGGATAACATTACCAGAATGCAAGAGAGCCACTCATTCAATCCTCATTCTCCCCACACTATCTACCAATCATGACTGACCTTGTATTCTCTCTAACCTCTTCTCCCCTCTAACTGTAACTCCACAGTTTGCTGTCAGTATTTTTTTGGGGGGTAAAAATCTCAGTTAAAACATGTTATATGATGTCAACTTGTGGAATAATCCTGTATTCCCGTGAATGTTCTATTATTGCTCTGACTCAACACTCTGTCAAGCAAGTAATTTTCTGCCATTTCCTGACCCCTTTATTTCATTATAACTACTACATTCTGTACCGAATTCAGCATAAAAGCTGTATTGGGATATTTCCTAGAATAGGACTGGAAGCCTGGAACACAAAAGTGTAATGATTAAGTCTGCATTTCATGGACCTCAGGCACCACAGACCAAATACATGTGTTTATGATTGTATATGTTGTATATGTATGTAGTGCCAAGGGAAATTGGACCTATAAGGGTTCTCTCTCTTTACACACACACACACACACACACACACACACACACCTGTATAAATACACAGAAAAAAAACACTTGTATCAATGTCAGCAAAAAACAAACCGTCAAAAACATTTCACTTAGGAGATCCTTTTGCCTGAGGATGCCTTTGAAACCTTGATGCCTTGAGAGAGATTTCTCTAGCGTCTCTCCCCATGCCCGTCACTGTGGGGCTTTGCCCAGGGAAGCGTGTGTCTGTCATACAGCCTCGAGCCATGCCAGCTTGCAGCCAAGCCCACAGAGAGGAGGTGGAATTGTTTACTCACCCCAGTTCTCTCTCTCTCCTCTCTTTTCTCTGTCTTTCCCTTCTCATTTTTTCTTTGTCTCTCTTTCAGTCTCTTATTCTTCAACACACTCATCAACACATCTCCTTGCATCTTTCATTACTGGTGACTGGTGTGTGTGTGTGTGTGTGTGTGTGTGTGTGTGTGTGTGTGTGTGTGTGTGTATTTGGGGAGTTGCCTTACTCTTACATAACACCTAAGTGTTTTCCTGGTGTTTCCCGTAGGAGAGAGCAGAGTGTAGCAGCCACATGATAAGTCATAGTACACTAATGGATGCATGTTAAATACTTGCATCTCACATGTTAGTGTTGTGGATCCTCGTTCCTAACAGTTCCACTGTCAAGCTCTCTCCCGTACCCACAGAGCTGGAGAAGCACACGGATCTGTGCAGAAATACTCCAGTCCCCCTCCAGTAATGTGTTCACCCCTGGGAGAAGGGGAGGGCTGCTGTTTGTTCTGCAGGGGTTCCTCCCTGTACCGTACCTCAAGGCATCACCCCCTTCTCCACCACCTCCCCTGGTGTGGCTGTCAATCTAGGCTTTCTGACTTGACCCCCCCCCCCCCCCCCCCCCCAACCCACCGGATGGCATTTAAAATGGTCTTTGCTGGAAATGCATAGGATTATGTGTTAGATGTGTAAGATCTACCCAAGACCATTTTGATTTAGGAGAATCCTCTTTTTGAAAATGTTACTTCTACTTGAAACTATCATTTCCCACCCTGATATAACATGGTCTGTTACAGAGTAGAAAAGGTCATTGTGAAATGAATCGATGTGCTCCTATTTAATCCATGTCTTTTTAAAATGGCATTTTAATCTATCCAATGTTGCCATTCTGACAGCTTCACTATCAATTGATGAGTTTGATCAATATATTGATTGTACTCCAGCTAAAGATCATGACTTCTTCTTCTTTGTCGATACCTCATTTCATTCGTTGATCTTCTTTGTACAGGAATCTGTTGGACATGGACACATTCTCCAAATCAGATCCTGGTAGGTGCCCTTTTAATTAGCATTTGAGATTCTCTCTCTCTCTCTCTTTCCCTCTTTCTCTGTCTGTCTCTTTGTGTCTGCCATTCTGTTCTTAATTCACATTCTGTGTGTCCTGTGCACATCCACACACAGCAAAGCCAAGACAGGGCAGAGGTTCTTATCACCACCCCGTCTCTGACCCCCATCAGTCACAGGTTACCAATGCGTGTTTGTAGGGATGGGAGGTTCCTCATCAGTGAGGGGCTCCTCATCAGCCCCCTGCATTTTGATTTGATTGACTTGTTCCCTCTCCCGCCCGCTCTCTCTCCGGCTCCTATGAGCGAGTGCGGCCCTGACGCCGGCCAGGCTGATGAGTGAGGGGGTGAATCAGTGCGGAGCGGTGGGGAAGTCAATACTCGTGCTGATTGAGGGTGTCTCTCCGCTCGCTGAAAAGTACTGCCCCGAGTGACATTACAGGCCATGATTTCAGCTAATGACCTCTAAGAGGAGGGGAGCATAATGAAGGAGGAGGACTTGAAAACGTAGAGTCTTGACTGGCTTGTCAGTGGATAGAAGAGATTTCTAATTTGTATTTACAAATTAGGTTGTGTGTGTTTGTGTGTCTAGTCTGTGTGTGTGTGTGTGTGTGTGTGTGTGTGGAGATGTGTGCCTGCGTGTTTTTTTAGTTTTGTGCGGTTGTGTTGGAAACTGTGTTTGGGGAAATGTTACTTTGTATTTTTCTGAAACTCTGTGTGGCAGGCCTTCTCTAATATTGCAATCTGGACGTGTGATGAAACTTTTATCAGATGCCTTTTGAAGTGCTCATGCTGGTGTGTGTGCATGCGTTGATGCGTGTGTGTGAGAAGAGGCTCTGTCTGAAGTTTGTTTTGTGCATGCTGTATTCAAATTTCATATGCTGTGTTTATGTGTGTGTGTGTGTGTGTGTTGGTGTGAAATGTTCATGGCTGTCAACTGATGTGTGTTGAATTACATTTGCGTGGTGAGTTGTCTGATGTTGCTATCGCTCTCTCTCTCTCTTTTGCTCTCTCTGTGTGTGTGTGTGTGTGTGTGTGTGTGTGTGTGTGTGTGTGTGTGTGTGTGTGTGTGTGTGTGTGTGTGTATGAGTGAGTGAGATTTGTGCCCAGAATTGTCTGAGCATATTTGTTAGACGTTCTGTTTCTTTGGTTTCTGTTTCTTCTGGCAGATGTTGCTGCTCTAGATCTGAGCTCTAACACATGTGACCTCTGCTGTTGTGAGAGATGCCGAGGGTTAGTGGAGTGGAAAAGGCTGTCTTCCCTTGAAGTTTTGTAGATCACTGTAGTATATAACAACATGCTGATACATTATTACTTAACCATCCCTTGAGTAGCTCATGGCTGCCTCTTGTGTGCTGGATAACATGTGAACATACCAAGCCACCATAACATCGCTAAATGATCTCAAAGAATTTTTGCAATTTAATTAATCGTTGAAAGGATATGAGCATCGATATCCTGCCAGGAAAATTGAGAGTGACACAGTTGAAACTAAAAACAAGAAACTCAAATGGTTTTTAGTGTGACACAACAGGAATAGGAGTGGTTGAATCAGTACAAGCACACAAATACCACCATTCCCAAGCGCCCAAGTGAGCATTACTGGAAGGTCACCTTTTTGATCAGGAGAACATGGCCATGCTGAGAAGGGACAACTAGTTACATACTCATTAGGACTCACTGTTGCATATACTGTAGAACAAAATTCAATTTAGCATTTGCCATTTTCATATCTGAATGTGCCCCATTTCCATTTGCAGTAAAATGAAAGACATAAACGTTTTATTTTTGTGGTAAATATATAGTGTGTGAAATAAAATTTTCTTTGGAATAGCTGCTGCTATTTCATAGCACATTCTTTCAGTGCTGCCATGTGTGTGTGTGAATATGCGTATGTATGCCAATATGTGTGCGTTCTTGTCTCTCTCTCTCTCTCTCTTTGTGTGTGTGTGTGTGTGTGTGTGTGTGTGTTAGATCTGCTGCTTCGCTCCCAATGTCATTTTACACAAAAGTAATTAATGTTCTCCCCAGTCTACGTGTCTGATAGGAGCCCAATTAAGCAGACACTTTCATTACTGTATCTGCATGGCCAGCCTCTTCCCTTCGGTTGGAAAAATACACGCAATCCCCTCTTTAATCACAAGTGTTCATTAAGACTAGTTAAAGCACCAGATATTATTCCTTTAACATCACTGAAGTTAAAAATATCTGTTGTCTTTGGAAATGATGTAACTGTTATAAAAACAGTCAGTAGTGTGCAATTTAATTTTGTCTCTTTTGTAAGAGAGGTGTGATGATTAACTTTTTAATCTCATATAATAAATGACCACACTTAGGATGGCATATCAAAATGGATGATATGGAGGAATACTGTACCACTTGTACTAACATGTGATCATAATCATTTTTATCCTTATCAGTTTCAGGGGACCACTGATATGATATTAGGTGTAGTAGCTTAAAAGAACAGCCCTACTTTCTGCCCTCTAACCAAAAAAGGAGACGTCTTTTTAGATTGTCTTTTCTTATGTGATATGGTCTTGCTTTCCTGACTCTTGTGTCTATGCTTTTATGTATATTATGCCTATCCATCGGTGATGTCACATGGCCAGTGCCATCCCTGTTAGATCCTGCGTGCCACTATATGCTGAAGGTCATTATAAGGTTGTTTTGGACAATAGGAGAGCTGTGGCAGCTTAAGTAGAGTGACATACTAGTACCAGTCTCCTTGACAGCCATGTGGAAGAGGGAGAACACCTGGCGCAATGCACTAATTGCAAGCTCTACCCTTGGGCCATCTGATGCTGGGTGTATATTGACATCTTCGCTGGCACATGCTTCATAAATAGGCTGGAGTCTCTCACCACAGGAGGCCTAGATCAGTGCCATGGCCTATTGGACTGACTCCCCCCTCCCAATCAGAGATTAGCTCTGCAGCCCTTGGCTCCACAGAGGGTTTTGGGGGCCGGGGGGCACCACAGGTCCAGAGAGTGGGCTTGGGGGCAGGAGAGGGTGGGGTGCAAAATAATGATCGGGGACGGAGGGGGAGTTCCTGACATCAAAACCAGACCAGAAGGGCTGGAAAGAGGATCCCTGCATATGTCCTTTAATGTCCATCCTACCCCCCCATCCTCTCTGCCGCTACACCCTGTGTGGGCATGAAGCCGCAGATAAAGAAGGGATTTGAGAGTGGGGGCTGGGGCTGATGGGGATGTGCTGCTGCAGCACAGGAACAGATTCAGGAAAACTCGCATGCTGCCTGATCAGGGAGGTGGACTGCCTCCAATTTACGAATCAGTACAAATCTTGGTGTCTGCTTGCAGGGGAATTTGAGAGAGTCTCTGCACACTGCCTGTGGGCTACCTGGAGTCTGCCTTGTGGGGGTCTGTCTGGATCCAGCGTACAGATGATGAAATCCCTGATTAAGACTTGCACTCTATTTGTTTTTTCCCCCTCTTTCCTTTCTTTTATTATCTCTGACCCTTGTGTGTCTTCTCCGCTACTGTGAACAAGGAGTGGCAAGGCCCTTTGGCAGTGTAATACCAGTCTACTTCAGTACAAGCCGACCACCAAACAAGCTGATTGGACAGGCTCATTCACCAGAGCGCAGCCATTGGCTGTTGTATTAAAAGTCACCTCACTACCAGTCGTTCCCCATAAAGGATGCAATCTCTCTCTGTGACTTAAGAATCACTTAGTCGCCTTGACCCAAACCTCACTGGAAAGCCCCCCCCCCACACACACACACACCCCCCCTTCCCTCCCCCTTTTCCCACTTCACCTTTCATCCATCTCTGCGTTTATTAATTTAGCTTGGCCCTGTTTTCTATTTCCTTTGAAGAGGCGCGGGAAGACGAGCTCCGGAGAGAGGGCCCCAGTCTCAGTTTTCATGCTCTGTTGCCTCTGTCCCCCTGGCACTGGCATTATGATGATTGGTTTCTCGACTGGTTTCGCCTCTGGCTTTGATGTGACACAGCCGTGAGGTTTGGGAAGGAGAAAAGAGGAGAGGAGAGAAGGGGGAAGAGGAGTTTGAGTAGACAGATGATGGGGAAGAGGGGGAAACCTGGTAAACACCAACTGTAGAAAGCAGCAGGAGACAGGCAGTAGAGAGGTGAGGTTGGTAGTGGAAGCCTGACTTGATGGTAATGGTGATAACATGGAAGTGAGGGTGATAGGGTGCGTCTTACATCTTGAGCCACCTTCAGTTCTCAGCATCATTCCTTAAAGCAGCATTATGGAGTTTTGGTCTAAAACTAGCGAGCTACCTTCCTAAGAAGCATCAAATACCTTTGCAAACACCACCAACAGCCCAGCTGGCCATATAATGTGTGTGCCCATATGCCATAGAAATTCATTTGAAGATGATATCAAAAGCTCATGTAAAAGTACCTCAAAAAGTGGCCAAATGTTGCGTAGTGTTGCTTTAAGACAAAATAATGTTATTCCTTAGACTAATCAATCTGATCTCTGCCAACCTGCGCTTTGCATCATCAAGTGAAACAGCTTCTGATAAATAAACTAGGCTAAAGAAAATTAAAGAAGTCCATTAGAGTTAACATCTACAGGCTAGGTGTTTATATAGTTAAGATAATAAAAAAATCCCACAAAATGTAAGAACAGCTTCTGCTGTGTATATAATCAAAATACATCAGTTAGAAAGCTAGCTAGCTTTTATCAGTGGCAATTGTGCTGTTGTTTGTGTTTGGAAAGCATCTTATCTAAGATAGAGATACAGTGTTATGTTGATTTTATGTATGATTCCCCCCATACGCAAAACAAACTTCTTAGTCTCTTTGAATCACTGTATTTCCATTAATTTCCACTATAATTTACAATTCTCTCTTTCTCTGCCTCTATAGTTCTCTCAGCAGATTTGCTCGATCTCAATGTTGAAGAGCCTAACTATGTTTTCCTCTCTATCCCCACCCCCTCTCTTTAGTCGTGGTGCTGTACGTCCAGGGCATCGGGACCAAAGAGTGGAGAGAGGTAAGTGAGACGATGTCTCCTGTGATCCCACCAGCTGGGTGAGCTTGGACCAATTTATTAGTGAGCTTCTCAAGTGCTACCAGAATGAAGCAGAAATGTCCAGGGCTGATGGGATTGATTTCATTCATCTGATTAGGAGATGAAGAAAGTTCAATCAGGCTCACAGGTTTCCTTCCTGTTCTTCTTCTTCTTCCTCTTGTTCCAAATCATTATAGTCTTCTTTTTCTCTGTTCTCTTTTTTTCTCTGTCTTTCAGTCAATTATCGAGCACATTGTGTTAATTCGTGCTTCGCAGAACTATCAAAGAGTCACAGTGGCTTACCAAGTAGGGGGTCAAACATAAACACCAACAGCACAGCACGTGTCCGTCAACCCTTCAGACAAAACACAAATCACACATTGGCAACAATCAATTAATTGACGGACCTATTTAGCATTAAACAGCCAACCCAACCCTGATAGTCTGAAATCCTACATCATTTTCCTGAAGGTATCCAAGGTTGTTCCCAGTTTGAATGAGGCATTTTTTTTCTAGAACCATGATGATATCACACCCACATCAAAATAAAGAATATGTTAATATGTTTTCGTCATAAGGTGTGATATGTACCAGAATATAACAGGCATAATAGGATTTATTTTATTTGGAAATGTAAATATACTGTTCCTTTTGAAATAGGAATGTTTATCTTCTATGTAACTTCTGATTTTTGTGAGTAGGTACAAGCACCTGGTTATAAAAAAAAAAAAAAAAAGCATGCACATTGAGTCTACACTACCTTAGCAAGGTAGACAAATATCAATTATGTAGCGCATCGCACACACACACACACACACACACACACACACACACACACACACACACACACACACACACACACCAGCCAACTTTGTCTTATTCCATCCACTGTAAGTATCAGGCTACTCAGCAACAAGTAGTGGAATCTCACACAATAAGTAGGCCTATAGTGTATTTCCCCAGGAAGGTGTGGACTGTAGTCTGTAATGTCTTATTCTATTGTGTCTCGTACTTTACAGGAAAATGTATGTATTTGTAAATATATGAGATATATTTTGAAAGTTTTCAAAATAAAAAAGTATTCCTATTTTCATATGGTCATAAAATCATATTTGTCAGTGAAAATACTGGTGGCTAGAAACAAAAACTTAACCAATTAGCAGGACAAGGAAACTTCTGACATCTGCCACTTGAACTAAATATACATTTTCACACTTGATAAGACAATGAGGAAAAGTGATATGGGTCAAACTGCAGCCAGTGTGGCCTGAACGCTCCCACAAGATTTGGTTGCCAGATTGGAGAGCATCCTGGACTCCCCCACAAGACATAGTTGCCAGATTGGACCACCGCCTGGACTCGCTCATATGTTTCCTTTTTTCACTCTCCTGCAGTCCGTTTTCCCATAGGAATGTTGTTGTTGTTTTGGTATGTGTTTGTGTGTGTGTGTGTGTGTGTGTGTGTGTGTGTGTGTGTGTGTGTGTGTGTGTGTGGGGGGGGGGGGGTCTTTATGTCGTGCATATATCTATATTGTTCTATTATGGTCTTCAACCAAGTAATAAAACCACGGAAATCAGTCATTCAAAAGTCACTTAAATCAGCTGTTAAAAGCTGCCTGAACTGTGGACAAAAATCAAAAAGGATTTCATTGTTGACTGAAGTGTCTTGCAGAAGCACTCAGAAACTCCTCTAAAATGTCCCCATTGTCTCTCAGCACTGGCCAGAGAGGCACCATCAGCCAAAGCCTACAAACTCTAAATTCACCTGACACAAGATTAGAACAGCACGACATGTAACCGCAGCAATGGTAACCTAATTTTAGAGCAAATGATGCTTCTCACTCAAAATATGAACAGGATAATGGGGATACTGTATTTTTTTTTTGAGCCGTTTGAAATGCTTCTCTCTGGCTTTTAGTCTGTTTGGACCAGCTTAATTCTCTTTCCCCATTTGTGACACTTATCACACAGAAAAGTGTTCTCCAGAACATTCAATAACACTGCAGTCAGTGCTATCATGTTTCATGAAATGGTTGAATTACCTGGATGTGGTGGTGTGGTTTATGAAACATAAGGTATGTTATATACATGTACTCAACATCCTGTGCTATTTCTGTTGTCTGTTAAAAATAGAAATACAAGGAAGCATACAAGCATAAGCTACATACAGTATGTTAAACACTAAAATAGAAATACAAGGCAGCAGGCAACATGTGATGAACACTGACTCACTCGTGTTTATTTCTGCTTTCGAGGTGAGGCTATCAATTTCACCATCACGGTTTAGTGATCCTCTCGATTGGAAAAGTGCTTTATAGCAGTGAGTTCATACATGGATTTGCATCAGATTCCTGGCCTCCTTTAGTGCTCTTTGACTACAGCATACATGTATTAAATTCATGGTCGCAAGTGATACATCTGTCATGTACCGTTTCATAAATCTGCCCTATATACTGCTCACACACACACACCCACACACACATACACACACACACACACACACACACACACACACACACACACACACACACACACACACACACACACACACACACACACACACCCACATAGTAGTTTCTGATCCATGTTCTGACAGCATCCCCTGTCTTTGTTTTGCTTATTAACAGTCAAAAAAGGGTGATGCAACTCCAAGTCATGGTCCTCGTGCTATCTGTCCTATTAGGTTAGCAGACACACATGCACGCATGCACACACACACACACACACACACACACACACACACACACACACACACACACACACACACACACACACACACACACACACACACACACACACACACACACACACACACACACGCGCACACACACACGCGCGCACACACACACACACACACACACACACACACACACACACACACTTCAGCACCCCTACTCATCCTTCCACATCTGCTAACAGCTCCTCTCCTAATGAGATCTTCCAGTTTGACTGAGGAATGCTCTTCCCCATGAAAGACAGCCAGGTCCTGAGAGAAGAGCAGATTTTATCCTTCCCTATTGAAGTTTCTGTATCTTTGAGTTAGATGAGATGTAGACAGCAGGTAACCTGCCAGGCTTCCTGCTCTGACTGCCTCTCTTCACTCTGTGGGGGGTGAGTGTGTGTCTCTGTCTGTGTATGTGTGTGTGTACGTGTGCACGTTTGTGTGGGTGTGCTGCTCATATGTATCTCTATAAGATGCAAAGACAGTAGGATGTGGAAGATCTGGGAGCTTTAAAGGTTGTAATAGCAGGCTAGTCTTTCATAGGGATGTCTGAAGATTTTATATGAGCTAAAATTATGATGCTTGCAGGACATTTATAACTCTATTTCTGAGCTTAGGGAGTTTTTTCTTTGCTACAGTGATGAAAATAAGGAAGTTAATTAAATTTAAATGTGCAAATATGTAACTCTTTGCAGTTGGGTTTTCTAATAAAGCCATTTAAACATTCTATGAATTTTGAATTTAAGGAAAGGAATTGATGGTGCTTATGTCCTTTGAAACTATGAAAGTTAGTTAGGACCACACACAGAATAGGTTTATGTCACAGCCTTTTACACACAACACTGTACTAATCTTCAGCTGACACCTTCATCACAGGCAAATGTGTGAATATTTTCCTCATATTTTTCTGGTGAACAAAGGCATTCGATCTGCTATTTTGGACTCTCATTAGTGGCATCATTGCAGCAGGCTATGATTGACAAGCTATGAAATGAAAGTACTGAGAGTAAAAGTCTACACATTTTAAGTGAAAAATAAAAACATTTATTCTTGAAATTCACAGACCACAGAATTTGCATGGAATCTATTTAGCTTTCATCTTAGGACATGTGGACAACTAAACACAGCCTGAGATTAACCCAACACCAATGTGACACACCAAACGAAATCCCTAGTTGCACTTTAAAATGACTCATGAGTGAAAGTGAGCATAGTCTTCGTTCCACAAAACTTTCTCCTTCTCACATAACTTAAAAGTATTTAAAAGATTGAATCATGTCCCCCACAGTCCAGTTTATATGGAATGACAGAATTGAAACTGAGTGAACTAAATTGGCATAACTCTAGATATTCCGAGACGATGGAACTTGGTGCTTCATTACATCTGTAAGTTGAACAAAAAGTCTCTTACAAAAATGTACAATAGATTTGAGAAGAGGTGATAGATAGAGAGGATTTGAGGTTGAGGGGGATGTTCAAGAAACCTCAGGTATGGAAACAGCCTGTGGATCAATAGCTCATCACTCTTGGTTCTCGGCGTGATGGCACCCCATTGGCTGAACTGAATAAGAGTTTAGAGGGAGTTTTAAGGTTGCTATAGTAATAGAGTGAAGGAGGACAGAAATGAAATTCTATATCCTCGTGCCAAGCAGCATACCGGTCTGCGAGTTTCAAGGCTCTCTTTACCGACAGGAAAAACAAAGCCCTCCTAGATTGAGTTCAAAGTGTGTGTGTGTGTGTGTGTGGGGGGGGGGGGGGGGGGTGAGCTAACCTATTGTAGAAGTTTTATTGAGTGCATTTTATCCTCGGTTTAGGATTCGTTTGTGATTATTTCCTGATAGATTGAATCAAAATAACATTAATACCTCATACAGCTCATACAGGATTTTACACAAACAATCCAGTCTTCCTTAATTATTATAGAAGGATAGACTGGAGATCCTGATCAGCAACCAGCATTCTCTTCATCATTTTCTTATTTGGATGGTATTTTAATTATCTGATGGCTTCATGTTTTACATTTAAATGTGCAAATATGTAACTCTTTGCAGTTGGGTTTTCTAATAAAGCCATTTAAACATCCCCCCCCCTCATTCTCTTCCAGTTTGGCAGAACAGAGGTGATCGATAACACCTTGAGCCCAGACTTCGTCCGAAAGTTTGTTCTTGACTTCTTCTTTGAGGAGAAACAGAATCTTCGCTTCGACGTGTGAGTACAGGTTTGCCAAACGTGCTTTTTTTGTGCAAGATATATATTTTATATCTCACCCAACCTCACCATGCACTGTTACGAGTAATGAAATACATTGCTTTGTAACTTAACATTTGTATAGTGATGCTCCTCTTTGTGATTGTACTGAACGTACATGAATAGAACTGTTGTTAAATTAAGTATGATTAAGAATAGAACACAATACAATAGACCACGTTTTATAGTATGGATAAATATTCATCATAGCACCTTCAACCAGCCAAATCTCCTTACAGGAGAAACTGAGAGACATCCGCTCCCTGTCCCCCCCCCCCCCCCGCCCCCCTCACCACCACACACAGACACACACACAAAATCACCTACACACACACACACACACACACACACACACACACACACACACACACACACATAGAGCCACCCACAACCAGAGCGTGGGGAGAGAGATCGATGTCCTCGGCAGGAGGTAGAGGACTGCACTGATGAGGATCAGGTGGAGCTTAGGACAGGTCCCTATCTCGCTTCACTTAGATCCATCACATTGATCAGAACTTGACAGTGGGCCCTCTCTCTGTCTCTCTCTTACTTCTTTTTCTCTTACTAGACTTCTGTCTACATCCTTAAAGTCATCTTTAATCACCTCTAATGTCTGTACCTCTCTCTATTCATCATTGTTTTGGGTCATTTGTTCTTTTAGTCTATATTTATCTGTTCCTCTCTTCTTCTTCTTCTCTCCCCCTCTCTTTCCCTCTCTCTCTCTCCCTCTCTGTCTCTCTCTCTCAAACACACACACACACACACACACACACACACACACACACACGCACACATACACACACACCTTCTTCCATCTGTCCCCCATAAAAATCAATAGAGGTGACATCCAAGCAGTCATTCTCTCTCATTTACTTGCACCGCTAGTGTTTGTGATGTATGACGAGTACACGCTACGGTGCTTGGGAAGATCTCTGTCCAAGAAGAAAACAGAGCATTTAGAAATGCCCTCAAGAGCCTGGCAAAGGCCAAAATGATGTAGAGTGTTTTAAAGGCTTCTTCAGATCTGAACATATTTAGATTTCAAGAGTCTCTGGACAGATGATGGTCTTTTCTGTATGCTCCAGTTTCATAGCGGGATTAAAATACCCCAGCTATTGAGGCAGTAAACAGATGAGATATGATTTTGTTTGATTTTCACTTCAGTGGATTTGAAGTGCAATATTTTTGGTAACAGTTTTCATTTACAAACATTAATAGATGCATTACCATAAATAATCCACAAACTTAAGTATTCATTAACTATAAGTAATGTTAAGTGCCAAGGTTTATGGGTTCAGGAAGCTAATGAATGAATTACACTTTATAGCTATGATCTCTCAACTGACATTCAATTCAACAAGTTAACATGAACAAACCATTAGTTTTAAGATTGACAAGCATGAACTGCTATTAAGTGCTTGTTAAGGATGTTGGTGATATTCATATTAATGTTATCTACTGCATTTATTAATGGTAGTTAATGGCACCTTGATAAAAGCCTTACCACACTGAGTATACATATACATGAGTGTATACTGAGAGAGAGAGAGAGAGAGAGAGAGAGAGAGAGAGAGACTTTGACATCATCTTAGCACTTGTCAGTTGCTACCAAACTTGCATGTGGCTGTATTGTAATACATTGCATGTCCATCAGCAACCTTTTGCATTTCACAAGCACGTATTTACAGCCTGTTTGGGTTTGCAGCAACCAGCTGGTATCATTAATTGCTCGCATGGTTGTAGTGTGAGTAACGAAATATTAGCCATATGTTAACGCTCACTTCAGGGCACGTGGAGCCTGCCTCTGCTTCTCAGTCTGGCAGCTGGGTGGGAGACAGTAACAGCACAGAACCAAAGGTGCTGTTGTTTCCCAATGACATAATACCTGTTGAGTCACGCTATCCGGCGGCCCCCTCCGAATTGCGCTGATGCTAAGCTAAGAGCACTAATCCTCTCTGAAAATCATTACAAGTAAATAATTGATACAGCACTGAGGTGGAAGGAGTGCACAACTATATGTCTTTGAGTTTTGATTTAATTTGTCTCGTTGACTCCCTTTTCCACTCCTTCTTTTCTTTTCTTCTTCTTTTCTTTCTCTTTTCTTCTGCCCTATGTGTCTCTTAGTCTCAAGTTTGTTTAGTTTCTCTCAGTCACCTGTTTGCTGACCATGTGTTGTCGCAGTGAAACTTTGCCTACGATTCTCTGTATTTCAATAGGATGGGCAGGAAATCACACATGCAGTGTCTTTTTTTCCTGTGCAACAGCAATAGCAACAACACTGCACAGAGCCACACACGGGGAGAAAGAAGCTACGTAAAACCTTACATATTCCCAGGAGTACCTATACAGTACATGTGTAATATGGTGTTTGTAACCCATGATTGTTTGATGGCCAGTTATCTCTAAGTGACCTATGCAGAACCCCAAAACCTTTACATAATCTTTTAAGTTTTTTGTATTTTATTACCCAAACATAAGCAATGAAATGGCAGTGGTTTATTGAATGGCAGTTGTTTATTGAATGGTGGTAGAAACGCTGCAGGCAGTAAGCAGTTGGAGGATTATACAACCCCGGTGTGGTACATGCATTTTGTTGATAGTTGTAACACATGTAATAATTGCAAACCTTAACCTTGTTTTGATCAGTAATGGGTTGCTCAAAGTTCAAGTAATGGAGATTCATTTGTCCATTCAGTCCTATTCTGCACATAGTCACTGACCTCAAATCGACTGTCCATTCATCACTCCTCATTGATATTCCGGTGGCTTTCTGAGATCCACGCTGTATTTCATTGGCAACAAGATCAAGTGGGGTCCTATTGCATTTCCAATAAGGTGTAAATATAGATGGCTTGCCTCTCCTCCCCCCGGTTAGCCATGTCCCTGGAGACGATGGTGATTTCTCAGATGTAGGGTTCATGGTGGACGTCTTCAGTCTTCAGTGTTGGGGGTTGGGTGCATGGATATTAGTGAGATGGAAGATTGTTCAGAGCTGCCAGCTAGTATTTTTAGCCTTTTCTCTAAATCATCTCAAGCCATGAACAAAAACATCACCGGTATCGAAAAGCATGACCCAAGTTTGCTGATAGCTGATTTCGTTCAATGTCACAACGTGTTATGTGCAAACATTAGGTAGAAAAAGCTGAGCTCTTTTGGATGTGGTAGATCAGTCTGCATGAAATTTGTATAAAAAATGGAAACAGCCGATGTGAAATGTCTAAACCCCACAGAAATCATCACATTTCACAATCTCACATTTAAACTTTACATGCCATATAGAATTATGAAAACAACATTAAGCAGGTATGCAGGAAAATGTACTGATAATAAAAGATGATATTAATATTTGTCTTCAACATGATCAAAAGTCATGGCTTTCACAAATATGAAAACTATATACAGTATATATATATATATACTATTATATACAACATATACTATATATACAAAAATATAAAAACTACCCTGTTGTATTTATGTTTTGGGTATGCATACATGTCCTTTGAACCATGTGTGCTCCCCAGGGGACTTTGAAGCATTTTTATTGAATTTTGATGCATCTTAACGGGGCAGAGTTTTAGGTGATGTGTTTGGCTGCAGCATATCATGGTTGTTTCCCAACCATATCACCTGTTACTGAGTGTATTCAAGGTTAGCAGAATTGGGTGGAACCCTTGGATGCAACTCTGGTGAGTCTTCCAGAACTTCACAGATCAGCTTTGCAGTTTGCTTTAAGTGGTTTTGAGATAAGAAAAGATGTTCTGAGAGCTCTGGTGCAGGATAGATATGGAACATTTGATGGATTCAGGCTTTCTTTGTAGCAGAGGAAATGTATTTGCTAAGATGGGGATCTTACCTTGGAGATCAATATAGTGTCTTTCATGAGTGTCAAAAAGATTGACTCTCTACAGAGGTATGAAAAGGTTCTTTTTGAGTTTTAAAGGGGCTAAATGTAAGCCTGACTAGCTGCTGGCTAGCGGGCTGAATGATTTAATACTCCCCACACCAAGCAGATTGGGGGCAGTGTATGAATACATTTGTACACCCCGACCTCCTCTTCCTTTGCAGAAGTAAACAAAAAGTTTGGCCAAGGTGGGGGAGGCTGAAAACTACATGTAGCATGAAACAGTTGTATGAATGAAAGATATCTAGGCTACCATTAAATAAAAAAATATAGAAAATATCTGGTTATTTCACTTAATTCTGACTCATTCTTTCACTTTATGTGGAAAGTACAAAGGCTGCTAGGAGATGAATGGGGAGGGGCTAGAGATGGGGCATTATGCAACTAGCCAATAAAGTTACATACAATTAATTTTTTTCTATGGGTCATCTAAATGGAACAGCCAATGTCCTGGATGTTCTATAATCAGTTTGGGTATATCAGTCTGAGATCTGTCAATCAAATGATCAAACTCTAACCTTGAGTAGGGCCAGTGCATTCTGGGTACCTCTGTCCCCTAATGGCAATATATGTAATGTGGCGAAACTAGTACTATTAAATAAATAAATAAAAGGTAATTTCTTGAAGAAGATGTACTTTACCCATACTCAATTATTTACCATTTTTCAAATATATAGTACGATATATTTCAATATGGTAAAGCATGCCTTCACCATTTATGCTCATCATTTTCACTTGGTTTCTCAAGGAAGATATTGCAATAGTCTTTTTTGCCTGGAGTTGTTCCCAGTAAAGGTCAAATCAAAAGACAATTTTCTGTTCAGTTGAAGAGGCAGGATATTAGTGCCACAAAAGTTCAATTATACAGGAGAGGGAAGCAGATCTGTGCTTGTGTCTCCATCTGCTTGGGATGTGAAGCCCCTGTATCTGTGGTGTTAGTGAGGGAGGGCCGTTCACACAACCCTAGCTACACACAGGCAGATGAATCTGACCACAGAGCAGGAATCACTGTTTACACATAAACATAACTTCCAGTTTGGTTTGGGTTTGTGGTGACAGGTTGTTTTGTGTGTGTTGATTACCGGCTACTTAACTGTGTTGCAGAACTCTAAAATAGACTGAAAAAGAGCCAGATGTATTTTTGTCGCTGTTAAATGCTTTTGTATGGAAATTGTTCTTAACCTTTGCTTTGTAGATTGGGTCTGTGGTTTATGTTTAACTGGGGGCTTTTTTTGTTGTTGAGTTACTGCAAACGCTGAAATGCCGTCAGTGCTTTGTGTTACTCTGGGATGCAAATGAAGCACATTAAAGTTTGGGGGAGTTTATTGCATTTCTGGGCTAAATGTCATTCTACTGTGGCTCCCAGGCCCATCATGCTGGGAAGTAATTTTTATTCTGATACGACACAAGAGCCAGAGTATTGCTCATTTGTTGCAGCGAGACCGATATAAATTGAGTGAGTGAGAGAGAGAGAGAGAGTGACAGGGAGTGATATGAGGAGATTTGAAGAGATTTAGAAGTCTCGAAATCCAATAGACTGTGAGAGAGCAATTGACTTCTGCGTAACTTTGAAGACCATGACATTGTTTTGGATCCCTCTAAATTAGTTCTTTGGTGGGGATAGACATTTTTAATTCAGTGTGTGTAGCCATACACTGGGTCTTACTTTTTCAGCTCTACCAGGGAATCCGTAGCACTGTGACTGAGAAGCAACATGGTTTCTACCCATCCATCAGATGCCCCTGTGGGGCTGTCATAAAACCCACCTCCTCAGTGTCCTTCGGCCTAGTGGAGCTTTTACATGTCCATCAGATAAACAGAAGATGTGAAGGGAGCAGAGGCAGCAGAAATTCAAATGGTTCCCTTCTATTTTCAAAGATAGATCATCAAAGATAGATGCTTTTTATTCAAGTAATATAAACAGGACTTTTCTAATTGCAGAACCAAGTAAATGGCTAAAATTAGTTTTTATCTTTGCATAACAACCTTATATTTAAATGAGCCCACATTAGCATAGATCTAACTATGGCTCTATGGTATACAGTTTGAATTATTAACTACTAATTATCTGTGGCATGAGGTGTATAGTTGCTCAGGATACCCAAGGGGCTCTCATCTCTGTGCCACCTTTGCACTCTCTCTTTCTATCTCTCCTCTGAATCTCTACCCCTTCCTGACCTTTTTTTTATACCAGGATTACGTCTTTTATAAAACCCCAGTCGTATTTGCATAGCCCCTGTGTCCCCTGTGGGGGAATTGCCAGCCTGAGCTCTTATCAGTTGAACCAGGCTGCTCTCTTTTGAGGACTCAGTTCAAAGTAGATTTTACATGAAGAGAAAACAAATATATTTATGTACTGTATATCAAACCTCAAAAGTTAAACTGACCAGGTTAGCTCTTTATGTATTTTATGATGACTACTTCAAAATTGTCAACCTGGGACACAAAGTCAACTGCCCAAAATCCTGTTTTATGTCTATTTCCACAACAAAGAACCAGAGGCTACCTGTGTGAATATGAATGAGGGCAGGCAGGTGCCTGAGTTGGTTCTGTGGCTAAAGGGGAATCTTTTTTTCACATGCAAAGAGAAGTAGAAACCAATAACTAAAGGTCAACATGCCCTAAGGTGTTTGAAAAGGGCAGAGCCTTTGCTTCCTATAACATTTATGCAAACTCTGGGAGGCAGCAAGTTAATTGTATATTTTAAGTAAAAGATTGAATAAAATTGCATTTTAACTATGACTGCCTCTGGGTGTAGGCAGATGGTCATATAGTGTTTGTCAACAATTTCTTTTTCATCCTCTATCTTTTTTTTCGCCAATTTTTGAGACCCTGCTACCATAATCTTTGGATGCGTGCCGAAATTCTGCAAAGTTTCATCCATAGGTGGCGCAGCAGCTGACACACTTCAAATCTCAAGTACCGCTTAAGCTAAACTTTTGAAATTTGGTATGCTTATACTTGGCTACATTTGCTCACATCTCCTAAAGTTCCATTTGGCTTGCTCAATAGAATTGCCGCCAACAACTAACCAAAATTCAGCAGCCAATACATGCCTGTGTGAATGGTAAATGGAAATGTACTTATTTATTATGCCGTATAGAAGGTATTTACCCAATTTCAAACAAATCAGCCATAAGATGTCACTACACCAACCTGCAACATGTTTTCCTCTGTTCGTCTGACATGGTTTGGTCCATGGTTTGGATCTTCAACGTTAATTTTGTCTTATCCTTATGTAACATTTACAAAATTCAAATGGTCCTTTTCATCTGTTGAAGTGGTCAAATCATACAACCTTTTGCACAATATGCTTGAACCCCGATGATCGCTACTTGCTGCTATATTTATTTAACTAGGAAGGATGCCACATGCCCTGGGGGATACACGGGTAGCATATTATTGGATATAGTAGCATACTATTGGAACATAGTTAATAGAGCAGTCAACCCTCAGTGAAAAATGTAGTTACTGTTTGTGTCCAGAAAAAAACTTGACCTGAATCTCTTGACCTGTCTGACTTCTCATATATTATTATCTCATACATATTATTTCCAATGAGAGTGCCTGTGGTGTTGGTATATCAATATATATATATATATATATATATATATATATATATATATATATAACTTATAATATAAACCAGATTGTTGTGTGCAAAAACTGCTTGATGTACAAAGCACCATAGGCCAACAGGAACATTTACTAAAAATAAACAGACATTCATGTTTGACATTTCAGATTTTTCGCAAAAAAACTGAGTGCCATGACATAAGCACAGAAAATCTATTTTTGAATCCGTAATGGCATATATTAGTCATGCATGTGTTTTTATTGCCCATGAAGCCATCCTCATTCTTTCAGTTTTATTATCAGTTTCATTGAGGAAATTTATGATAAGCCTTCATGTTTGTTTTAACTCTGGAAATCTCAAGAAGGGGGACCTTGCCTTCCAATTTAAGAAAACTCAAGGCGGCTTTATGACCATAATTGAATAACTAATGCTATTCCCTCTATGTTGCTGATATGCGTTGTGGGTAGCAGTATGTGGAGTGTTCACTGGCTATAATACCAAATCTGTGTTTGCCTTCCCACCCCAAGCTACATTCACACACATACATTGAGAGTCTGTGAGAGGAAAACAAAGAATGAGAGGAAAATCAAGAATGAAGGAGGATTCTCTCTCATTTACAAAAAAAGTCATTTCAAAGATATTATTTTGGAGTTAAAGAACCAATGTGATCCATGGACAATGTCACAGAATTTCAGAATGTCTGTCCTGGCATGCGCTAACCTGTACAGCAACTTCAGAACTCATTGTTCATCTGTTCATATGTTTTTGTTGAGTGCTTACAATATTTTGTATCATCTGTAACCCATACCCCTGGTTAAGTACTCTGTCTTTGTGTCATTAAGAGCAAATAGCTGAGACCTGACTAATTTGCATTCAAATGGTTGATGTGAGCATTCAGGTTCTCCTGTCTAATTTTAACTCCTTTCCTCCAGATAGCCCCCTTCCTGCTATGACCCCCCACACACACCCTGCATGCTCATTAGATTCTGACAATATGGCAATATGTATTTGTACAATACTCTATCTGATCAACACTGATTTTGGTTTGATGTCAAACAATGTAGTGTAGTGTTAGTGTGTTGTCTAATTTCAGCACAGACATTAACAAATGTGAAGCAAACACTGAGTTTCTCCTCATGTGCATAACAAGGCATTTTCAAGGACTCATTTATTTTCTTCTCAACCTTGCAGGTACAATGTGGATACAAGAAGTTCAAACATTTCAAAACATGTAAGCACTTTCTTGTCAGCAGTTGGAAGTAGATATACAGAACCCTACATTGTGAATGTAACTCTTAAAGCCTCTAAAATGAATGAAAATTAAGGCTTTTCTATGCCATATCATATAATTTCAGATTCTAATCTAACACGTTTATGTCCTTATTGCCATACACCTGTGGATGAGCAGAAGGTTAGTAATGTGCTCTGTTTTGTTGTTCAAATTATGTTTTTGTAATGAATACATGTCCTTGTGCAGAGCAGGCCAGTATGTCAGCTCTTCCCTGTTATGTGTTTCAATTTATTTTGAATGTCATTTATAATAATATTTAATTAAAATAAATCACACATTCTTGAGATAGCAGCACAGTCTTTTACCTGAAGGTATTGTTCTCCAGATTACAATATCAACACAGATCTCCCCCATAATTAAGTTAATTGGTTTTCTTGATTAGTTTGATAACCTAATTAGAATCCTATTTGGAATGCACACTGTCATGCCGGCTACCTTAGAGCTGACAAATGTGGCCTCAAGTCAGATATAGAGCAGCTATTGTAGAAGCAGCCATATTGTTTTCCTCCTCTTCTGACTGTGCCTTCTTCCATTCCCCAGGACTTCCTGGGTCAGACATTCTGCACGCTGGGAGAGATCATCGGTTCTGCAGGTGGTCGGTTGGAGAGAACACTGTCGTGAGTTCTATGATTACAATTCTTTGCTGTAAAAATACAAACAAAAACAAAAACCTCCTAAAACATTGACAAAAAAAGAACATACCCTTTGATATAGTGACAGCTCAAGTGTGAGAAATAAGAGGATTAATGCCCGAAGGTTTTGTTCCTCATCAAAACTCGTCAAGCCTGAGAATGTGTGGGTTCTTGTTCTGTATGGATAATGGGTAAACAGACCAGTACCCAAGGCAGCCACACAAACAGACTCTGAATAGTAGCTTCTAATGCTGTGGGGCCTAAACACAAATAACATTCAACTTAAACAGTTTTGGGTATTTGTAGCAGTTATGCAAAAGAAGATATTGAGACCGCACCCAATAAAAGCCACTGGTGACTAGCAAAATGCTTACTCATCTTTTGTACAGGGAACTTTCTCATACGAGAAACGTAATTAAAAGTAATGCCACTGGTAACACCAGTATAGAACTAATGCCAACTCAGACCTCTTTCCCCTAGTCATGGGGCAGATGGGAAAGCAAAGAAGTGTTTGCCAGTGTTTGAAGTACAGGCACATAATTCAGTCCAGTGTCTCAGGCTTGAGTCCTGAATTTATTTCTTGCTAATGAGAGTTGGCACAGCTAGCTAAAGGCCTCAAACATCAACCAACTTGCCTGGGCCAACAAACTCTTATTGGCCAAGTGAATGGTGGCCACTGGGGCTATAAGTATGTTTACATAAGACTCAACACTTTACAGATACCGTTCCCAGTTCAATATTGCCTTGAATATTGTAGAATATGTATGAAGAGGTTCTACTCCCCTTGAGGTGAGCCTACGTCAAATGGAGCCTCCATCTTGTTTTTCTCAGTCAAGCCACGCCATACTGTATGTCTGACTGAGCTAGCTTGCTCTTGTTACATCATACTGAGTTACTTTACTCATGGGACAATATAAGAGGAGTCCTCAAACCTTGAGCTGAACTGGGTCAGAAGGAGCCCTTCAGAGAATGACAAAAAATGCATGTATCCATGGCAACAAGACAGACTTCTATATTTTACTGTCACCAAATCTCAAGTATTCCTTGTTGTTTAATTTCCTTTTTTTTGCCGTATCCCTCTCTCTCTCTTGTTAACCTCAAGCAGAGCGGCCACCACTGGTCTGTCATTAAAGAAAGGCAGAGTCATCAAGACTGTTCCTCACTGACTGCAAAAGTTCAAGGAAATTCCTCAAGCAACAGGTTCAAGTAAATGTGGAACTCTATCGCTTAATACTTTCAGCTTCAGTCTTTTTTTCTCTTTGCCTTCCTTCTTTGTTGCACACACACACACACACACACACACACACCACACATAAGCACAAACACACACACACACACACAAGCACAAACACACACACACACACACACATATGTGCATACACACTAAAACATGCTGCCTGGTAGGTTGGCATAGCTATTCAAGGACATAATCAAGTAGACGTGTTGTTATATGTTGCTATGAGATGTCTGGTGACACATTTGAGCTCTTATTTCATCTCGCCCTTTCTTATCCATCAACGTGTCAAAATGACATAGGGCTACATAGATTTACCAGTGGCCCATGCCCTTGAGCTTGTGTCCTCACATTGGCTTAAAACATGGACTTGAAAATGCCGTTTGGACACATCAGGCATGTGTATTGCGCTGATTGTCAACTGAAGGCAGATTGTTTCTCTGAAGTGATTCAGATTTATCATCAAGTGAATCTAAGTTGAGTTGTATGACATATTTGTGCCATATTCCCCCCCCGCCCCACACACACACACACACTGACAGGTTGATAGCTACTCAAAGTTCAATTATATGTGGTTGAAAAGCATTCATTTCAATGTTTTTTCAAATAATCAAAGCTTGTAGATCCAGGAGGTTGATAGTGGCTTGCCCACTCTAGTCTACAGGAATATTGATCATACTGTGATTCAAGTCTTGTTCACCAGATTTATGGCACACACGCAGACACACACAGACACACACAGACACACACAGACACACACACACAGACACACACAGACACACACAGACACACACAGACACACACACACGAATCACATTCATTTTCATTATTTTAAAGGTGGCTTACTTTGACCTACATAAAATGGAAGCATTTTTTGTCTCCTATAATTTATTTCCCTCCCTCTCACCCTATTTTAATGAAGGCAGAGGACTGATTTAAGGGTGCTCTTCTCCTCCCTCCCTCACTCTTTACCTTCACGATTACAAATTCAAATTGGTTTGCATAAAAAGGCAGCTCAGTAGGGTTTTTCTTCTTCTAAATTTGTTCCCGGTGATTGTGAGACCCCCAGAAGGAGGAGAGTTTCAGGACTCTGCACAGATGTAATTCACATTCTGGCTCCAGAAGCCTTTAATAGAATGTTTGGTGGGAATTCCAATCTCCTATGACTCAATGGTGCATGAAAGATCTGACGAAAGCTATGAAATCCCAAGACCAGATCTACCTGGCCCATTATCCATAAAGTGTTCTCCATCAAAGTAGGTCCTTAATGTCTTGACTATTACAAGTTCCCTATGAGCTCAGGGTACTCTTTGTAGGCATATATTAATAAATAAATGAATGAATGACAGTTTCACAGAAATAACTCAAATGTAAATGTACTGTATTTGGCAAGCAGTTTCATTAAATATTAAATGGCCATATGCAGCCATGCTTGATGTGTCTCTGTGGACTTTTGACTAGAAAATACTGGCACAGACTCAGACCTTTGATCCACAAATCCAAGAACCCTCCAGCCATCAGGTTCAAAAGTCATTTGTTTTGGACTCATCTTCAAATAATAATATTTCATTTGAGTGACATCATGTTGATGTCTATCTTATATTGCATATTCAAATACGGCAACTATCTGTTTTTTTTAATCAAATCTGCCCAGACTCGAGCAGGTCCATTAGTGTGTGTTGTGTGTTATGCTAAACACTAAATGCAATTCCTTGAATTCCTACTACTACTAGAATTGCACCTTAAAGACACCTTATTGCAGGCTTAGTGATGTTGCCTCTCTGTGTCTAAAATTCCTCATGTGCTGAGAGTTGTTGCCCTACTTATAACTGTGCATATCTGAATATTCCTTGTTGACACCAATTGCCAGCCAGCTAGCAGGCTCTCGTTCACCTGCATGACATTATTTTCCAAGAACCTAGCAAGCGTTCTTTTCCAGATGCACTTATCTCTTTGGATAAAAGTGTAGTCCTTGTATTCAGTGTGTGTCAACTCAGAAAATACCAGGTCTAATGTTTGTACCTATTTGGTGAATCCTTTTAGTTTTTACTTTGGAGTAGGTGCTATTATTAGCCCCAGAACTTCAACCAATGTGTCCATGCTGGTTTTAATGCAGTTGGTATTGATCTACCACTAATGCACACATTTCTCCCTCCAATAAATAACTACATTTGAATGGGGAGAAGCGGCATAATGAATTGTTGCAATTGTTTATTGCTAGCAATGAATCAATGCATATTTCAATGAGATATAAAGATGCTCAGTGCAGGAAAAAACCTCCCAACGCATGCAGAAATCTTCCAGCATCATTTGTTGTGACGGCAACATAGACTCATATGAAAGGGTAATATGTGGCCTTTTGAAGTGGTTGGTGATGAGAGGCACACTCGCAGTATCCGCACAGGTGGGATATTTATGTCTGAGTCAATATGCTCCCTCGCTCGCCTCTTTTATTTATTTTTGTAAAACCTCTGGATGTTGCCATGGAGAGGAGACTTTTGTCTCTGTGTGTGGGTGACTTTGATACAGCTGAGTAGTTCGGTTTTAAAACTGCACGTGGCCTCTGGTACACCCAATCCCATGCTGCACCAGTCGCAGGGAGTCCAGAGAGCCTGCGTCCTCCTCTCTATGAAAGCGTGCTGGATATGTTTCAGATGTAGTGGCCTTTATTCTAATCGTCTGATTTATGTTTTTATTGCTTCTTCCTCCTTTTTTCTGTTTCTCTTACATCGTGGTCTGTATAAGGTATGGATCAATTTAGTTAAGCACATTCTGTGCATTTCAGTAAATGATGTTGGCAGTGTAATAATTGCGCACGCACTCACACACACACACACACACACACACACACACACACACACACACACACACACACACACACACACACACACACACACACACACACACACACATACACACACAGACCCACACACACGCATTTACATGAATGACTACTTAGTGTTCAGCTTAGGTGTAAAAGCTAAATGGCTCCAATCTATTCATAGTAATTAAATGCTGAGGGGTGTACCTCCGGGGACTCTAGCACAACTTGGGATAACTATAGTGAAAGTAAATCCCAATTTACAGAGAAACGACCTGCCAATGTTGTTCATTGAGATGTATTAGGTAGAGCCGCTGAGTGAAATTAGCTGTTTAGAAAGGTGGCAGGGAATTACACACACTGTCACACACGGTCTCTCTCTCTTTCTCTCTGTCTTTCTCTCTGGCTTTCTCTCTGGCTTTCTCTCTCTTTTCTCGGTCTTGGATACAAATGTGCGCACCCCCAATATATAATTTAGAACTAACTATGACTGCACAACATATTTACATGCATATTGAATGCAAGGATCTGAATAGAGGTTGATGTTCATAATGGCATATATACATAATTGATAAAGCTATCTTTATTTCACATTTAATCACATCAATGTGATCCTTGTCCCCTATCCTCCCACCATGTGTCATCAGGTCATGGGTCTGCCTTTGAGAATAATGTCCTTTTCTCTCTCAAGCCCCTCGCACTCTGATCATATTAAGATTCAAGTGAAAGCAGCATGTGCTGCCTCTAGATTCCTCCCACCTCCACCCCCTCCATCTCTCTCTCTGTCTTTACACACACACACACACACACACACACACACAAACAAACACACGTGCATCCAGAGTATCTCCTCACAGGCTTTCATATTTTGCTGCATCACTCTGCTGTTTTTACCAACAAATATGTCCTTTGTTGCAGGAGGCAAACAGCATCATTAGCCTATGTAGAGGTGGGCAGATTGTTACTTGGTGCACAATAAATAAACCTTGCTCTTTTATTTTATTTTGGAACGGAATGATAATTGGCAGGTTCCTATTTAGAGGTGCTGTTTCTTAGTGATCAGAGGATTAACCCCTATGGAGGACACAATCCATCTGTTTTCAGAAAATTGTAAGGGGGCTTGCACTGTGCACAGTAGCCTATTGTTCCAGCTTAAATTGAAAACTGTGTTCAATTTGTCAAGCGTTACCTGCTACAATAGTTCCTGTCATCTCTTCGCAGAATACTGTCAAAATACTGGTCCTTCCACTGGCCAGGCAGCCCTCAGGAAGCCTCAGTATTTCCCTTGATGGCTCTATTCCCCACGAATGAGCTAAAACCTGGTATTTGGATATTTTTAAGCATACCCTGTGCCTGTTTGCTGTTTCATTTTTTTCTTTTAAATAATGTTCACCTTGGGAGCGCTTTAGGTGTGGGTAAAAATGGCATCAAGTTTTGCAGGTCTTTTGTGATTTTTTGAAAGCTGAAGGCCTCAGACTTCTGCATTTCATTCAATATCTGTACAGCTCAAACAAAGCTGCCGGTGTCATCTTTGGACCTTGGGATGCTCCCACTAGACCTGCACATGTAAGCTAATATAACTGCTTATCATTCTCACCAAATGACATTGAACTTCTGGTTGGCTGAATAGAGTGAACAAACAAATGGATGGGCCATCATTTCCTTTCGTCTAATGAAGACAAATCAGATAAGCTGTTTAGAAACAAAGGGGAGTGATTCAGATAGTGCTCACCTTGAAGGCCCTAGAGGTACAAACATATCAGATAATCATTGTGCCCAGTGCCCATAATGAAGCAGGAATTCAATCATCTTTCATGCCATTTTGAAAGAAAATAATTTGAGGTTTTGTGTGCAAGACTTTCATTTATGCCTGCATTGCTAGCATGGTGGACTACCACAGTATATTTTCTGGTCTTCCCCAAAAGACTATTTAACTACAACTCACACAGAATGCTAATGCTAGAATGATAACAAAGATCAAACAAGCAGTGCACTTAAGTGCGATTTAGGTCCCTATACCAGACTCAGTTACTAATACAATTGATTGTGCTGCTATTTGTTTACTAATCACTACATGGATTACATCTCTACACAATACATTTCCAATACACTAGACGTCTGCAAAGTTATTAGGTTTCTTAGATCATTAGGGGCTGTTCAGCTCGTAATGCCACAGATTACAATCAAATGTGACAGAGAAGCATTAGCCTGTTATGCAGTGCCCTTGCCTGGAACAAACTCCCTGTAGACTGGAGATCAGGCGCTACACCACTTTAAGTCAAGGCTCAAAACGTTTTAATTTGGCTGTGACCTTTACTGAACTGTGTATTGGATCGTTTTGTTATAATTGTTATTTAGATATTGCTTTTTATTTATTTTTATTTTTTTTGCAAATATGTATGTGAAACGCTTTTAGCATTTGAACCTTTGAGAGTGAAACATGCTTTACAAAAAAGAATGCAAAAGAAATGCAGCTGAAATGAGGGTAATCACATCATCTTTCAGCATTATTCGCTGCTTGTCACACTCAAAAGGAACTTATCTTCACTTTCTTTTTCAGTTCAGCACAACTCCTCACTTTCTCTTTTCAATTAGCTTTCATTTTCTTTTTTCCTCCCTGAAGTTTGCTGTAAAAATCGACTGTGTTCGACAGGCCGTGAAATGCATGGCTGGCGTGAACACTGAACACGATTCTCCCCGCCTGGGTGTCTGATCTGCATCCAAATAGATAATTAGCTTCAAAAATCCTTATGCCAACCACCCACAGATGCCCTAGCACTCTCTTCCACACCCGCCACACAAACATACGCGTGTGCGGAGGACTGGGAAATGCAGGCAGGGTGAGGCATCTGCAGGGGACATTTGGAACTCTCTCTCTCTCTCTCTCTCTCTCTCTGTCTGTCTGTCTGTTTCTCTCTCTCACTCACTCACTCACTCACTCACTCACTCACTCACTCACTCACTCTCTCTCTCTCTCTCTCTCTGTCTCTAACTCTCTCTCTCTCTCTCTGTTTCTCTCTGACTGAGGAGTGATCCTGGGGTTTGAACGTGGAGGGTCTAGACACTGTGTATAACCCACCCTCCTCTCTGGTTATCAGTCCAATTTATTTACCAATGGGGGGAAGGAACACACAACCCTACTGTGTCTTGTGATGCATGCCAACCAGACTGTAAGTTTTGGCTTCAACAGGTGACCCTCTGTCATATATGTGTGTACACACCTGCTGCTGTTTCTTGTGTCATGCTTGTCGGGCATGCAGTTTTTGCAACTATGCATTAGTCGTATCGGAGGGAAACATGAATCAGCCAACAACTATGCTTTTTATTATTGTGTTGTACTTTTAATTAATAATGTGAATTACTGTTACCCTGTCAGTTTGGTAACTCCACATTGGAAGGCATTTTTTTCTGTGGTTGTTTTCCATTTTTAAGCTCTAAGGTTGGCCCCTGTGTATTTTTTGTTTCATAGTTGGGGTGGCAGGTAGGCAGGGTGTTTCTCTATTTTCTCCTCGCTGTTTGCAAGATTGAGGGAGACACCCTGCATAGATCGTCTCGCTTTTCCTGATAGGAAGGAGAGGAGGGGAGAGCACGGCTCCAGCAGGGAGGAGGTGTGAAGTGGGGAGAGAGGGGTGCGTGACAGGGGGTGAAGGGTAGGATGCTGGCAAGAGCTATTTTTGGGTATGTGGAGGAATTGGGGGGGCGGAGGGGGCGATGAGGCGGGGGGAGGACTGGTGGATGGGATCCGCATGTATCAGACAAAAAACACCATGTGGGACAATCTGCTCCAGAGAACAGATTAGATGGAGAGCATTAGAGGGTGAGAGGCTGAAAGGGAAATGCAGATGGTAAAGATGGTAAAGGGACCATGATAGGGTCTTCTGTCTATGTGTGGGGAATTTCTCACCATCGCTCTCTTTCCATCTCTATCTCTTTCTCCATCTCTCTCTGTCTTTCTCGATCTCTCTCTCGCTCTTTCTCTCTCTCTCCATTTCTCTCTCTGTTTTCATCTCTCTCTCTCTCTCCATTTCTCTCTCTCTCAATGTCTCTTCTCTTGTAGCTTCACTCTCGTAATTGGGGAAGAGTTTCTTTTATTAGATTCATGGTCCCTGAAATGCCAGGTTGTGATGTGCTCTGTTGGTCCTCATGGAATTGCGACAAGTACCAAATACATTTGCATTATCGTAGCGCTCTCCGTGACAGTAAAGAAAAATGTTTGCTAAAGGTCGATCTGCAAAGATCAAAATGTGACGGCAAAAGCATGCTCCTGTCTCAAACCTTTTTATTAATGGTCACAGTATTTGCATTTAAATCTGAATGCAATCCAGTGAGGTGCTGCCCACAGTGTGGTTTTTCATGACTATTCAGATGCATGTATCCCAGACTGAGCTGGTCTTTGCAGCCCACTAGATGCGCATACATTTAGACTCACCCTGCCCTCTCGTTTCTTGGAATTGCAAAAAAAGGAGGTACATCTGTTTCTATGGAGACCTCATATTTAAATCCATGCCATCTCTGCCAATCACTGTACTTATCCATCCCACCACAGCCTCAGATCCCCCATGTGCGGCCATTAGCCTGATGAAAAAAGGACATTTTATGTATCGGATGGAACTGGGATAATACCTGTGGTTTGAGTCACCATAGTGAGAGTGGTTTCAAGGTGTCACAAACCCTGTCTTGATTGACTTGATCCATGGTATTTCTCTGTGCTAGATATATATATATATATGTAATAAGCCTAGTCTCACATATGGAAAGGTGCCTCTGTTTGACGTATGTTTCATTGCTTGTGTGTGTAGGGCTGCTAATCAGGAGCTGTCATCCCAAGCTCTCTCTGGCTGTAATTTCAAATGGGTTTCTGCAGTTCTCCAGTGCCACAGGGAGCCACTGATGAGCAGTGTGTTATTTTTTAATATACATACTAGACTCTGATGTATGAATTATTCACAAGCCTATAAGCCATGCCATATGAAGTTACATTAAACGTGGTTTGTCGTGAAATCATTAGCAGACTCTGGGAAAGCACACTACAGGTGAATCAATGCCGGTAGATTAGCCTCTTATGCTAATCATGGATATCATACTTGTTTGCCATATATAATGCATATTTATGTTGAATGGATATTTTTTTATTATTATTATTATAATGTGCCACCTGCAATGCATTAGAAGAGTTTTTTAATTCATGAATATCAAAGTAGGATTCTGTTCCACGCTGGCAACCCACCAAAAATAGGACCTGTGTGTACAAGAGGGATTATGAGCCCTTCCCTGGCCCTCTGCCTAACCGCACAGATGAAGGGATTCCATCAGTCAGGCTAACTAATAGAACCACACGCATTGACAGCTAGGATTCCATCATGGTCTCAGACATCTTTACAGGGAGGCGGTGTTTCCCCTAGTGGCCTCCCATCTTGTTTGTTCAACTTGTGTGGGTTTTACTTCTCCATGTGCTCCTGGTGCAAATCAGTTCACCGGAAAATACAGACGAAGGAGCCTTTTACCCCCTCTGCGCTTCCCACATGGCCATGGCAAATAAACCCAATGTGCTTTCACAGCAGCACACTGATGAAATGACAAATCAATTAATAACAACCCCAGCCGCCATTCTGCTTCCCCCCTCCTCGCTCAACCTACAAACATCTCCACCCTGTGAATTTCTCATTCCCATCTTGAAGGAAAACAAATGCATAATGAATCACCATTCCTCTTTTTTTTTTAAAGGCCAGTGCTTGTGTTTTATGGGCTGTCCTGGACCTTCAGGGGAGTCTGAGAAGCACTGCGGAGTGTCTGGAGTGTTTTGGGTCTCTGTGTTCCGGTCTCGCCCTAGTCAGATGGGCACAGACTGCTCTGCCTCCGGAGGTGAATCGAGTTAACACAGTCTGCTGTGACCAATGTGCCTGTTAATACAGTGCCTCTTCACCACTACTCCCCCGCTACCATCACCACCACCACCACCACCACCACCACCACCAACCCCCTCGAGCAGAAGATTGGACTTTAAGATGATTATGCTTCTATTTCAGTCACAGGAGATGAAAGAGGTCTTCCAGGTGCAATTGGTCATCTTCAAGCTGTCTATGACTCAAGTAGTTGTTTTCATTAGACCTTTATTGGTTCATGCTTCATTACCTGTGTCCATTAAGAAGTACTTTCCTGGTGAGAAAACAGATGTTTAATTGGGTTTGGTTATTTTAAGGCCTCTGCGAATCATACCTCCTTTATTTATCAAAAGGGAAATGTGTGTGTTTCTCTCACATCTGCCATCTCTTTACATAAGATGAAAGAAACATCATGCTACCCACTGAGTGTGTGTGTTTGTGTGTGTGTGTGTGTGTGTGTGTGTGTGTGTGTGTGTCTGTGTGTGCCTGTGTGTGTGTGTGTCTGTGTATGTTTCTGCCAATATTGGTAAAAGGCATGAAGGAGATGCTGCTGTCATCCCTAATTGGAGAGGGAGACAAAAGCAACGGCGAGGGCGCCACACGACAATTTCCATCTCCTGTTCCTAATGCTCTCATCCTGTCCTGCTCTGGTTACCCCCTTCTCCCTTTTCATTTTCTGCCACACACATGACAGCTTCTCATGCGGAGGTGGCGTAATTGAACGAGCTGCTCCTGCTGCCACTCTCCCCCTGCATCGCCTGTGATCCTGTCAGCCTTCAGTACAAGGTGGGAGTGAAGGGAGGACACTCAGAACGGATGAGGGAGAGGCGGGTTCCTTCTGTGGGACAGATTGTCAACAAACACCCTTCCTCCTCATCTTCCTCTTCCTCCTCTTCTTCCTCCTCCCCTCAAACCGCCCCTTCCCCTTGATGAATATCTGCCTTCAAACGGGGTGTTCCTGTGGAGCACACACAACACACACACACACACACACACACACCTGACTCCCACTTTCTAAAAAAAAAAAAAAAAAAAAAAAAAAAAAAAAAAACATTAAAAAAGGCCCCCTTTTCTCCATAGTGCTGCAAGCTGGCAGAGGGCAGACGGCCTCGGTGAAAGTGATGAAAATGAAATCGACTCTCTCTGAGCTAGCGCCGTTTCCATTTTCAGTAGCCCTGCAGGATGGAGGTGTTCGCCGGGCTGCACAAGTTCAAGTTCAGCATGACTAATCATCAGGATCACTGCAGCCGCTCTGATGTCCCTGCCCCTGTTTACTCAACTCTATCTCAGTGGCATTTAAAACATTTTATTTTTTTTACAAATCCACAGAAGGATATTAGTGTAATATACCCCAACAAAATGTATTTTTAAATGCAGATGAAGTGCAATGACAACCTCACCTATAACATGGCGCCAAACTTGCAGTAGAGCACAGCACTGTCTCTATGGACCTCTTGGGGTTTGCAAGTGATGACAGATGACAAGTCGCCATAGTAACGGCAGTATATGCCGCGGACACCAGAGAAGACAGGGTCAAGCTCATGTCACCTCTTTGGGGGTTGCTCTCTCTAGGCAAGGCCAGGCAAGCACTCTCCCCCTCCCCCAAACACCGTGGACAGCTATTTGGCAGCTATCACTATGGGATGTCATACATGGCAGAACATTCTACCTCAGTATTATGAGCTGTGATTTACAGAGATCACAAAGGGAACTAGAGTAACTGACCCACATGACTCCCATGATGGCATGGCTCATTTGAGTCATGACATCCTTTTAATCCGGAAGCACAGTACTACAATGGACCCCATGTGGAGATAAAAGGTTACAACAGGTTCCCTATAAGCCTAGAACTGACCTGCCACCTTTGGACATGGAGGGACCATTTATATTCTTTGAAGTAGAGTTTGATTAGAAGAGGCGCCCAGAGAGAAAGGATGTGAGCCTGAGTCTTCATGACACCGACACAACCTCTAAAAACACAACTTTTCAAATCTGTAATGCCTAGGAACATCCTACATTGAAGTCAATACCCTCAGCAGTATCCACGCTTATTTTCTTTCTCCATTGCTTTTGGTTCATTTCTTTTGGTTCACCAAAAGCAATTTAGCTCACACATGCTGCACTCCTTAGAGTAAAAACAAAACAAAACAACTAGGACATTTTCAAAGGTGCCCAAGTAAAAGTTTATAGAAATACCAATGTGTGTGAAATCAGAGTTTCAAATGGGTCTCATCTTGGAAGAATTAATGAGCTCCACGAGGGCTGACGCGTCTCTCTTCATTCCGGCTGATTGCCGTGGGAGTGTTCGCGTGGACAGAGTAATTACTCTTGACGAGTAAGCGAGTTAAACTGAGTTCGAATAAATTGCTCCTCTTTGCCATCTTTCTGTCTTTCGCTCTCTTGCCACCGCCGCTTCCCGCTGCTCCTTTGCTGTTTTTGCAGCCGCAGACCGCTTAGAACAGTTTGAGTAATTTCAGAGATGACTCAGGATTTGCACAGAGTTCATCTCACCCACCAACATCCTCAAGTGGTTTTTAGTACTTTAATTGTCATATTCTCTCCTGATCCTAACCCCCCACATTGAATTATGCATCGCTAATGCGGGCTATGAAGACATTTAGTAGGAATAATTGTTTTGGCAAGTTAAATAAATTGTGGTGCTCTTTCTCCCCCCCATAGTTTTGATTTGTGTACTTTGGAGTTAGAAAAGCAGTGCACTATTTTGAAGTTTGGTTTCTCACAGCCGAGGCTTTTTCCTGTCTTTGTGCTTTTAATTCAATCTTAATCTCAATCTCAGCAGACCTCCATCAAAGTAATACTCGAAGGACCTCATCAGTGGCTTGACCAAAGTCTGTTCAGTGCTGAAATGTTTAAGCCCACCATTTGCGAGAAAAGACCTTTGTGGGCAGAGAATCACTTTGAAGCCGTTAAGTGAAATGTTGAAAAGGACTTTAACCAAATACATCAAATACACAAAACCAATTTTCCTAACTTTCCCGCTGTCTGGTCCACTGTGTCTGCCACAGAATTGTCTCCTGGGTCCCCAAACCCACGTCCCAGCTTAGTCTTGTTCAAGACATTTTGTATTTGGTCTCACTCCATTCAGAAATCCATTTTTCTGACTCACTCTCAGATCCGAGTTTGTCTGAGCTGGAGGCTTGCTTAGTTGTGTGCTTGAGAATGGACAGTTCCCACGCAAGTGATGTCACTGGTCAAATTGAGACACTCTTTCTTAAAATAACAATAGACATAATTGCACATATACAGTCATGCATAGAGCAGAAATAAATGCATGACTCAAATACATAACTCTCTTTCTTCATGGTTAAGAAGCTATTATTCCAGACACAGAAATAGAAGCCATGAGTGCCTATATTCTGCCACTAAGCTGTGAATTTGAATACCATAACCCTGTGAGGTTTTTCCTCTGAAATGGTTAATAATCATTTGTGTGTGTGGGTGTGTGTGTGTGTGTGTGAGAGAGAGAGAGTGAGAGAGAGACAGAGACAGAGAGAAAAGTCCTTTTTCAACAGAGAAACCGCTATATCCCCTTAAAGAAAACCCATCATAATACCGCCTTTGCCTGTTTACACTGACATAAGATAGAGGGAAAATCCACTGAGAGTCATCACCACATTATTGTGTTTACATTTGGCTCGAACGCAGAAGTCAGAGATGAGAAATATCATGTTGGTTGTTCCGAATACCGACTTGTCTCCAATGTACCATAACATACGCTTCGGAAATAAATAAACTAGCGTTCCTTTAACAATCAAAAACAGTGACGGGTGAACTTAGTTGTCAGTGGACTCTTGCAAGCCGTGGACATTTATACCAATGATCAGACTCAAGCAAAGTTGGTGTGCATCATGTACAACATGTTAATGCTTAGCATGTCGGATTTGTGTGCCCAGACAATGCAGGAGTCTTGCTTCCTTTTGGTTAGCTGCTAAGGTGCGTCGCACCCCTAATCCGCCATGCCAGATCTCCCTTTTACACAGGCATCGATTTGGCTCCGTGACTACCTCCACTGCTGGCTCAGAAGGAGAACAACATTTAAATACGGAATGGCGAGGCGGAATGAGGGCACAACATTCCCGCCTTGAACTGGCTCTCTCTCTCTCTCTCTCAGAGAAAGAGAGAAAGAGAGAGTGGAACTGAGACTGAGAGTACTGTGCATATGTCTCTGCCTACACATGTGGGGTGTGTGTGTGAGTGTCTCGATGATTAGAGTTGTTGCATAATGTCGTATGTGTCTGCAGTTGTGTAATGTATGTGAGTGGGAGAGGGGCACCTCACTTTCTGTGTTTCCGGGTGTGTTTGTGATTGGTCAAAGAGTGAGAGTCAGACTGTGAGGCTTCGATTGTATAATGTGTGTGTGTGTGTGTGTGTGTGTGTGTGTGTGTGTGTGTGTGTGTGTGTGTGTGTGTGTGTGTGTGTGTGTGTGTATGTGTGTGGGGTGGGAGAGGAGAATGAGTTAGTGTGTGTTTTTAGCCGGTCAGCCCTGGTGCGTGGTATGGGCAGTGCTTGTGTAACGTGTGCGTGTACAAGCAGGACAGGGGTTCCTCCTGCAGAAGTGTGGGCGTTGTGGGCACTCTGCACCGAGTTAGGAGCTCCCTCTCTCGCAGCAGATGCTTCACAGACCTCCCAGTCCGTCTGTAATGCTCTGGTGGTTCACTGCTCACTACACCCCCCCCCCACCCTCCTTCTTCATCTCTCTCTCTCTCTCTCTCTCTCTCTCTCTCTCTCTCTCTCTCTCTCTCTCTCTCTCTGTGGCCACCCTGGGCTTCAGGTCTCCTCAAGCGTGGCCTGGGTTTCTCCAGAGATGCAGCCAGGCTTCTTCCCTCAGACACTTCAATTCAGTTGAGATCAGTTGGGTTCAGTTGAGTTTAATTTAGTAATTTATATAGTGCCATTAACAATAGACACGGTCTTAAAGCACTTTACAGAGCCCAAGGCCTAAATCTACAACTCACAAGGCTTGTGCTTCAATGACATAAACATTCTTCCTGTTTGTACATGCTTAATGAGGAACAGTTTATCTGTTAAAATTACATTTCTCTCAGAGGTTATCTATTTTGCAAGTAAACCTGCTGTACCTTTGATGTTCATTTCTGTGTAGGTGCAAAGCTTAAAGTGTTAGTGTGCCTATATGCACCTGTCTGTCTGCAGAAATGGGCAGTATTTCAATTACTTGTATTTGAAATACGTATTTCAACTGCTTTGAGTATTTTGTAATTTGTATTTGATAGGGCCGATAAAAAATCTAACGTAATTTGTAACAAAATACTTTAGAGTGGAGTAATTTTGTATTTAAAATACTCAAAATACTTTCTCCATTGTTAAGGCAGAAGGAGATTTTTTTTCTGTCGGATTCTACCACTAGACTGTCTGATCTGCCTCTGAATGTCATTGTCGAATCAGGCAACAGTCAGGCAAAAGTGGTACTTCAAATGACCCCGCCCCTTTTTGGGGCGAAATGGAAATTGCCCCAGATCTCTCTCATTGACTCTCATGTTAAATCCATTTTTTTCACAAAACAGGGCTGTGTTCGAAAAGTTAGATAGCTGTCTTGATCCTTGTCAATTTATCTTCATTAGTACTATCAGGCCGGGGTTTTCAGGCACACACGCAGATTGCAGGTCAGGTGCAACAAAAGAGTTTATTCACAGTAGGCTAGTTAGCCAGATCTACACAGTAGCAAACACTGCTAGGTTAGCAAAGTTCATAGCCTAACAGTCTCACTTAACAACAGTACATTCCACAGTAGAATGGTTAGTCCAACAGAAGGTAATCCATATGAGGTAATCCACAAGAGAAAGTATGATCCACAAGAAAGAAGTATTCCCTTCGGCGTAGATGCACAACACTAGTGATAGTCAATGGCTGTCGCGGTTAGCTTATGCTAAGCTAACCCACGATAACATTAGCATTACACAAACGGGGTCAAGACCCACAAACAAAGTCTTCCTGAGAGAAGAAGGAACAAGAGAAAGTGTACTCACAAAACTCCATGACAGAGTGAAGAGGGAAGGGCACCCAGTGCTTAAGTAGGAAGTGGTGATCACCGCAGGTGTAGCCCAGTGTAGAAGAAAAGGTTAGTGCTATGTGCTCTAGGATGAGTGTCGCCCTCTAGAGGACTGGCGACCGTGCGCGGATGTGACAGAACCCCCCCTCCGAGGGGCGACTCCTGACGGCCCAAGGGAAGAGGCCCGAAACTGTTGGATAAGGGATTTGTCCACAATGTTCTTGGCGGGGATCCAGCTGCGCTCCTCCGGCCCATAGCCCTTCCAGTCCACCAAGTACTGCGTGGACCTCCCGACCTTGCGTACATCCATAATCCGGTGAACGGTGTAGGTGAGACCTCCGGCGATGAACTTGGGTGGTGGTGGGGCTGGGAGCTCTGGACACAGAGGGGAGGAGGTGGCTGGGCGTAGTACGGACCGATGGAAAACGGGGTGAACCCGCATAGAGCGTGGTAGCTCCAGATGGAAAGCCGTCTTGGATATCTTCCGGAGAATCCGGAACGGTCCAACGTACCGTGGGGCCAATTTCCGGGTCTCCCCTTTCAGGGCCAGGCCCTTTGTGGACAGCCAGACTCGCTGGCCAATCTTCAGGGTCGAACCCGGTCGTCGGCGCCGGTCTGCCTGTTGCCTCATTTGTCTTTGTGACTGGAGCAGGGCCCGACGAGCCTGCTGCCAGCGGTTGCGGAGGCGAGCCACCGAGCTGCGAGCCGCGGGCACATCCCCATTCTCTGGGGAGGAGGGGAACAAGTGAGGGGGATATCCCCACATGATTTCAAAGGGGGAGGTAGCCGTGGCAGCGCTCCACTGTTGGTTGTGGGCAACCTCGGCCCACAGAAGGTTCTGACTCCACTTGGTGGGGTCTTTTGAGGTGTAGCACCGGAGGTAAATTTCGAGTGCCTGGTTGACTCGCTCCGTCTGCCCGTTGGACTGGGGGTGGTAGCCCGAGGTCAGACTGACTGAAGCTCCCAGGTTACCCCAGAAAGCCTTCCAGAATCGTGCCACGAACTGGGGACCTCGGTCGCTAACGAGGTCTTCTGGGGGTCCGTGGTAGCGCACCACCTCTCTCACCATAATCTCCGCCGTCTGTTTGGCCGTGGGGAGTTTGGTCAGGGCAATGAAGCGAGCGGCCTTGGAAAAGCGATCCACCACCACGAGGATGGCGGTGTTCCCTTGTGACGGGGGAAGCCCCGTAATGAAATCAAGGGAGATATGGGTCCAGGGGCGACGTGGGACCGGAAGGGGTTGTAAGAGTCCTGCAGGTCTGCGGTTATCTGGTTTAGCCACCATGCACACCGTGCAAGCTGCCACATACCCTGTCACATCCTGGCGGAGTTTCGGCCACCAGAACCGTCTCCGGAGTAAATCCAGGGTGCGTCGGACCCCTGGATGGCCGGCCAATCGGGAGGCGTGTGCCCACTCTAAGGCCTTCGTGCGACAGGATGGGGGCACAAACAGAAGGCCCTGAGGAGTCTCGGAGGGAGCCGGTGACGGTCTTTGTGCCTGTCGAATCTCCTCCTCCAGTTGACAGCGTACGGCGGCCACAACCTTAGAGGAAGGAATGATGGGTTCCGACGCTGCTGGCTGGGCCCCAGTCGTGTGGAGGCGTGAAAGGGCATCCGCCTTACCGTTCTTGGAACCTGGGCGATAGGTGACCACAAAGTCGAAACGGCTGAAGAAAAGGGCCCAGCGGGCCTGCCTGGGGTTCAGTCGTTTGGACTCTCCGATGTACTCCAGGTTCTTATGATCGGTGTATATGAGGAATGGGTTGGCGGCGCCCTCGAGCCAGTGACGCCATTCCTCTAACGCTAGTTTGATGGCTAGCAGTTCCCTGTTACCCACGTCGTAGTTTCTCTCCGCCGGGGAGAGAGCTCGGGAGAAGAAAGCACATGGGTGGAGCTTGTCGTCCTCTGCTGCACGTTGCGACAGCACCCCCCCTACGCCTGAGTCTGAAGCATCTACCTCCACCACAAAAGGCAAGGCTGGGTCTGGGAGAGTGAGGATCGGTGCTGTGCAGAACCTTTGCTTGAGGTCCTCGAAGGTCTTCTGAGCAGCCTCCGTCCACAACAACCGGCGTGGACCCCCCCGAAGCAGAGCTATGATAGGGGACGCCCGGGCACTATAATTTCGTATGAACCGCCGATAGAAGTTGGCAAATCCCAGGAACCCCTGGACCTGCTTGATGGTGGTGGGTATCGGCCAATCCACGATGGCTTTTACTTTTTCAGAGTCCATAGAGAGCCCCTGAGGCCCGACTACGAACCCTAAGAAGGTGGTGGAAGCAGAGTGGAACATGCACTTTTCCACCTTGCAGAACAGCTTGTTCTGTAGAAGGGCCTTCAGGACGGCTCGGACGTGGCCAACATGTTCCTGGAGTGACTTGGAGAAGATGAGTATGTCATCCAAGTCTACAAACACGCACACCTCCAAGAATTCGCGCAGCACGTCGTTGATGAGGTTCTGAAAAACCGCCGGGCTGTTTGACAACACAAACGGCATCACTAAGTATTCATAATGTCCGCTGGGTGTGATAAAGGCGGTCTTCCACTCATCTCCGGCCCGCATGCGAACCAGGTGATATGCGTTCCTGAGGTCAAGTTTAGAAAAGACAGTGGCACCCTGGAGGCGCTCGAAGGCGGTAGACATGAGGGGCAAAGGGTACTTGTTCTTCCGGGTGATGTTATTCAGACCCCGATAATCGATGCACGGCCTCAGTCCGCCATCCTTTTTCCCAACGAAGAAGAAGGGCGCTGCAGCCGGAGACGTAGATGGGCGAATTAGCCCAAGGCGCAGTGCATCTTTGATGTAGTCCTTCATTGCCTGGCTCTCCGAGACTGAAAGGGAGTAGAGACGCCCCCTAGGGGGAGAGGTTCCAGGCAAGAGGTCGATAGCGCAGTCGTACGGCCGATGAGGAGGGAGAGTGGTGGCCTTCTCCTTGCTGAAGACCTCTTCCAGATCGTGGTAGAAGGCCGGGACCGTGGTCAGGTCTGTTCTGTCTGGCGGGGCCAAGATGTTCACCCTTGGAGAGGTGTCAGCCGACCGAACAGGAGACACGGTGGTGGGAAATGGGGTTCTGGAGTGTTCCTCCGCAGTGGTGACGCGGGAAACACAGGGTGTTGTCAGTGTGTGAGCTGGGAGATGACCCGCAGTGGAGCAAGCCGGGCCCCAGTGGAGTAGCGAGCCAACCGCCCACGCAAACTGAGGCTCGTGGACAGCTAGCCAGGGGTAACCCAGCACCACCGGGTCCTGCGGGGTGGTGGTGAGCCAAAAGCGGATGGTCTCTTGGTGATCATTATGAGAGGACATGATGAGAGGGACCGTCACCCGCTCCAGATGTCCAGAGCCCAAAGGGCGACCATCCAATGCCTGGACTGCCTGGGGAACGGCCACCGGGGTGGTTGGAATCCCCAGCTGTTTAGCCAGGGTGATGTCCATCAGGTTGACTGCTGCGCCGGAGTCCACCAAGGCAGTGAGGGAGACAATGGAATTGTTCTTGCCGATGTGACGGAGGCGTATGGGGATGGAGAGACGGTTGGCGGGTCCAGGGGTCTTAGCGCTACCACTCATCAGAGGCCCTGGATCCCTTGACGAGTGCTGTCTTTCCCCTGTAGATCTGGGCAGTGTTGTACCTGGTGCCCGGAGGACCCACAGTACATGCACAGGCCTCTTTGGAGACGGCGGCTGCGTTCTTCGCGACTCAGCCGGAGGCGGCTGAGTTCCATGGGTTCTTCCGGTAACCGGGTCGGTGCTGGAGTGGTGATGGGTGTGGCTGGCCTTGGCAGGAAGGTCGTCATGGGTGCCCGGGTCTCACGACGGTCACGGCGACGTTCCTGAATGCGAGCATCGAGGTGGATTGCTAAGTTGATCAGCTCGTCAAGCGACTGTCCCCAGTCACGGTTGACCATCTCATCCTTCACCGCCTCCTGTAGCCCACGGTTTGAACGCAGGGCTTGGTCCTCCCAGCCACTCAGAATTGCCACGGTGCGGAACTCTACGGCGTACTGGGCTACGGATTGAGTCCCCTGGTTGATGGTAAGGACTCGTTGTGCTGCCTGGTCCTCGGTGCGCCCTGTGTCGAACATCAACCCAAGGCGACGCAGGAACAGCTGGCTGTCATGTCCCTCGGGCCGCTGGCAATCCATGACAGCGGTTGCCCACTCCAGGGCTGATCCCGAGAGTCGGGAGATGATGTAGCCCACCTTCGCTGGCTCGGTGGGGAAGAGACGTGCTTGGTGGATAAAGATCTGTGCACACTGAAGCATAAAGCCCCGGCAGGCTTTAGGTTCCCCAGAGAATAATTGGGGGGCGGATAGAGGTATGGAAATGGTGGGAGAGATGGGAAGCAGCGCAGGGGCAGCATGGGCGTTGGGTCCAGCCCCACGGCTAGGATCTGAGGTTGGTGGATCAGGTGGAGGTCGTGCACACAGCCCCTGAACAGTGGTGTTCAGTTGCTGCATTGCTAGCTCCAAACGACTCAGTCGCGGTGCATGGGCGCTGATGATAGTGCCCAGCTGAGTTATCGCATCCCTGATCTACTGCAGCTCTGCTGTGGCTTGGCTTGACTCTGTCATGCTATCCGGCCGGGGTTTTCAGGCACACACGCAGATTGCAGGTCAGGTGCAACAAAAGAGTTTATTCACAGTAGGCTAGTTAGCCAGATCTACACAGTAGCAAACACTGCTAGGTTAGCAAAGTTCATAGCCTAACAGTCTCACTTAACAACAGTACATTCCACAGTAGAATGGTTAGTCCAACAGAAGGTAATCCATATGAGGTAATCCACAAGAGAAAGTATGATCCACAAGAAAGAAGTATTCCCTTCGGCGTAGATGCACAACACTAGTGATAGTCAATGGCTGTCGCGGTTAGCTTATGCTTATGCTAATGCTAAGCTAACCCGCGATAACATTAGCATTACACAAACGGGGTCAAGACCCACAAACAAAGTCTTCCTGAGAGAAGAAGGAACAAGAGAAAGTGTACTCACGAAACTCCATGACAGAGTGAAGAGGGAAGGGCACCCAGTGCTTAAGTAGGAAGTGGTGATCACCGCAGGTGTAGCCCAGTGTAGAAGAAAAGGTTAGTACTATGTGCTCTAGGATGAGTGTCGCCCTCTAGAGGACTGGCGACCGTGCGCGGATGTGACAAGTACTCCGACTTAAAGTTGGTTCTATCAAAGAGCGAATCGAGTTGTTGCACTGAACGCTAGCCATCTTGACAGAATGTGGCCGTGGCTATTACCGCCGGTTTTCGAAGTACACTGCAATACAGTGCGTAGTGCACACTAAGCACTTACATCTGTAATGCGTTCTGTCGCTGATTAGTGTTGTCTCAAATGGAACACTGAGAGACGCAAGTGTGCAAGCCTTTTACCCATAAATCTGTGCTCCAGCTTCCTCCGGCCAACTGGAAATTTTAAACAAAGATGGCGGACCGAACTCCGCTGACATCCGTGTTTTGTATGTAAATGTACATCTTTTGGCGTTTTCTCGCTTAGATTTTTCAAAGGTTACCGAGAAATAGACACTGTACTATCAGATAACACAGTTATTGTAACTAGCAATAATGGTTGAAGTGATTTGCGAAGCCAACTTTCCAAACTGAAAAGCTGCCAAAAGCTCCTCCTCTTCCGCTACGTAGCCAAGATGGCGCCCGTTTAGGGCGAGTAGTGTCCATCGTTTCACACTGCATTTTTTGACCGTTTGCAGTGCGCCATCCGGGTACTTTCAGTGCCCTGAATTCTGATGGTTCTGTCAGTGTGAACGCCCTAAGCACTGAAAGTCAGTGTTTGAAGTGTGCAAGTGCGCGGTAATAGACACGGCCTGTGACTTGATCAAAGCCGTATGACGTCCTTATACGCATTTACGTATGACGAAAGCACGGTGGGGCGAGCCCTCCCGGAAGCCATAGAGATTGCATTGAGAGCCCTGTTTTGTGAAAACATGAGAGTCTCACAGCTGCTGCCTGCAAAAATATATATATACATAATCAATCAATAGCTTTGCTTAGTTACACTGATATTCTGTGACTGTTTTTCCTTTTTGTGGGGTTCCCAGAGCTATGTGTACATTATATAGCCCAAAACTGAATGCTCTGCTATACCAAACTGTGAGAAAACGGAAAATCCAGAAAAAGTATTTCCTATATTTTAAATACAAAATACATGTATTGTATTTTGTTACATTTTCTGGCACCAGTATTTTGTATTTTATTTGAATACATTTATTTGAGGGGTATTTTGTATCAAAATACATTTTGATGTATTTTTGCCCATCTCTGTCTGTCTGTCTGTCTGTCTGTCTGTCTGTCTGTATGTGTGTGGGTGGGTGTGTGTGTGTGTTCAGACATAATGGATTTTGGGTTTTTCAGTCTTGTACTTGGGCAAGCAGTTTACTAAATGTTACTATGGGCAGAAATCAAACTTAGTACAAATCTGTTCTAATCCCCATTTAACTGTATATGTGCAAATAGTAATGTTATTCACGGTTTGGTAGGTATCTCGGCATTGGGGGTCACGGTCTGGTACGTTTTAGGTACAGCAGAGAAAACAAAATAAAAGGCACAAAATAACTTTTTTCCCCATTTATTTGGAAAAACACTCAATAGTGGCTCATTGGCCGTAATTCTTATTGTAACAATTAATTAAAGCACACAGATACTGTCATATTGTCAGAAAGAAAAAGTGAATAACTTAAATTTCAGTAATGCTCCATCGTAAGACTCTGACCTGTTTATAATTCCTAAACTGAAGCTTGCGCTCCTTTCTACAGAGTAGACACAACGGACTGTCTAAAATGCACCCGTGAAAGCACATTATAGCGGGGCTGGCCTGGACGCTGAGTGAAGAAGGACTTTCCTTCCAGTTTGTTTTTGTCTCGTTCCACTAGTGATGCGGTCATATATGAAATGTTTGAAGTGTATCCATAGACATATCCGACTATCCGATACAGTTTGACCCAAATCGTTGTCCAACCGAGCTAAACCAGAGAATTTCAGCTGCCACTGATAGACAACAGCTGGTGCACTTTCCTACCGCTGATAGACAACAACTGGTGCACTTTCCTACCGCTGATAGACAACAACTGGTGCACTTTCCTACCGCTGATAGACAACAACTGGTGCACTTTCCTACCGCTGATAGACAACAACTGGTGCACTTTCCGGGTAAAACGTGTGCTCTTCTGTTTCTGTTCTGAGCGTGCAAGTAGTAGTGATGGACATAACCATGTAATATCCTGGTAGCTGTCATCACAGTCCCACACTGGTAACTGTGTAATGAAAAAGGAGACGTAACGTAATGAGAGCAATGAGTCGCAGTGGGGCGGGGCGCGGGTGACACCCAGGACGAGACAGGTGGACGTCGGTCCCGGTTTCAGAACCACCCCTAGCAAATAGGCACACACACAAACACACACACACACACACACACACACACACACACACACACACACACACACACACACACACACACACACAGAGACTTATCAATGGAAGAATGAAAAGCATTTCTACTGCTCCCTGTATGGGTTGAGGTTCGAGGAAATCAAGGGTTTTGTTGAGTATTTTCCGGTACAATTGTAGCCTTAGGCAGATACCATTTCTCATTTTACTGAAGCATGGGAATCCAAGCTGTCATTCATCATCTCCTTGACAGCATGAGAACTGATTGCACAAACATGACCTTGTAGATAAGAGGGGCCTTTCATTCTCACCACATGCATTCACTTGAAGCTACACCAGCACAATGCGATGCGATGCGATGCAATGCCTGGCAAAGATACCTAGGTGCCTTACGAGAATGTGGAATCAAAAGAACTAAATCAATTATTTCTAACCTACAGAAAAACTGGACTACAGGAACAAGAAACGTCTACCTTTCACAGTGCAATTTGTTGTTCCAGATTCCCTGACTTTTATAGAGGAGACTTTTTTACTGCATTTATATTACTTTTCTACGCATAGAGCGCTCAAAGCACTTTACAGATGAATGCCTCAGACATTTGCCCATTCAGGCATTGATAGCAGAGGCTACTGTCTAAGGTCCCAACCTTCACATGAGGAGCCAAAGGGGGTTCAGTGTCTTGCTCAAGGACACTTTGACGAGTCGGGATCGAACTAGAAACCTTCTGATTGCTGAACGACTCGTTTACCTCCTGAACCACTATCGCCCCCAATCAGTGGTCCACCGCATGCAATAGCTTTATATGCATTTTATGGAACAGCATAGCAAAGCACATTCTACATCATACAGAACAGAAGACTAAATGAATGGGACGTGGACATTTACTCTGACAGACACAATTGCTCTTCATTCACTGTCTTCACATAAACCAGTTGCTCTCATATAGATTATGGCACGTTGCTTTGGAGGCTTATTGTAATAGGGGGCTGGAGGCCTATTACCATTGATCAGAAAGCACTCTCTCATCCCGGACTTGTTGATGGCCAGGGCCCCCCCCCCCCCCCCCCCCCCCCATTAAATAGATGTTTAAATATAACATTTCCCTGCTCTCCTGTCTCACCGTGGGCTTAAATTGTCTTCAAATGAGATGACAATGCCATTGATCGTCCCATTCATATCCTGACGGACAGTCCAATCTTCACGCAGGGAGGATTAATTCACTGGACGGCGGTTATAGCCTCCGTGGCACAGACGCTCAATCTTTTCCCCTCCCAGCCCGTCACTGTGTGCTCGTGAGAAGAGAAAAAAAGTCTGATGCCTTTTAGTCCAGAAGTAATATCTGACCCCATGTCTCACTGTGTCTTATTTTTCCTTTGTAATGGTCTTTTCTTCCTTCTCTGTCTTCTCACCGTAGGAGGAGCAGAATGATTACCTTTCCACTTTTCTCCATCCTTCCTCTATTATGGCCCTGTTGGCCTTTGTGTTCTGACTGTAGCTCTGACTCTGACTGAATTTGAATTTGAATCCATTGATTGATGGCTTTTGTAGAGTGTCATTGATGCTGGTCTAATGAGTCGTCTGTGTTAATCTTTTCTTTGGCTTGTCCTTCTCTCTCCACATCTTCAGTGGGATTCCAGGGAAGAAGTGTGGCAACATCATATTCAATGCCGAGGAGCTCAGCAACTGCAGGGTCAGTACGGATTTACACACACACACACACACACACACACACACACACACACACACACACACACACACACACACACACACACACACACACAGATATACTTAAGCACATAGTCACATTGGTGGTTGCAGCCCTTTACATCAGACTTTGCCCGTCAACTGTGTTAGGTGATGTGTTGTGCATTATGATCAGGGCATCACATCAACACTGTGCAATCCCTGTGTTGTCCCTCAGTGTCAGATAACTATTGGAGCAGACACACAGATACCCATGCTCTCCTGCCGCTCCAGAGAGTTCTCTTGGAGGTGAACAGATCAAACGTCTCAGTCAGGAGAAGTGCGAATGAGCTCAGGCTCTTTCTTTCTCTCGGTCTGTCACTTCGCTCCACTCTTTCTCTCGCTCTCTCTCTCTCACACTCACTCACTCACTAACTCTCTCTCTCTCTCTCTCACACACTCACTCACTCTCTCACTCTTACTACTGTCTCACTCACTCACTCACTCACTCACTCACTGCATGTTCTTTATTCTCCGTCACAAACTCTTTGCCTTTGTCTTTGTGAGTTTGTTGACATGTTTTGGCTGCCTGCCTCTTTTTTCCCCTCTCTTTGTTCTTCTCATCTCCTGAAGTGTGTGCCATGCCGTGCAGGCCTTTCCATTTATTTCCTTCATTTTTTTTAATCATAATGGCAGGATGCAAGGAATGTGGCACTAGAAAAAAAAAAACAACAACAACAACAATATAAACACAGAGCCAATACTTCCTGTTGAGCTATGTAGATGCAAATGTGCACAGAGTAAATAAATAATGAAATTAGCGGCAAACGGAGCATCAGCCAGTCCCTTCTGTATCATGCATTATTCATCTTTCTTTTCTCTTCTCCTTTCTGAATAATTTGGAGTGCTAATTTTAAGGAGAGATGTTGTGAATGGTGATTACCCGCTGGTAGGCAGCACTTTAGAGTGATCAGAGAGACCAAGGGAGACTCCAGCGAACACTGATGACGACGACACCGCATCACCACTTCGTGACTACTGGACAGGAGAACCTACTCCAAGGCTTAACTATCGCTATGAGTTACAACCACACTTTTTTCCATTCTTTACTTTTATATTGTCCATGAGAGATTTTGTTGTTGTGTTTGTTGTTGTTGTTTTTACCACCCTGCTATTGGTTACTTAATTCTTCACTGGCATTCTCAAGCACACATCTGATGCGCTTTTAGACCTCCAGAGTGCTAATGAAAGCTCTGACTGGGAGTTTAGTTTTGTTCTAGCACAAGTCCCTGAAGCGGTTTTGCATTTTTTCACCCTGAAAAGCGGGGGATCTGGCTGTAGCGTTTTCCATTAATGTGCATGTCTGATTCTTGCGCGTATCTCAAGATGCTATGCATTTAAAAACATTATAAATCCAATTTTCCTGTCTGCAGGTAGGAGGAAGATGCTGATTAAATTACGCATGAGATGAATAATGTAAATACAGAGCTAGGGGTAGAGGAATCTGTTTTTCCAGATGAGATGAGAGTGAAGAACGAACGTTTTGTCAAACACATGAATGCACACACACACACACACACACACACACACACACACACACACACAGGAGAACATGAGCGCAAACACACACTTAGCGTCTCTTGTTTTTTTGGGAGGAAGAGAGGGTGTGAGTCATACTGGATAATAGCTTCCTCGTTAAAGCATATTTGTAGAGGTGAAATGAGAATTAAATTGTGCCTTGACTTATGGTTTTCCTGTTTGTTTTTTTATTTTAGTACAGAAGTGTATAATTTTGTCCCTTAATGGTGTTGAATATTTTTCCCTTGTTTCTATTTTACATAATTGTGCTGAATGTAATTTTTATTTCATGAAATGCATCTACTCTGCCTGGCTCATTGCCTTTGCCAGCTGATCTTGAAGTCTATCTTTTTACAATTACTGGTGGCATATAGATCATGGATTATTTAAAGTTATTCTTGTAGTGTTTATGTATATTTGATCCCATTATTCAAACTCTTCTCTTGTTTCGTGCTTTAGTAACTGCTATGACTCATGACTCAGTACTTTCTTTGACTGTTTGTCTCTGTAGGACATAGCCACTATGCAATTTTGTGCCAACAAACTAGACAAGAAGGATTTCTTTGGCAAGTCCGATCCTTTCCTGGTATTTTACCGCAGCAATGAAGATGGCACGTAAGTGAGACGTCACCTCTCTTCCTCCTGAACTTCCTCTGACTCCTGACACGGTTCTGTTCTGTTCTGTTCTGTTCTATTCTGTTTTGGTAGTTTTCCAATGTTCAAATAAAATGTCTCTTTGGTTAGTATCTGATCCTTTTCTGTTAGAAAAGGTAGAAGAAAAGCTTTCTAACACAGCCTAGTGTGTCTGTTCTTGACCAACAATCAAGGAGTGTTCTAGAACCCTAGAACATGGCCAGAGTTTGGGTGATGCTAATCTCTGCATTCTGTGTTCCAGGTTCACCATTTGCCATAAAACGGAGGTGATCAAAAACACCTTGAACCCTGTGTGGCAGCAGTTTACCATCCCTGTGCGTGCTCTTTGTAATGGTGACTATGACAGGTGAGTCAGGAACTAGCATGTCGGGCTATTAAGAGATTAAGAATGAACCATTAATCTGTGTAATGTTTGTCTAGCTCCAGTGTGTGTTTGTTTAGGGGGGATGCCATAGTGGTCTGGAATGGTGGGGGTGTGGTTTGGGATGGGGAAGGTGTGGTCTGGGATGGTGGGAGGTGTGGTGTGGGATGGGGGGAGGTGTGCAGGGGGTACTCTGCTAACCCAGAGGTGAAGGACTTGGTTAGGGGTGAAGGCAGCACCGTTTAAAGCTGCTGAAAAGCTGTCTAAAATCTATGCATTAGAAAAATCAAATTTTCTCATCTGCTGGTAGAGTTGATTAAATTACTGATGGTGCCTGACATGAATAATGTAAATATGTTGGAGTGATGGAAATGTAAGGGTGGGTGTCCTCTTCAGACGGAGTATAAATGGCGGGGATGGGTTTGAATGAGCTGACAGCTAAGATTGTGAGATTGCGTGGTTTCTCTTCGCCAGTGAACATATGGAGATGTGGAGGCCTGAAGACCGTCCGCTCTCTGGTGGTCAGAATAATGCCAGCAGTCGGCCATGTTGTCTAAAGGGCCCTCGCTGGTGTTATTGTGATCAACTCAAGGGAACTTTTCTGCACATACTCATACAGTCTGCGTGTTATTGCTGACTCTAGTATTATAATCATGCAAATAGATTAGTTGACTCACTGGAACAAAATCAGTTTCAATCTCTATAAAGCCTCAGTGGTGTTTTTCCCTATGAAGCATGAAGTATGTGAACATTTGTGTGTGTGTGTGTGTGTGTGTGTGTGTGTGTGTGTGTGTGTGTATGTGTGTGTGTGTGTGTCGTTAATCTGTGTCGACATCCCCCATGAAATTTTGGCATAATGTAAACATTACACCAGTGATTACCTATTAAGAATGTGGAATCCTTGAGCAAGATTCGTTTTATCTCTCCTGGCACATATTTCTTCCCTTCAGATTTCTTCTCTCCTTCTTTTTACTTCCCTTCTTCTTTGGTCTTACTCTTCTTTCTGTCTTTTTTGTCTTTTCTGCCCTCCTTCCATCTACCTCTCTCTCTCTCTCTCTCTCTCTCTATGTTGTTGTAGGACTGTCAAAGTGGATGTTTATGACTGGGATAGAGATGGAAGGTAATGGTGGACTCTCCTGCTTAATTCTGTGCTGTCACGAGGTAGCATCTTTACTCCCTCACTTCCGCAGACATCACAAACACCCTAAAAGCAGCCAGCAAATGTCAGGCGTGCGACTCACAAAACTCCAGATCAACTCCTCCAGCCTTATTACCAGTGTGACATTATAAAGGCAAAGGCAGTTTCCCTGGCGCACTACAGCGTGGGCGTGTGGGAGAAGGAGAGTGGGGTGCCACAGGAGAAGCCTGGAGGATTTCTTTTTTAATTGAGCCAGAGTGAGGGAGACTTTTTTAGCAGGAGGATGAAAGGTGATTTAGGGCTCTCATGAACCTTCCGGTTATGATGGTACGCTCCGCTGACGCACAGACACACACACACACGCTCACACACACACACACTCATACGTACGTGCATGCGCTATCCCTCCGTCGTGAACTTCTCTTCCACCCACACACTCGCACGCTCAGAGTGTGTGATGGCCCCCTCAGGTAAGATCTGCGTCGAACATCACACAGCGATTTATCGGCAGTAATATTCCAGGGTATGGGCTGATATTATAGACAGTAATGCACGATTCCAAAACCTCAATCGGCCTCAAGGCTGGGTCAAAGGCACTCTTATGGAGTTCTCTAAGCAAATAATCAAGCTGACATTGCACATCTGTTAAACGACACTCCCAGCGGACATTATACGCCCACTGTGCCATCCTACACCATAGCACTTGTGACAGGTCCATGTGAAGTGCACTGTTGCTTAACAAAATGAGTTCCCAGCTTCTGATTTATGTCTTCACAACCTGTGTGTGTGTGTGTGTGTGTGTGTGTGTGTGTGTGTGTGTGTGTGTGTGTGTGTGTGTGTGTGTGTGGGTGTGTGTGACATCCTCCTTTCTCTGGTGTAATATTCTCCTGCTTCTCTTCCTCCAACACAGTCACGACTTTATTGGTGAGTTTACAACCAGTTACAGGGAGATCTCCCGAGGGCAAAGCCAGTTCAACGTGTACGAGGTATGGAACATATCTTTTATGAGGCCTGCATGCGATCATATCCTGGCTGCATTCACAGATAACCTGACACAAAGCTAATTGATACCAACATTAAAGAAACCCAGTGGTGACAGGCAATTTAGATGGCCAGTCAGTGCTCTGCAGACCTTATCATGAAGTGTCTCAGAGAAAACGGAGAAGAGAGAGGCTGCCATTGGTTGTTGCACAAAGTGCTGAGCAACTCGCTCTGTAGCCTACAGGGAGTTCCGGAACCTTTGGCCTCCTTGCCCATATTCTAGAACTGAACATCAATTATCAACAGCAGTGATATCTATGATCAGATTCTTAAGGCACTTAACCAGGAGCCTATACCACGTTAATCCCTGAACAATCTGCTCATAATCACGCTGTCAGGTCTGTGTGTGCATCTCTGTCCATCACCCGCTGTCTGTGTTGACCTTTGAACCCGGATGTGTTTTCACCATCAGGTTCTACATCCAAAAAAGAAAGGCAAGAAGAAGAAGTATGTTAACTCCGGGACGGTGAGTGGCCCCCCTGCTGCTAGAACTCAGCCGTCTCCGTGATGAGTCTTTGAAGTGATGCCTCGGACGTGCTTGTCTGCTCCTCTTTTTGTGTCTGCCTCTCATCTCTGTTTTCTGTTTCCATGGTGTCTGAAGGTGACCTTGCTGTCCTTCAAAGTGGAATCGGAGTACACGTTTGTGGACTACATCCGGGGAGGGTAAGCATCAGCATGCTAACATTCCCTTTTCTCTCTATCTCTATCTCTCTATCGCTCTATCTCTCTATCCCTCCCTCTCTCTCTCTCTTTCTTTGTCTGTTTTCCCCAAATCTCGACACAATATTGTACTGAACGTAGCAACTGTTGTTATGGACATATAGTATGGTATATATGTAGTATACATACAAATATGCTGGTTGTCATTCATTTGGGGACCAAGGGACCAACAGATCATGTAAATATGTCTCACTCTTTGTCTCCTGTCAGCACTCAGTTGAATTTCACGGTTGCCATTGATTTCACTGCGTCCAATGGTGAGTTACCACAAAACTCAGTTGTCATAACTACCAGATAATCAACAAATATCAATTTTAAAATGGTTTATGATTATGTAAAGGTTCATAAATATCCTTTTTCTCATTGTTAATGTTAATGAGAAACATGATGGCTTCATATAGAAGACTGAACTGTAATGTAATGAAACTGAGCCCTCGGTCTAGAATATAGATCTCCACATATAGTCTCCATATGGACTGTGTGCATTGCTATATTTAGAGTGCTCCTACACTTTTTACCCAGTTTGAGTTCTACACAGGCCTATTCATCTATTATTATCTTCCCAGCAGGTATACACCTTGGTGCACTTCATTTTGTCTTGCTTTTTATGCAACAGTCAAGGTTGAAGTATCAGTGCAGATCATTTGGGCAACATGGGTGGCTTAACCGCGACTTGTTGAGATAATGGTGGCAGGAGGGTGGAGTGTGCTCTGCCATTGAAACTGTAGGGTTAGTCAGGAAAAAAACAAGCATCCTCCATTCAGTATGGTCTCAGCAAGAGCTGGAGAAAAACATCCTGTATTTGGACAGTTTGCTTCCTGACTATGATGGAACGAAGCCATGTTGGTATGAACAAAAGCAGTCCTAGCCTGAACATAAAAGAACAAAACAATAGATCACAGTGCACAAGAGCACACTATAGGTGAGCCACAATCGAACACCTATCTGAAAAATGTTCAATCACGTCATGCCGCAGTGTAAGATTCAAAAAGTGCCTTTGAATTTAAATGGCCAAGCGATTGTTACATACAAAAGTCACAATGGCAGAATTTATCTACTGCTGAAAGGTCTAAAATTACTTGTTGCTATGGAACTGAGTCAACCTTTGGTTATTTTTATAGATTTTCAGGAGATTATACAAGGATGGCTGAAGTAGTGAGAGGCACTCTGGAGAGAAGCTTCAGGTGCATCATTGAGCGTAGGAGATCTCTTAGGTGGCCATGAATGAGCATTTTCAAGAACATTCAAAGGACAATCTGATCTGAAATGCGGTCATGTGTGAAATGAACAGTCTGAATGAACACATGAAACTGTTTTTCATTTCTACAGAATGGCCCACAAAAAGCCCAATCTCAAATATAATTTTTTCCTCTCTCACATTGAACATTATTGAACTGAGGTCTTCCTTCAACCTTCCCTCCTCCCCCCATCCCCCATCCTATATGGTCTCCTAGGTAACCCCTCACAGCCCACCTCCCTGCACTATATGAACCCGTATCAGATGAACATGTATGCCATGGCGCTCAAAGCGGTGGGAGAGATCATACAGGACTACGACAGTGACAAGCTCTTCCCGGCCTACGGCTTCGGGGCCAAGCTGCCTCCAGACGGCAAGATCTCCCATGCCTTCCCCCTGGTGAGCCACCCTGTTCTTTTCCAACGCCGTCTGAATCTCTCACTTTTTTGTCTAGGCTCATTCACAGAGGACATACAAAAGCCCATTCGACCATCTCTCCCCCGGCCCACATCACTCAATTACTTTGTTTTGATTGACTTGCGCGATAGCTAATGAACACACTGAGCTCGTTCACCGTGATCGATAGAATACCTAATAGGCCGACCGACATCCTGCTGCACTTCGAAGCGAGTCATATGTCCATGTGCAACTGAGGCCATCTGCTTGACGGAGACACGCACGAGATATTGAAAGCTCGAAATGATAAACAAAGAGCCCAGGACCAAGGAATGGCATCTGGCCGAGCTCTGGGAGGTTGAAGAGTGGGTCGCCGATGACAGGGTTATGTGAGGGACGCAGGGAAATTAAAACGTTATGAGCCACGATCTAGGCCCCACTTCCCCATCTTGTCCAAACTCACGCGAAGAGCACACGCATACACATGCATACTAAAAATCCAGCCACTTTGAGACTGAGAGAGGAAAGTACAGGAGGGAATGGAGAACAGGAGCATTAAAAATAAGATGCGAGACTTGAAAGAGGACTTCAGAGGGAGGACACAGCAACCATTAAAGCCAGGCAGGGAGATGATAACAAAACCCACGCCGAAAACACCAAAAAACTATTTATCCTTGAAACTCAGACATTCCTAATCTCGACGGGCGGCATGCGTCTCTGTGAGAACAAAGAATGGGAGAAAGCGAAAGAGGGGCGCAGCGAGGGATAAGTGTGTGTTTTCCACTGTGAAAAGTGATTTCGTTTTTTGTATTTGTTCAAAATGTATCCCAGAGTTTCAGCGTAAAGAACATGTCATTGCTGTCTATGGCTCATTATCATGGGCTACTTGATGCAAGTCCTGCCATTGAAGTGATTACTATGGCTCATTATCGTGGGTTACTTGATGCAAGTCCTGCCATTGAAATTGTTCAGGTTTCATTGACCCAACATACTCTTCTTATTGTAGGCAAGGGCTTTTGGCTTCTTTAGTAGGGGTTTCTGTTTGTGTGCTTGTATGTTTGAGATGGGCTTCACTTTCTTGCTTTGGCATACTACTTGGTTGAAAGTGAAAGTTTTCCTTGATTTAATTTCTTTCCAACTGAAGTAACAAAGTAGCAGAATGCTCTCTGGAGTCCCGCCACGTCGGGGGGAACTTATCAAGCCGTGCTCAGCCATCAAAACACACCTTGTGGAGATCCATCGCTGGCTTTTAACATTCCTCCCTGGGACCGTACAGCTGCTTTAATGGACTTTCTCAATTAGAGCTCACCTTGGCGTGACAAAGCCGAGACTTTGACAGCATAGTGCCAAGGCAACTTAAACCAACCCAGGTTTCAATTGGATTATGAATTGCATTTGAACTTCAGTTGTCTGACTTTGAGCCTGTTGGGAGGCTTTTGTGCATGAGGGTCTTTGCTATTCACATCATCTCAGTCCTCAGTTCTTCTCAGTCAGATCATGAGATCAGGGAGTCTATGCTCAGTCAATCAGATGCTTTGCTTCGATTTTAAATTGTATTGTTAGAATGGCCTGGTGCAGAATAGCTGATTTTTTTTTATTTGTAAAAAGTAGTTTGGTGTGACCATTTACATTTAGTCATTTTGTCCAAAGCGACGTACAAGGGAGAGAACAGTCAAGCTAAGGTGTAGAGGCATTAATCACAATGCTCCTCGAAGGCATCAATCAGTGACTGAAACCATGTCTCAGAGGGCCTAATCATTGGCTTTCGATTCCTCTGTCAGAGCAGCCAGGAGCCATCCAGCGCTTCACCTGAACGGAATCAGGCCAGCTCTCCCATAGGGCCTTTTAATGTTGATCTGGAATTTTTCTTGTGGTCATAATACACTGATGTGGCCTTCTCTAAAGGCCAGTAATACTTTGTATGCACCAGTCATCAGGCAGTAATAATGTCAACCAATTTAATAAAAAAATATCTAGTGGCTGCCTTTCTCATATCTGTACAAAACACACTGTACCTGACCAAATAATGTGAAGAAATATAATTGATTAAACACAGAAAGTGTCACTTGCAGTGTTCACTTCACTGCATAACTAATTAACGTGAAACTCGATTGTGACTTCTTGTGTGTTTCTTGTCAAACCTGTTTCATTTCTGCAGAATTGTAACAGCGAGGATGCCAACTGTGTGGGCATTGAAGGGGTGTTGGAGGCGTACTTCCAAAGCCTCAGGACTGTGCAGCTCTACGGCCCTACAAACTTTGCCCCCGTCATCAACCAGGTGGCACGGTAAGGCGGACGTATTGCTAATTGTGTAGTGCCGTAACTGAACTGACAACATAGCCATCATGCCAGTTGTATGGGAAAGGACCATCCAGTTGATTTATTTATCCTATTTAACAGTACAGAGGCCAATTCTAAAAAGTGTCAGGTTTTCACAATTTAATCGAACATTTCAAGTTGATCCATAGGCGTGCTTTCTCTTGGAAGGTTTACCTGGAAAATGTACATACTAATCCAGCCAATTTTAGGTGCGTCTCGACCCATTTACGGATAATTGTGGGAGTGGGCGTTAAGCATGTTCATGTGCACATGATTTTACACTGATTTGACTCACATTCAGGTCTGTGAAGAGAATGGGCACACGCTGTGCATACGCTGTGTTTGATAATTCAAACGAAAAACCTCACACCACACAAAGATTGCTACATTTGGCCCATGGAGTCCTTGGAAACGGTCTCCCTCTCTCTCTCTCTCTCTCTCTGTCTCTCTCTCTCAGACGCCTTTCTCTCTGACTGACAGACCCTGACCTGCCATTCTCCCCTGTGTTCACTCTTCAAGGCAACTCCAATAATACATGTAGTGAACAGCAGACACACACACACACACACACACACACACACACACACACACACACTGTCCAGTAACAGCAGCGTTTTTATTGGGACATGGTTTTACAACAACTAATTAAATATCTGGTGAAGCAATGCTGAAATTAAATTGGCAACAGCTCAGTGCATAAGTAAGTGCCATGCATGACGAAACGAGCAATGACCAGAGCCTCAGCATAAGCGTTTTAAATTGAAGCAAAAGGCACTTTTAATAACCTCTGTAGACACACTTCACGTAAGACTACGAAGAGAGATGCACTGTATAGATCACTTAAGAGAGGCATCAAGATAGACATGGGTGTAAGTCAATAATGGCTGTGTTATGGGAAAATGCAAGAACAGTACTCAAGCTTTAATAAGTAGTAATTGGAATAGGAATTGTGTGAAAAAAAACTTTGGCTAACAGGTGAATAGTTGAGTGTTACTTTGTTGTTTTGTAATATTATTAAGTTTGGTAGAGTGCCAAACAAAATGTCCAACGTCTCTCTCACATGCACACCCATATGTCCGCACGCACGCACGCACGCACGCACGCACGCACGCACGCACGCAGGCACGCACGCACGCACGCACGCACGCACGCACGCACGCACGCACGCACACACACACACACACACACACACACACACACACACACACACACACACACACACACACACACACACTGAATAGCGCAGATCTGATTATGAACAAGTAAAATAGCACCCTGGCACTGGCCATATCAGCTGGTAAAGGCAGAATGTCAGCAGCAGTTTTCTAGCTGGCCTGTTTGCTGAAGCACAGGAGGAACATCACCAGTACACCTCTCTCAGCCCTGGCTGCATTAGCTACATCTCAGAAACAAGGCTCAGAGCAAGTTGTTCTCCATTACTGGAGGGGTTCTTCTCCACTGAATTATTCTGATTTCCGCTTGAATTTATAGCAGGCTGAAGAAGGTCCTCTCCATCAGGAGAGTGTTAGTGTGTGTGTGTGTGTGTGTGTGTGTGTGTGTGTGTGTGTGTGTGTGTGTGTGTGTGTGTGTGGAGGTGGTTATGATAGTGGTAAAATAGCCCTCTGTCTATGCAACCACTCCACATGTCCGTTCCACCACCCTCCTTACAAACTTGTTTATTTATAGCAGCCTCATCGCCATAGTACTCCCAGAGCAGGGCTCTCAGTTGCATAATCACATTTTGCACTGGAACTTCAACTATTCATCCACAGACCTCCACAGCTCCAGCGCCTGCTCAGAGATAGATACAGAGAGGAGAAGGAGGCTTTTCAGCGCTCTCTCTTTCTCTCTCACCACGCTGTAAATGCACGAACATGTCATTTCACCTCTCTCTCTCTCTCTCTCTCTCACTCTCACTCTCACTCTCACTCTCACTCTCACACTCACTCTCACTCACTCATTCAATTCAATTCAATTCAATTTAAATTCAATTCAATTGGATGTTTTTTAACACTATTGCCAAAGCTGATTCAACACATACATATAACACAAATTACATGCACATATAGAAAGACAAATATAATGAACAGAGTTGATAAAAAATAAATAAAAAATAAACAACAATAGACCATTCCAAAAATAACAACAAACATACAGTTAGTTTGGCACTCCCTCCCTCTCTCTCTCTCTCTCACTCTTATTCTCTGTCTCTCTCTCTCTCTGTCTCACTCTCTCCCTCTCCCTCTCTCTCTCTCTCTCTCTCTCTCTCTCTCCTTTTGGGTCGGCTGGTGAGGATTAGTGGTGGGTGGAAGGTGGGTGTCAGCCTTAGTACTTGTTTCACCTGTCTCCCTCACTCTCTCTATCTCTTCTCTCTCTCCCTCTCTATCTCTTCTCTCCCTCCCTCTCTCTCTATCTCTTTCCCTCTCTCTATCTATCTATCTCTCTCTTCCTCTCTCTCTCTATCTATCTCTTCTTTTCCCACTGTGTGTCATTCTGTCATTCACAGTCTCTCTCTCTCTCTCTCTCTCCCACCTTCTCTATATCACTCTTTAACTAGTAAAGATGCATTCATCTTTCTCTCTATCACCCTCCTTTACTTACTCAGCTCTAAGAAGTGCATTCATGCATTGATTAAATCAATAGGCAATAGTGTGGCCTGCTGTAGCTCATCTCTGCATAGGTCCATTTTGAAGAGGGGAATCTATGGGCGGCCGAATATGAAGCCATTTAGACGTTTTCAGCTCTTGGCTTCTGGGCACGCAGTGATGCTGAGTCAGTCAGACAGAGTGTCAGTGGTGGTCCCTCTTTCCCGTGGGCGAGACCATTACCTGCAACAAGAGCCTAAACAAGTACACCCATGTATACACACACCACACACACACACACACACACACACACACACACACACACACACACACACACACACACACACACACACACACACACACACACACACACACACACACACCACTCACAGGCACCGCGCATCAAAACAGAAAACCCACACACACACACACTGCTCTTGACTCGGGGCAAAACTATTTAAATTCAGAAACATACCTGATTACCGTGGAATTGTTTATTCTTTCTAACAAATGCACTCACATAAAATGATGTGGAATTACCATAGTTTCCCTTGATTCCATTATAGTGCAGTTATTTGCATAATCATGATGAATTCCCCACACTGAACTGGTTATGGGTACCCTTTCCAGCAGGCAGAACTAATGCATCTTCAAATGTACAGAAAAATCTCTTGCACCTTTCTTGATTCAGATTGCAGAAAATATGCACCTCACAGTGTTACCAGTTAGTCAAGCATCACTTTCAATGCTTTGCTCAGTAAGTGCAGGAAATTAATACTTACCTACACACTTACACTTAACCACTATTTGTTCACCTATAAGAATCTATTTGAAACAGTGATGTTATAATGACTAATTTGATGAAGCAGAAAGAAATAATGATTCATCATGTATTTAACTGCCACAATTATATATATTTATATACTATATGGTCACACAATTAACTTTCCTGCCTTTCTTAAGGTCAGTGCACTCTGTCATATATCTGTCACACATCTGACTACAGTATAATGAGTTAGAACATATTTATATGATTGTAACTTTCCCTTGTCCTTCTCCAGAATGTGTCTGAGTGCTCCTATACCAGAGCTGAAACCATAGTCTTAATGTGGGTGTTGGGCATCCTACCAAGGAAGCTGAATAGCTAGTCCAAACAGCTTTGTCACTGTAGTGCATATTTGTCAGGGATCTGGCTTGAGGGTTTCCACCACACGGCTGTCTGACTAGCTTGCCTGTGTCTTAGTGTCTGTTGCATGCATGTGACTTTTAAGCAACCAGGCAGTAGGCTGCTGTCAATCAGTTGACTGCCCAAGGCAGTTGCCTGTATTTCCTAATAAACAGGCTGTCCAGGTTTTTGAGTTGACTAAATTTGCAGTAAGAAGTTGCAGAAATCAGAGTGGACGTGGTTCCCTCTTCATTAACCTAAATCATATCACTCAGAAGTGAACTTTCAAGCATTACTGCTCCTTCGTAGCTGGTGGCACTGAAAACAAATGTCAGATTTGTATTAAAGGTTACTGTTATAAAACTCTCCTCAGACACATGGGAATTCGGTTGTCTTCATGAACTAGAACCACAATTGGATGAATGCCGTGTCGTGCTCGTAACCAAGGGTTACGGTTTGACCGAGACCCAAGCATTTCGGGGACCTGGTGATGAGTGACCTTATAAGGTCACAACAACTCTAAAACCACACAGGACATTATTAGATGGTCCCTGTCCAATATCGATCGCTCTCTATGTTCCAAGCTTTTCTAATGTAATCTGATTCTGCCATGTTCCCTCTGCCACTGTTTCTTGAGATTGTTTGTGGAGGTAGATATCGCAAAGCATCGCAGCTGTCAAAGGCTGAGCCAGTTGTCTGCACCATCACCGGATTGAGAGGATGACAGAGAGAGACAGGGATTTATGGGATTTATTTGCTTTATTTATTTCATTTGATCCCTGTTGAGATGCCAGATCATTGTGATGGATACAGGGAGGACATGGGGGAGGGGGAGGGACACGGTCTGTTATTTTTTGAAAGGACAGCGTGACATTTGGAGAATGTCCTTATCAGCCCGTGGGTTGTGTGGAGGAACTGCGTAGTGTGCATGGAGAGTGAGGATATGTGAGTCTTTGTTGATTGGGTCCCCCTGACAAAAAAAAACAAACACAGTCTCCCACCCGGCACAATATATATTCCACAGTCCCCTATCCGGCACACCCAACTCTGGTTGCACAGACCAAAAAGTAGTCAACACCCTCAAGAAGAGCAGCTGGAGCAGAGATGCTGCAGTCACACGCCCTCTCATGATGCACAGACCCCCAGGCCCCAAACAAACAGGATAATGATGTCTCCCAGTACTTCCTTGCGTTACATCTCACAGAGCTTGGGCTCAATGCCAGGAGACGCCATCACAGCTCCCCTAATACAATGGCCATGTTTGCTCCGATAATTGTGTGGGATTTAAGACAATGATCCTGAAGGGGAGGTGTCTGCTTCAAGGCTGGTACATTATGTGTAATGCATTATGTTTGAATGTGTGCTTGGCCCTGTAGTTTACTTTGATGATGTGATGTGATGTGTGTAGTGAGCTGCGTCTCTGCCCCCTGCAGGTTGGCAGAGGAAGTGACAGACGGCTCCCAGTACTTTGTGCTGCTCATGATCACAGACGGGGTCATATCCGACATGGTGCAGACCAAGGAGGCCGTGGTCAACGTGAGAGCCTTTCACCTCCTCCGCTTAGCTCTCAGGACTGCTGGTCACACTGTGTGCCCACAGTGGGACACGCATTACAAAATAGCACTACACACAAAACAGTACAAATGAATGCAAGCCGATTCCTTGTGGGTGAGGTTTTTGTAGTTCACTATCTGTCTACTCTCTCTCTCTCTCTTTCTCTCTCTCTCTCTCTCTCTCTCTCTCTCTCTCTCTCTCCTTCTCTCTCTCTCTCCCTCTCTTTCTATTCCCAGGCTGCTGCTTTGCCCATGTCTATCATCATAGTAGGAGTGGGACCAGCTGAATTTGATGGTGAGTGGAGTTAATGTGTATGCTTTAGTATGACGTGGGTGGGGTGGGGAAGGGGGGTCTGGTGTTAAAAGTAGCCTAGGTAGACATTTAAACTGCTCTGTGTCTTGGGAACTGTTAGTCTTAATTTATTTCTGTTACGGAAATAAATAATGAAATTAAGTTGAAGCAGTTCTTCTGATCTTCTGGTGGGTTTGAAAAAGTAATAGCTGTTTAAGAGGAAACAGGTAATGCTACCATGAAGTAATTATTCCCTTATATAAGCACAGACTGGTAGGAAGTGAACACCGGGGCTATTTAACGATGCAGTATGCCATCCTAAATGTTAATTGGCTAAATGATTGGTGTGAACAGTGTTTTGCTGTGGGCAAAATTGGAGCTTTTTTCATGCCTGATGACAGGTGATTTCTCAGTGGGACCCATTACTATCTTTTTGTGGCTGAGTATGTGAGGGGGTGTGCTTATAATAGTCCTGCATGTTTCTGTGTGTGTGTGTGTGTGTGTTTATGCGTGTTTATGCCTGTGTGTGTTTGTGTCTGTGTGTATGTGTTTGTATGAGAGAGAGAGAGAGAGAAAGAGAGATAATGCAGCATCAAACCGGCAAGCTACCCACTTTCTGTGTTATCCAGGAAAGAAAAGATATTTTATGTACAATAGCTTACTTGCCAACATGTGTTAAATCTACTGGCCTCTACTGTTTCAACTTCTTATATTTACTTTATTTATTGAAGTGGTGCTGCTTACCATGTTTTCTAATGAGTTTCTTCCCGTACTTTCTAAATGTAGCCGTTCGTTTAGCTGACTTTTTAATGTTCAAGGCTGCATTGTATCCGGCTTTGAGTGTTACTGGTGCATCATCGGTTAATAACATGTTTTACTTTAGTGTGTTTATTTTGTCTTGTATTTAAATGAACTTTTGCATATGGCAAAACTAAATTGATGAAAGTCTGTACTCTGGAATGTGCTTTTTTGTATGAAATTGTTTCTCTGAGCTTTTGGATTTAACTATTACTTTCTGTTCCATGCCTGTACGTTTTTGAACTTGTGTAGCACAGTGCAGTGCTGTGGGCTGTACTAAGGCCTGACAATAAGTGATTTCTCTTTGGGACCTATTACTATTTCTCTCTGGGTGTTTATGTGAGAGCCTCTGAGTGTGTGTGTGTGTGTGTGTGTGTGTGTGTGTGTGTGTGTGTGTGTGTGTGTGTGTGTGTGTGTGTGTGTGTGTGAACGGAGGGAGGCAGGTGAAATGCACCTAGCTGGGGCTCCCTGGGCACCACACAGCCTTCAAGCTCCTTCATCCCCAGCAGCGCACCTCTCCTGCAGTCTCCAAGCGCCATCTGCCAATCTCTGTGCCATGTCAACACACACACACCCCCACACACTCACGCACACACTGTCTCTCTCTCTCACACACACACACACACAAATGCAGATAGACACATACAGCGTAGCCTATTCCTTCTTCCCTCTGCATTTTGTGTCAAAATAGAGTCTCTGGGACACACACACACACACACACACACACACACACACACACACACAGGCAACAGACAACAGATTCTGCCTTTCATATGAATGCCTACAACAGAGGTCCTGCTCACCAGGGACCCCTGGTGACTAGACCCCTCCTAGTGACGACTTAGCCCCCCTAACCATAAATGTCTAGTGACGTCCCTTCTGCTCACTGTACTAACACACAATTTGTTCGTGCTGAAGACAATGCTGTGGCAGAAAGTGAGGGACAACAATACTAAAACTGTCTGGAGTATCTGACTCTTTGTTGTCCTATCTGTCCTTGCAGCCATGGAGGAGCTGGATGGGGATGAGGTGAGGGTGTCCTCTAGGGGGCGATATGCAGAGAGAGACATTGTGCAGGTAGGATTGCTCTTTCTTTTGTTTTCTGTTAAACTTACCATTGACTCTTTGTGTGAAATCTTGCTACCATAATGGCAGCCCCTTATTCTCCCATTCGCGCAAAGTCCTTTTTTGCGTGCCTTCTGTTACGCGCATTCCAGTTACGCATATTGTCCCCTACAGTCTGACAATTAAAGTCTGACAATTACGCACTCCAATCATGCCCACACACAGCGCTTAACTTCAAAATGAAGGCGGGCTCATGAAAAAGGTGATTTATTTAAAATAGAAGTGAACTGAGTCACAACCTCGTTTATTTTGGCTGTCAGGAAAACATGAAACATGGAATTTTATATTAACCTTGTGAATGTCTTAAAATTCTATGGAAAACATAAACCAGACTTTGGTTTTGAAAAACAAAGACATAGATCAACCAAATGACACATTTGCGAGGCCACTTCATAAAGTGTTTGATTTGAAAACTCACCATTGTGGAAAAGGTACATCGAAATGCATGTTTTAGTGTCCCAGCTTGAGATCACTTTGTGTTACCTACTACTGAACACTCAAAAGCAATCAAACACCTTGCTACCGATGACTGAAAATGACTTAAGATGGGAATCAAACCAGCCACCCTCTGATTCAAACCAGATACAAGGACTGTAGACAGAACACTACTTATTTTGGTGAGGACCAGCAGGATGATTGAAAGTTGTCTGTCTAGGTGTCTGCACAAGTGTAGTGGATGATGGCTTCACAGTCAGGTCGAAATTGCTGGATACTGTGTATCTAGTGTTTTTTTTCTGTTGTAATGTCCCCTAACATATATGAATAATATGTTCCCTTGAATTACATTGAAACGCCCAGAGTTTGGGTTTGCTCTACCCGAAGCGCCTAACTGCCTTCATGGCGCACAAATCATAGACTTTAATCAAAGGGAGAATATGCGTTGGCTGAAAAGTGCGTAGCTGTGCGCTTTTTACATTTGTTTTATTTATGCACATGGGAGAATCACTCCCTCTGTGACTGACACAACTGCTTCTCACTGCCCATTGCACACATTTTTATTGTACATTGCAACCCTTACCCCTATATGCAGTTTGTGCCGTTCCGTGACTACATCGACCGGTCAGGAAACCAAGTGCTGAGCATGGCACGGCTGGCCAAAGACGTGCTGGCAGAGATTCCAGACCAGCTGCTGTCCTTCATGAAGAGCCGGGACATCGAGCCTCGGCCCGCCCTGCCCAACACCACCAACAAATGCCAAGCCCTCAACATGTGCATCTGAGCGGGGGGCGCCCAGAGAAGGAGCAGGGACTGACCCTGGAGCTTTAACAATGCTGCCAACCACTCCTGAAATCAAGTACATCCACACAAAGCAATTATCAACCTGAGTAGATCGATGGGAGGGGTAGGAAAGTGTGAGCTCTCGCCCCTACCTCCTGTTACTTAAACCCATCCCAAAAAAAAACGTAATTTATCCACAACACACTTCTCAACGGCCCTCAAAGCTCAACAGTCATCACTCTTCCTGGAGCCCTTCCTTGTCCTGGCTGTTCAAGTACTCAGAACATTAGCGCATCATATTGTGTGACCCGCATCAGCCAAGCAGAAAATTATGCCTGGCAAGCAAACTTTTCTAATCAACAAAGCTTTCCGCCCTTTTATTTCATCTGACAGGATCATGGCTTAGCCTCCTAACAAGCGTGGAACAGACAACAGAAAAATTAAGGAGTTAGCAAGGAGGGAAAAAAAGCATTACATTCTGTCACTCTCCCACACACAAACTCTCAAGCGACCCCTGCATTCAGTGCATTCAAAACGTATCTGTGCTCTGTGCTTTGGCAGAGAATGTGGTCAATGGGTGCAAAAACACTCCAAAGTGATATTGCGTGAAGACCGAAAGCGTGGCAGGACTGATCAGGTAAACACTTGAATGTGACTTTGTCACTTCGTTCGTCCTGTATTGAAGTGAAGTAGGGATCAGCATGGGATTGGATGGGAACAAAGGAATGAGAAAAAATGGATACGGTAAGAGGTCTCCTCATTCATATTGGCAGTGGGAGCAGTATTTGGCGTCTCCGCAACTGCCTAGGACTACATCCTTTAAGTGTGCCATTTTACTGTTTTTATCTCCCCATGACTCACATGGAGATGTCTGCCAGCTGTCTTCTGCTATACAGTCTACTGACTGAGACATTTCTGTCACAATGTATTATTTATTTATTTATTTATTTGTTGTCCAGTAGCCGCTGCTGTGCTATAGACTTTGACTTACTTGTATATTTCAAACCAAACAAAGACAAAGCGTGAATCTGTCAGAATAAAGCCGGAGGTGTTGAGAGTGGCCTTTGTGCCTGCATGCCACGAACCGACATCTTTATGCTGTTTTAGTTTTCGGGAATATGTGCAAATAGTGGGAAAAGTTGCTTCAATGATTTGTGGACCAAAACAGCTACAGACAACATTCCCTATTGTTTAACAGATCTAATATATGTTTGTTCAGTGTCACTTGTTGCAGTACACCAAACATTATTTATTTGGTATCTAACATGACAGTTTCCAAACTTAAATGGCCACTATCAGCTGTTTTTGTTTATTTGGGTAGTTTGAATCGTTTTAGGTGTGACATTCTTGTATAAAATAGATCTTTAGATTTTAGCAATCCACTTTTCCTACATTCTGATTTGGAAGACAGTGGCAACTTAGACATGTTAGTCCCTGTAAATGTTGTTATCACTTTCATTTCTATCTTCATTGTAGTTCCTTCCCCACTCTCTTACTCTGTGTGGCTCCGGCCCTGTGTGGAAATGAATAATTCATGGTCTGGCTGACAGCTGCATATCTGCACCCTCTTTTCATAGGCCTCTGAGCCAGCTGCACTTATTTAGAATAAGAATGATCCTCACGCAGAACGATGTGGGACAAAAGCGCTTGCATGTTGTCCAAGGAGAGAGAGAAAGACAGGTGATGCTCCCCAGGTCGCCTCGGCACCCTTGTTGAGAAAGACAGAGAGAGTCAGCAGGATTGGCTCTTGAAAGCCCAGCTGTCAGCCCATTAAAAAAAAAAACATTTCTAGGGGAGTTGCAAAACTGGCGCTTTTACTTTTACAAATGTATGCATAGTTATTCTGAGGCTGCTTTGGCCATTTTTTACTATTTATGTGGGTCTAACTGCTGTACGCTGTCATATTTCGGTAATAATATGCATGAGAGTTTCATTCTTCAGGATTTTTGTCTTTTTTATATATCCTTCTACCAAAAAGGATGTTTTATTCTCAGTGCAACTCTGCCATTAAGAAGAAGCAGTCGTGGCAATGACAACTGAATGGGCCATAATTTCATTGCTGGGCAATGAGCAGAGCAACAAGCTAAGTCTGCTGCACGTCAACTAAAGCGATTGTGTGGTGTGTGGGAACATCGTGCTGACCCACCCATGTTTGTGCTTAGGATCTTGCTCATGGTATCAGCAAAATGATTTTGCCAAGTTATTAAAGTTATTAGCTTTAGTTCATGCACGGCAGACTTTGCTCCTTGCTTTGCTCGCTGCCCGTTGATTAAATTAGGGCTCAACAAGTTTGAGGTTGTATCAAATGTAGCCAAAGGGCAAGTGGGCAATTTGAGGCTTTGTGCCTCTAACATGGAACTTACACAATGAATAATGAGCCCAGAGAGCAACAATGTCATCTCAAGTACTACAGTTGACATGCAGGGTTCGAGAATGTACTTGTCGAGGAACTGACCAAGCAATTGGCTAGTTTTGTTTTCACATTTGATTCATCGATTTGAACTCTGCCAGCAGTAGGCCCACAAACTTACTTTATCAGACAACAAATTCTGCCGTGATGATAACACACATATGTACATTATACACTGGTATTTATACTTACAGCACATTGTATCATTGAGTGTTGAGGATCCCAGTTGTAGCCATGCCATGTGCAAGGGGGGTGATTATGGACAGAATATGAATGCAGTATGTGGCCTTAATTCTTTGTCAAGTGTATATGAGAGTTCAGTTGATGATAGAAATGGCAGGGCAGTTTGTCACATAATTATGTTGTTTGGTTTATTTTGCATGAAATGAATGGGACCATTTATGATCATTTGAAAAGTAACTGTATACCTTAATTTGAAATCAACGATGTGTAGATAACTGTGAATATAGATAGCAAACTGTGACTGTTTTCTATGATAGTTTATTGTTGTATATTTTTGTTCATGTTCTCTGTTGTGTACAGTGTCCATAATAGAGATACTGGTGTAGAATAAGGCAAAAAGTATGATGTAGCTTGCTACCAATAGAAGATATTTTCTCAACATAATAGAACAAGTGTTTATCAGTCTAGTGTTGCAAATATACAGCTGCAACCTTTGTGTCTTTAAAACTATAAGAGTGTCCATTTAGTACAACCGCATGCACAGAAATTGTTGGAGAGCAAAAATGAAACCTCATTTAAATCTTACGTAATATTTTTTACATTGAGCATGATTTGTCAACTATGTGTTCAGTGAGTACATTATAGAGGTTATTCCTCACCTATCTTGGCCAGACCCTAATCCTTGCACAAGTCTTTCTTTTGTATTATGCTCTTACATTTACACTGCAATATCAGCAGAAGACATAGCCTACAATTTTGGTTTGAAATCAAAATTCCATAAAAAGGTTCAACGAAAGTTGAAAGAACTGTTGTACACGCTATAAGTCAATCACCACCTAACAGTGTCAACCCCTTCATTTGCTTCTGAAGAGGCTAACAATACTTTATTAAATCTTTCCACAATCATTCCTTTCTGCATGGGTTTCATCACGCCAGTCTCTTTAAAACACATTTTACAGAGCTGTGTAGAATACAAAAGTAAAATCAGGACAAAAGAAAACATAAAGTAAAAGATGAATTCACCAGAAAGCAACCATATGTTGTCCTTGCACAAAACACTGTTCAAATGTTCAACGCTTCTGCATCGCTGCCTAGTAAAAAAAAGAAAAAAAGAGGGATGCTGGAAAGGTTTTATATGTAACTTTACATGAAATAGGCCTATGTTTCATAGTTTAGTTTTCATAGAATGTCATAGTGTTATTTCACCGCAAAAAGGGACAATACTGGTTTGAATTTTATATCCTGTTACAGGTTTCCCCACTCATTAGCCAACACTCACTTTATGAATGTGAAAAATGTTTGGCAATAATAAAGCACTTTGAAGCAAACTGTGTTTGTTGTTAGTTTTTTTCTGTTTTATTTAAATTGATGTTAATGTACATATTTAACTTGTAATTCATTTTCCTAACAAGGACCATTTCCAGGCTTGCAGCACCATCTAGTTGTAGAACTGCGTTTTGCAAGAGAATGATTCATTTGCAGTTCAACTGCGAAAGTCTTAAACAACATGCAGATATATTGAAATACAATTAGTTTTGAAACTTAAAACAAGTATTATTTCCTTTTAGACCATTATGCTAGAATATAATTTTCTTTGTTATTAATAGCCTATGCCTTTACTGGCTAGCCTATGTTCCATGCTGATCCGTTCCACGGTTTTGCCATGGTTCTCTTGTAGCTTGGCCGGGTCTTATTACACATTTGTGAAGGGCGGGCCTTTAATGTGTTGCTGCTACAGGGATACCAAGATGGAAATCCAGGGGCTTGCTGATGCCCAAAACACTCACTATCAACATGGCGTCCCACGTAGAACAGGTTTGTCTCCGGCGAGATCAACGACGGGGGCATGTTCTAGCGCAATTTCGAACGAAAACGAAGTGGGAGCGCTTTCTGAGTCTCGTAAAACGCACAGTGACAACAACAACAACAGGCCAAGGACCTCTCCATTTCGCCTACTGGCAGAAAATGGCAGTGGTGTCTGTCTGCCTGTACTCAATAAGGCAAACGGTAAAAATATTCACATGCAACTCCAGCCGCAAAGCCATGCTGGGAATAGTGGGAGTCGTAACGTGACAGTGGTGAAGGACAAGGATTTTAGTGGGTTACAAACAACCTCCGACTTCGTAAGAGGCGTTTCAAAATACGACGTGGAGAACGAAGATCGCTCATTGCAAATGGCGCTGCCGCTCTTTGACGGGGAAGATGGCTACTCTGAGCATTCGCAGCAGTGTCAGCAGCTAACGTTAAACAAGAGTTTACGGCAGCAACATCTAGACGGCGCCACCCTTCAGCAATCACTGGTAAGCGAAAATACAGTAACACTGAGGAGCAACAATACAGGCGTAGCCAGCGCCAGAACTGATGAATTGTATGTGGATTTCAATGTTGTACAGGAAGGAGATGTTAACACGGCTCGGAGAGACCAGCCAGTCCCTTGCTTGACTAAAGATGGGGAGCGGGTAAACGGTAAGGCCGCGGAATCCTCCGAAATCAAGACGTTCAGTTCAATGGAGGTGCACAGCACACCACTACTTCTGGAACAGGATGATGAGTTGAATGTTATTAGCCGAACACTTGCTTCACAACCCACGCCACTGTCAGATGTTAGTTTTATTAGTGCTTCCGAGCGAGTGTCAGATTCTACTGTAACAGACGTAACGAGACAGGGAACGTGTCTTGAGTCTGAAAATGGAAACATTGTTTTGTCGAACGAATATGGCGAGACGGTTCGTCATACCCATCTCTCTCGCGAAATAATTTCTGAGAATGACCTAACATCCACAGTGTTAGCTTCAAGCGAGCTGTCATCTCAGTCATTGACAAAGAGTGCCTCACCCATGATTACGACAAACGAGGATATTATGGATTCGGTAGAGATGCCTGACGCTGGAAACAACTCGGAGTACATGTCCGACTTCACAGGCTTATCAGAAGCTTCAGCCAGCGTAGACAACCGGGCCTCAAGTGGCATTGCGCCAGCATCGTCCCACGAGACGTTCTCAGGCACAATCATGATCAACAACCAAAGTATCATCGTCACAATTGAGAACGGAGTGCTGACCTTAGCCGCACCCCCCGAGGGTTACACGTATAAAGACGACGGGATGGTCAGTCTGAAAGAGCATCTTGGCATGAAGGACCATGAAGACATTGTTCTTCTCAATTATGACAGTGGTACCAAATCAATAGGAAAGATCAGCAACGTTGCTGTGAGCACGCAGCAAGATGAGCCAAAAGCTGGCCTGTCTGTGAGTGACTCGGAGCTAAACCTGGCGGACGACTGCTCCCTTTCAGAAATCGGTGCTCCTTTAGATTCCTGCACTTCCATCAAGCAGGAGGATGTCAGGTTGTGTGGCATGGACGAGGGTGGCCCCGTGGCAGTACAACCTCCTAAAAACGTCTCCATGGTGACCGGTGATGACGAGCTGCATCCCGTGAGCCTAGTTGGTGTTGCGGGGCTGTCCAAAAAAGCCGCCCTGGTGACCTACTGCTGCCCGCAGCCTGGCTGTACGAGCAGCTTCCAGACGAGGCAAAAGCTGAAGCTTCACCTGCTCTTCCACACCGAGGATCAGCGGCCCTTCAAGTGCACAGTGGAGGGCTGCGGCTGGTCCTTCACCACCTCCTACAAGCTGAAGCGCCACCTGCAGTCCCACGACAAGCTGCGCCCCTACCGCTGTGAGTGGGAGAACTGCGGCCGGCGCTTCACCACCGTCTACAACCTGAAGGCGCACGCCAAGGCCCACGACCGCGAGAACGCCTTCGCCTGCGAGGTGTGCAGTGAGCGCTTCCGCAGCGCCACGCGGCTCACCAACCACCAGCGGACTCACTTCGAGCCGGAGAGGCCATACAAGTGCGAGTTTCCTGGTGAGTGGCATCATTGTTGGCTTGGGATACTTGATCCATTACTTATGTTAATGGTATAAGCATATCTCAGGGGATGCTGAGAGACTGAATCATGTATACAGCATACACATACCACAAACCTACACCTCTATGGTGTGCACACTGGTTAATGTTGGGTAACTGTGGACCGTAAGAGTCTGTCTACAAAGTCCAGAGCTCTCATTAAAGTGTAGCGCTCTTCCTGCCTAGAATCAGAGGAGCCTGGGATTCAGAATCCCAGCTTTGGTTCCATTATGTACTGCTTGTGCTCATGGCTCGTGTCCGTTGCCTGTTTTCAGGCTGTGAGAAGACGTTCATCACCTTCAGTGCCCTGTTCTCTCACAACCGAACGCACTTCAGGGAGACGGGCCAGTTCAGCTGCACTTTCCCAGGCTGTGATAAGCGCTACGACAAGGCCTGCCGGCTCAAGATCCACCTGCGCAGCCACACAGGTACCTGCACTGGGACCCTTATAGAAGGGATATCACACATGACAGACCAGCTCCATGTCAGATCAGCCTCTACATTCTGTCTGACTGTTTCTCATCTTATTGCAGGCGAGCGGCCATTTGTATGCGACTCCGAGGCCTGTGGGTGGACCTTCACTAGCATGTCAAAGTTACTGAGACATAAAAGGTAGGAAGAGAGACCTCTTTTGGCCTATTCATTGCATTAGCTGGTGTGTTAAAGATAGAGTCTGCGATTCTGGTGAAACGTTTTGGCTCAATGACCACTATCATCAGATTACGCTCCTGCCTTCCATGTATCTGAAGCAACGTGTTGATTGGCTGGAATTGTTTATCATGCAACCACAGCAATCGCAGCCACAATGTTTCTGATTTACAGAGGCAGGACTGTGTACAAACACGGAAGTTTTCAAAGTGCACACACACTTTGGACAGCTGGAGGACCGTGAGGAGCAATTCAATGAATTTGACAAAAAGTGTTTTGGATTAGAATCGCAGACTTTACCTTTTAAGTGCACTGTTAGATCAGCCAAATACTGGAGGACTAGGACTCCATCTCTAGGGAAGGCAGTAATGTGTGTGTTTGTAGGACATCAGATCTAGGATGCAGTTAAAGTGAGGGAGGGTTGGGGAGGGGGGGTGTAAATGTAGTTGGTCTTGCTCCATGGGGATTCATGGTGTTTTTTAGTGTTTTTTTCATACATCGCTCTCTCCCTCTCCCTCTCCAGGAAGCACGATGATGACCGGCGTTTCACCTGCCCGGAGGAGGGCTGTGGCAAGTCCTTCACCCGTGCCGAGCACCTGAAGGGTCACAGCATCACGCACCTGGGCACCAAGCCCTTTGAGTGTCACGTGGAAGGTTAGTCGTCTTTAAACTTCTGCGGCTCCCCTTGTATAGTGCACTTTTAGACCAGTTAAGTGGTGAAATTTAAGCATACATATTTTTATTGTCAGAACTGACACCGAAGTAACAGACAGTCTGCATAGGGAAATATTGCAGCATGGGGGCAGTATTATTTACAGGACAATCTCATGCCTACACAATGTAATAAACCAAGTGATTCGTTTCTTTGTGTGTGTTTATATGAACGTGTGTGTGTGTGTGTGTGTGTGTGTGTAGGTTGCAATGCTAAGTTCTCGGCCCGCAGCAGCCTGTACATCCACTCGAAGAAGCACCGTCAGGATGGTGCGTGTCTGCGCAGCCGCTGCCCCGTGGCTGGCTGCACCAAGCACTTCTCGTCTCGCAGCAGTCTCAGGAGCCACATGTTCAAGCACCATAACCTCAGCGCAGGTATGCCGTACACACACACACACACACACACACACACACACACACACACACACACACACACACCTGTGACGGTAAGACAAGACTGATCCTTTAAAGACATCAGCTCTTGAAAGGTCATGCGTCGTACCACACACACGTATGTTCTCTGGCACATGCCTGGATGATTGTGATCGTGTCGTCTTTATGTGGCACGGTGGCTCAGTTGCTTGCACTGCAGCCTCACAGCAAGAAGGTCATGGGTTCGATTCCCGCATGGGGCGCTGTTGGCTCTGGGGGGCAGGTCCTCCCCAAAGTGCACAGTGCTCAAGTGGGCTATCTCCCGGGCCTTTCTGTGTGGAGTTTACATGTTCTCCCCGTGTTCACAAGGGGTTTCCTCCGCTAATAACCCCAACAGAAAAACATGCAAAAAGAACAGAACAATCCTGTCCGTCCCTGACCGAGACGGACGGTTCACTTGGTCCCCGGGCGCTGAGAAGCTGCCCACTGCTCCTGGAGGATCCTGGAGGAGGGACGATCCGGGATGGGTTAAAGGCAGAGCAAAAATTCACGGCGACCTCAGGCCTGCGTGTGTGTAGTGTGTCCTGGTCGCCTCCATATACTGTATATATAACACGTGTGTGTTGCTGTGAGTTGTGCGTGCAATAAAAAACTGACTGCAGTCAGCCTTGTTTGTTTTGTTTGTTTATCATTGTCCTGAGGAGCAACTCATCTGTGTTAGTTTTTTCTTCTGTTGTCCAGTATCTAGCTCAACATCTCTTTCCTCCCCCTTCCCCAGATGTGTTGAGTCAGCTGGAGACTACCACCACCACCTTGACCCCCAGCAGCGAGCTGACCAGTGGTGCCCAGAATACCGGCCCCAACGCAGGGCCCTCTGGAGCGGAGATGGCCAGCCTGGACCTGACCTCCCTCTTCTCTAGTGTCCCTGCCGGGGCCGTGGCCGGTCCAGGGGCCAGTGTGGGCGGATCAGGGGCCGCTGCCGCCTTCACCATGGACATGTCTCTGGTCAGCAGCGGGATCCTCACCATAGACCCAGCCTCGGTGGGCTCCGCGCTGGGGACCAAACCCGTGGACCCCCTGATCCTGGCAGCCAGCACGGATATGGGCCCCCACGTGCTAGACACGGGCCCCCCCGGGGTGCTCCCTCAAGGGGCCCTGAACCTGGACGACGTTCAGACGGTCAACCCCGAAGCGCTTGGCTCGCTCACAGCCCTGGCCATCCAGGGGCCCGCCGGTCCGGAGCAGCTGCATGCCCTCAGCTCCTCCAGTTCGCTGGCCTCCGAGCCCCCTTCGTCCTCCCTCACCCCCGCGCTGTCTTCCTCACTCACACCCACGCTCTCTGCGTCTTCCACGCTCACGGGGACCGCTGTGCCAGACCTCCTGTCGGCGCCACTCAAAGCTGACGCTAGTGTTGGTGGTCGAGCCTCGGGGCCCCTGCTCAGCGGAGGGGTGGAGGTTCTGGAGCAAACGGACAGCAAGGGGATGAACCAGTTTGTGTTCCCCGCTCACGGCAGCGCCTATGGCAGCCAGAAGGACACTGATCTGGGGGCAGTGACGCCATGCCCCTTTCTGGTGAGCAGTTTGGTGTTGATTGCTGACTTACAGATGTGTACTTTAATGAAGAGTATTTCATTAGAAAGCTCTCGTAGGGTTTTGGTAGTGTAATTATTTTGCGTAGACAATATTCAGTATGCCAAAATGTATGAAGAATTTGGTGGTGATCTAGTAGTTTTGTACATATTTTTGTTGTTGTGTGCTATTTTAAGGACAGTGGTGGTTCGGCTCGGACTGATTACAGAGCCATCCAGCTGGCGAAGAAGAAGAAGCAGAAGACCCCAGCAGGCTCTGCAGGTAGGCGAGATGGACTTGGTCACACCTTTTTGAGTTATTGCTGTGTAAAGGCAGGCAACATTTGCAGACTGTCGAGCAAGTGACCATCCAGATTATCCACATTATCTTCTGAGTCACCTAGGAGGTGTTGGCTGATGAGTGACTGTGTGTGTTTTCTGGTGGCGTGTGGTGCAGGTGCAGGCCAGCGGAAGGGTAAAGGCGGTAAGGGTGGCAGCGCTGCTGTGCCTTTGGCTCCATCCAGCGCACGCTTTGGGGAAGGAGGTGCCTCTGCCAGTGGGGGCTTGACCATCCGAGACCCAGTGACTGGAGCTCAGTATGTGCAGATTCAGCTGTTACAGGTGAGGTCATGTTTTATGTGCCTAACCAGCTAATGTGAAATGGATTGTTGTCATTGTTGGATGTAAAAGCCAATGTTCCAAGGCTAAGTGTGTGTGTGTGTGTGTGTGTGTGTGTGTGTTTGTGTGTGTGTGTGTGTGTGTGTGTGTGTGTGTGTGTGTGTGTTTGTGTGTGTGTGTGTGTGTGTGTGTTAGGATGACCCTACCAGCGATGGGGATCTGGCATTTCAGTTGAGCTCCCAGACATCCAGCTCTCACTCACAGCTAACAGTTGATCTGCCAGTTAACATCCTTCAGGTAAAGTCTTTTAAGCTGTCTCCAGTTTTTGGTTCAGGTTGTGTTAAAGGAAGAACAAGACAAGGTAGTTGATTTTGTCAATTGCTTCAGAGTCTCAGCATAATTGAGAATTCGTTATGCTTGAAGATGGCTTGTTGTGTAATCCAACTCCTTGCAAGGAACAAACCAGCCAAATGTCAAATGCACAACTGATTGAAAATGTTGTCACTGTTGTTGCTTGCCACACAGGTACCAGCAGCCTTTCAAAACAACCTATGAACGACAAAATATAATATAAAATAATAACAATAGTTCAATGTGCTCTGCATTTCAGTTTTCAGGGAAAAAAGTGAGTCATCCCTCATGCCCTTGATTTGAGTTTTTTTTTTGTCAATCAAATAAAAGTAACATTGTCCTCTTGTTTAGGAGCCCTCCGCCATGACAGAAGATGATAATGGATCCGACAACTCTCAGTTCGCAGGGAGCACCATTAACCTGCAGGACTTGGAGTGAGGGCTCACACCCGCTGTCAGAGACCGCCGTCTCACACACCAGTCGGCAGACAATGAACTGAAAGCCTGGACATGGCCTGCCAGTTTTTGATTCCAAAGGAAGACTTTCTTAACTTTTCTTGTCATTATTTGTACAGCTCTTTTATATCATTAGTGACTTTAAAAGTAATCAAACATTTTTCAATGGGATGTGATGCACCTTGGGATGGATTTGTCATTGATGTTGAGATGGGGAAATGTTTTTTACGGTTCGGAGTGTCTGGGGAATGGCTGGCAACCTTGGTTGTTTATTTTTAAGGTTAACATCAAACTTGTTGTGATAGACAATTTTGTGAGAGTGGCCAGACACAGCATATCACATCACCCATGAACTCTGTGTGAGGCATCATGGCACTTCTTCTTTCAACCTGTCTTGTGGTTTTTGGTTATGCCATTTGGTGTCTCTTGGCACCAGTGCTCCTTTGCCTTTAACATAACGTCTAAGCTTCTCTATTATGCCTTGTGCACTTAAGCAAAAACCATGGAACAAATGCTTCAGGCCCTCGGTTTTGGTGACATTTTGTTTTATGTTACTTGACATTTATTTTTGTATTCCTCGTCTTTGAGACCTTAAAATGATGTATGTTCCCATGTTTATAAAAAGATAAATGAAATTATGTTTTTTTTTTTTGTTTGTTTGTTTGTTTTTATATCTGTAATGTAAGAAATTAACTTTCTTGTTATTTATTAGGTTGGATTTACATGACTGAGCAATCAAGTTGATTAAAGGTTTCAATACCTATGATTGTGTTTTTGGGGCGATTTGTGTTAGTAATATCAAACTAATGAATGTTAGTTGGTTGATAGTGTCGATCAAAGACAGAGAAGTCTGAAAGACTACACGTCTCAACGCAGTGGTCCATGACCTCAGTCGGTCACCTTAAATGGGTCACATTGGTTAAGTTAAGGAAAACAACAGTCAGCTTTTGTATCAAATCCACAACTTTACTTTCAAGCACGACATTCACGTTCATTACAGACTATAATGAGGAATAATTAAGAAATTATCTGTCACACCAAATTTTAAAACGTTTATCAAAAGCATTTGTATCAAATATAATGGTCATGTTTGTAAAATAGTCAAAAGGAATTAAACTTGTGTAACTTAACATGACCACATTGACCCTCGTTATGTCCTGTCAGTTTTGTCCTGGCCAAATCAACAGCATGGTCCTCTGCACCACCCCCAGCACTTCTAAATACATCTACAGACCTATCAAATCCAATCAACTTATAGGTTAAAAATAGAGTTCTGTCTTACTCCCCATAGCATGGAGTAACATTACACTTGTACATATTCCCCTAGGCACCTGCCACAGCGTAATTAAGATGGGAATAGCTCCAAGCTACAGGTGCCATTTGTAGCTTGCAACCCATCTCTTAAGTGAAAAAGAAGAGCTGGTCCTCTTTGTCTTTGTCAGAGAAATCTGTTTTCTGGGTCACATTCAGCTTGCGAGATGGGGGCTCAGATCTTTGCATTAGCTTCTTACCCACCTGCAAAACAAAACAGAATGTGTTGGTTACAGACAAATCCCCTTTTGTACTGCCACCCCCTGCTCTTTGTGACCCACTTACTCTTGGCTGGTTTTCAGTTTGAGATCTCTCCATAGCCTTTCTGACCCTTTCCTCCTGTCCTTTTTTCTGCAGTTTAATTTTGTCCTCTCTTAACCTGAGGGCGGGATAAGGTAGACAAATGGGTTAATCTGGACAGACCCTGAACTTCAACAAGAGTTTTTATCTCTACAGGGTCAGCAGATTCGTGTACTCTTTATGCGAACAATGCAGTCGACTGACCAACTCATACCTGACTCTCCTCTCTTTCTCCTTGGCCTTCTTGGCATTGAGCATCTTTTCCTTGGGAATCACCTCAATCCTCTCCATCAGGTCTCCCAGTAGGTTCTCAATACTGTTCAGCATCTGCAGTGGGCTGACGTTAGCCTCACTGTCACCGACACAGCACTGGTACAACTCCCTAATCTTACATTTCAGGGTGTGTAACATCACATCCTTGGAGACGAAGAGAATGACAGCTAATGAGGAGAGCAAGTCTCAAGGCGAAGACAGAGCAGGAGGATTTTGAGAAAGACAGATGGCCTGCTTAGACGTGGATTGGGAAACAATAGCCAGATTAGGTCATTTTGCACATTCAAATACAAAATCCTGAGTGCAAAGTAGACTAAAAAATGAATTCGCTGGAAAGGGGTGGATTAACTCCCGATTCTCATAGGGTATATTGTGAGTAAGGTTGACAGAAATAATTTGGAAATATTGAGATAAATCGCTTTAAATCACAATTATTATAATTTGATTAGGTGTTCCAGATACAGTTGCCCTGACAACCTTAAGTTTTGAACCCACAGCTGCTCACAACTCCTCCCTTGATTAAGAGAGTGTCCAGCGTAACGTGTACAGTGTCGCACTTTCTTTAGCTGAATTATCATGAATGCACTTGAAATATGCAAAAACAAGTTGGATGAAAACACAGCTAATCAGATGAAGGAGGCCTCACCTGGTCCTCATTCCTAAACTTCCCGAAGCTAAAGAGCCTAGCCATGAGCTCCAGCTCTGACGCCTTCTCCTGCTCACGCTGGATGGCATAGTTCATGATCTCAATCTGCTTTTTCAGCTCCTCAGACTCGACATCCCTGCAGAGTAAAAGGGAAAGAAAGGGTGTGATGACATACTGTACTGCCATGCCTAGAGTTAGAGGGAGCAGAAGAGGAGAGTGAAAAACAGATCTGAAAGGATATGAAAAGTGGTCTGCTGCTCCTCTCTCGGCTCCTTCAACAGGAACTTCCCCACAGATGGCCTGTCACAAACTCACATTTTCTTGCGAGTCTCTTCAAAGATGTTCCGGAACTTCTCTAGGTTCTCCTCTGTCTCGCAGGCATTTTGGACCAGAGAGAGGTTCTGCTCCTCGAGCTCAGTGAGCAGATCAAGGAGCTGCTGGGGGTCAGTGAAGTACAGCTCTGGGTCATCCTGCAGGAGGCACCAAAGCATCAGCAGCAGCATTTACCATGGAGTAAGAACTTTTAGGTTTTCTTAAGTCATTACTAATTCCCCTGGGTACCAGACAAATAGCAGAAAAATACAACAGACCTCATACTCCGAGCTGTCATCATCAATTCCAGATGCTGCATCTCTGTTCAGACATAGCACAGATACCAAAGAAAAAAAAATGACTTGTGTGTCTGTATTATTGAATACAGGGCCTGACTGAACCATTTAAACCATTTGTCTAGGAATACTTCAGTATTTGCTGCTAATTATGACATGGCACATGACTGTTCACTCACAATTTGTCACTCTGTGGGTAGTCTTTGGAGCCTGGAGCGGACAGCATCTTGGCCTCTCTGACAGGGGGCAGCCCCTTGCTTGATAAGGTCCCTCTCGATCCCCCCGCTTCAGCAGTGCAGCATGTTTGTATTATTTTAAGATGGAGATGAGTATAGATAGAGAAGACAGGATGAGGCAGAGTAGACACAGCATGATGGGTCTGAATATTGTATAGTAAGTAGACTGTAAAATGTTTGAGAGGTAAAGAACACATTTACTGAGATGGAAAGTTTGCTTGCATATAGAATACGTGCACCCTGTTTCCTTGTGTATATGTATATTATTATCTTATATATCTATGCTATGTTAGAGAATGTTAAATTCTTTGAGCATTCACAAAGGCCCCCCTTTCATGCCTATTCCTATGTAGATTTCTAATCTAATGATAGATCACACCACCCTATGGCATAACACAGGCCACACATACACACTCTCTGTGACTATGGGTCTGTATCTAATGGGGCTGCCCTAGCCCTGAACTTTTCAAAGGAGACTATCTCTAGCTACACACATGCCCACAGTCTACTGCATTTGGTGAGATGGTCTTAGCACACGTACATTTCTCTCTAGCGGAATTTCTCTTAGGACTCTTGGCGACAGCCTCCTTCTTCGCTGCCTTCTCTTGCTCCTTCGTTCTGGCCTTACAACGCTTCTCTCTCTTGGCGCGCTGCTGCTCCAGCCACTCAGGTGGAGAGAGCCTAAACAGGAAGTTCTTATACAGTGTGTACTCATTCAGATTGTCCTCATACTTAGAAATGTCACTGCAGAGGGCATATAAACATACACAAACACACACACACACACACACACAAACACACACACACACACACACACACACACACACACACACACACACACACACACACAAACAAATACAAGCACATTAAATATTAAAATGATAGGATTCAAAAGACATGAAAAACATCTGAATCGTCAAAATACCAAATATTACAAAACATTTATTCATACACCTATACATGCCTAAGTATATACAACTTCACAACAAAGCCTGTCAGTTACTGCAATTTCATAAAAATGAACAGCCTACCTCTTAACAGCCATCATTTTGGCAGAGAGTCTCTTGATCTCAAGCACCTTCTCTAATTTTAGTTTGGTCTCTTGCTCTGCCCTACAAAAACAAGCTCAAGTTACTCAACCATTTTCAGCCATAGTTATCGCTGATACTGTCCACATTTAACATTCTGTGAAACTGTGTGAGTGTGTGTGTGTGTGTGTGTGTGTGTGTTTGTGTCTCTGTGTGTGTGTTTGTATAGGTTGAGTGACTTGTGCTGTACTTTTTAGAGGCCGCTACAGAGTTCCTGTCATTCTCCTTGAGGAACTCGTCAAACATGACACTGTCTTCCTCTAGGAAGCGCTCAGCCTGGTCAAGCTTCTTCTCCATAGATGTGGCTGTGGCCTCCAGCTTATCAATCTCGCCACGCTTCACTTCTAATGAGTACTGATACAGCAGAGTGAGACCATGAGGCAAGAGAAAGACACGAAGCCAGACAGATAAAAAGAGGGCGAGAGACAGAGGATCAAGGAAAAGGAAACATAGTCAGGACAGAATAAAAGAGAGCTTTATGGAAGTATGAAAGAACTGTTATGATTTGCTACATGAACAGTTGGATGGCTCTATATAATGTATTTCGGCATTTCCAGAAGTGCATGTGATTGATATCAGGTGTTTCAGGGGGACCAACATGAGCATCACCCTCCCCATCTGACCTCTTTCCCCTTACCTCCAGCAGGAACATGTCTCTCTTGTTTGCGATGTATTCACTTATGCTCTCTCGGTCAACGGTGCGATCTGACAGGAAACAGAACAGGGGGGGGGGGGGCGGTGTTATTCACCAAGTAAGATTTCAGAATCAGAATAGAAACAGAAATAGGTTTATTCCCAAGCAGGGGCATTGCTAGGAGTTGAAAACATGTGGGGCTTAACCCAGGCGCATCCTCGCCCGAGGAATTATTTTAAATTCTGCCATTTTCATGCAGCCAGTCTGAGACAGAAACAGTAAGCCGTACGACAGTCCATGGCATGTAGAGCCCGTCACATAAAAACACTTTTATGCTAGGTCACTGTTTTGTTACGATGTGTCTGGTTGGGAGGTGCGAGAATAGATGTTTTGTCACAATATCAGTTTAACATTCTATTGTGTTTCCGTTATGGTTTTTGCATTTCAATAAGTGTTTTTATTTCAAGTTGTCATTATACAAACTAAGCCTTAACTGTCAATTCGCGTGACCCGTATATAACTATAAATAAGGACAAACGAACTAAACTCACGACACCGTTAATCAGCCAATTCAAGCGTATTCTTTCATGTTCGTGTTATCTACAGCTAACCTGCATACATCTGGACCTTAACAAGGCATCGTTGGTATGTTTTATCCTTTGTTGTGAATTTGTGAGATACAATATATGTTTATTTATCGTAACTGTATGCAATGAGTATATGTTTATGCTAGAATTGATTTGTCTATGTCTTTTGTAAATTTCAGTTTTACACTTCCTATCTACTATCATTAAACCTGTGGACTATATCTTCAGAGTCGTGATTATTAGGAAGAGTTTAGCTGGCTGTCAGCGTAGAGCTTACCGAAGACGGCACAGTCACACTGACACAGGACATTGACATCAGCATAGGTTACCAATAGAAAACATTTAGACAGAAATTACATTTCATGTGAACATTATACTGTTTGAATGTCAGCCGTTGTTACACACATTCTTGTTTGTGTAAAAAAAAAATTGAGATCCGGGGCTATTAAAACAATCAGGGTTGTAGTACCGAACGTCCAGGCCTAACGACGCCAATGTTGCCAAGTAGGTCTCTACATACAAGGAATTTGTCTTGGTTATGAGGGACAATAGGGTTAAATTTACAAAGAGGGACAAATAGATTTAGGATTAGCTGGAGGCAGAGAATGATGAAACAGGAATTACAAGTACAAAACCACCCTTTTGTCCTCCTGATATTCTGTATGTGAACATGTGTGTGGAGGCATGTGGAAGTCGAGGTCCAAGCCTATCTACCTTTTATCATGGCCGCCATCCACGCGAACTTGAGGGTTCCAGAGGGTCGGGTATCGCCGTCATTGTCCTCCAGTGGCTCCCCTGCAACCTTCCTCCTCAGCCGGCTATCACCGGCCCTTACCCTCCCCGCAAAGGAAACCTTCTCGTGAACCTTCAGGCTGCGCTGCTGTTCCAGTTCCTGCAAATAAAGAACAGCCACTTCATCTTACAGTGTCGCTTTGTCGTGAGCTCAGCGATGCACCTACTGGCCATCACAGGGCTGCATGAGTGGAGGAAGCTGGGTCTGGAGTTCATGGCTGAGACATGATCAACAGTGCACCTATCTCTAGAAAGCCTAAAGATGTACATGTCCTACTAAAGTTTGATAAAGCTTGTTGTAATCAGGGAAAAACAGGTGTCCACACAGTTTATTTAATGGTTCCAAAATTAATGTGTAAAATGTCAACCGTATGGGAGGTCCCTAACCTATGAATGCCAAACTTACGCAAGTTTTGAAAATACTCGCCTTTTTCTTATGTTCCCTCTCTTTATTCCTCAAGACAAAGATACTGGTGCCATCAGGCACTCGGAAAGGATTAGTTGTTTTTCTTCTTACCACAGGTTCTGCACAGATTTGCAAAAACGCAAGAACACACACACACACACACATACACTCAAACATATGAATAAGGTACTACCATATTATGACAGTGACTAGTATATTTAATAGCTTGTGTTAAGAAGTAAAGCAGTCTTCACATGACTGAAAACACCTACCGACCAGAGACTCGGCTCTTGGAGAGGGTACAGCCGTCATCTGACGCCCTGCTGAGTAAGAAAGCAGTTTCATTTATTCATAACTTTAAGACATTTCATTTTGACGTAAATCATATAGGTTAGAATTTTCAACATGTTGTTATCAAAACTAACTTACTATGTATCAGCTGTGGTGAAGACATCCTCAGGACAACTCTCGAATGTAAATCAAAGATCGAGTTAATAAAGTAGGCATTCACATTCTTCATTCAGCCAACGACAACGACATCCTATATGTATAGTTATCAGTTACGAAGTATAGCCTATCTTTCAAAAAAAAAAATAGGCAGTAGCCTCTACCTTCTATTCGTCACAAAGCCATGTTTGGAATGTTCCAACAACTTGGAACTTTCGTTTACCATTTTCCGAGTTTGCATTCTGTTGCCGTAGCAACGACTGTTCAATGTGTTTCCTCACTTTTCACCAGGTGGCAGTGTGTTACCATTTTTGATTCTCAGAACGACCCAAAGAAACCCCCTCACCATTAAAGTATAACTTCACCCCAAGCTTTGAGCTTAGCTTGAAAGATGCTAAAAGGTGAGCAAGGGGCTGAGGGGGTGGGGGTGGGGTTGTGGAGTGGGACTGAGGAGGGGGTTATTACACTCCTGTGAATGATGAGTCTCGATCAGCATATGAAAATGAGACACACACTCACTGGCAGGCGCTGGGGGTGGTGGGACACCCATTTCATGATGTTGATATGTACCACATGGTCAATGATACACCAGCATTGGCCTTGCGAGGTTCAGGACATTTTTTAACAGTAGATGGCATGTTGAGCCATTTTTATTAAAATGGGAGTTTTGTAAATATTCCCACCAGCATTGATGTGTTTCATTTTAGGGTGCTCTTACACTTACAAGGAGAGCTCAGTGTTTTTACACCCTGATTTGCCATTAATTTACAGCACTCATTTCTTTGCATGTGGATTTTATTTAAAATGCATTAAACAGAGTAAATATCAGTTATGTAACACTGTGATGCTGCTCTCCTCCCTGCCTTAATTCTCTGTGGTTATTTCTGGACATCTCAGGTCTGGAGGGAGACTACAGTAGTTTCCTAATCTTCATATGATGGCCAGCTGGTTTGTGGCAGTGGATGGATGGGTTCACGTTTGTTCCACAGGGGAACAGTTGCTCCACTCCTCTTGGCTAAATGCAATAATATTGCAGCAATACAGACTTGCAGAGCTGGCATTTCAACACTGTTCAGTTCCTAGATATGAACAGTTTGAGTTCACCCTGGGCAACCCAGGCTTATCACCCTCATCATTGTTTTGTAGACTTCTGCAATAGTTGAACTTTGTTGTACTGAACAGTCCATCTCCAAAATGATGGAAAATACAGATTGCACAGCAAGCCTCAAGATCCTTTGGTGACAGTATTCTAATAATTAAAAATAAAAACAATAATGGCCATGGAGATTAGGATAATATTTGCCGAAGTAGTGTTTCATAGAAGTGGCTTATGCCCTTTATCAGATGCGGGTGCACAAGATGTGACATGCCATAATGTTATCAACCATGCAATATGTATTTGCCAACTCATTCTTGGTCTTGCAACTTCATGGCAGTACAGTTTGACCAAAATTCACATTTGCTGAGCTGTGATTATAAAACTGTCAAATTTCAATCGCCTTTGTACGATAAACAGGATCTGTGCCAACTGCTGAAATGTACTCTGGTGACTAGTGACACAAGCCGACGTTCTGGCACTGAAGATGTGTTGTCTGCCAGCGAATGTCCATGTTCCCAAACCCTGCTAAACATTAAACCGAGCGCGTTCAGACGCTATCATCTAAATAATTTGCTCAGTAAACATGGCGAGCTTGCCAGGATAAGCAGAGTGGTAAACAAGCTTTTATGAGGGTCCAACATCCACCCAGGTGAGTGACAGACCATTGTGACAATGCAAAGAGGAAAACTTATCTTTTTACACTTCTGAAATCGTTAGTTATCCACATTCATCCCCATCAAGATTTAATATTGTCCTGAAGTGACATTACACAATATTATTATTGGAATTTCAATACATGAGTGACTTTAGCTCATAGTTCACATACAGGCATTACAGCTAGCTTGAGACTCTTTAAACATACAAGCACCACTGTTCATCATCACGCACTGGTGCACATATTGCAAGGTGTTCATTGTTGAACCAACCCTGTGACTGGCATACAGTAATTGTGGATGAATTGCTCTGAATTACAGTGCTTAATTTAACCAGAAACAGAAAGCTGTTGGTGGACATGGCGTCTACTGTAGGCTGTCACAGGCACGCATTTCAGGGCTGGAAAGTTAATGTGGGCTAATTATTGTAATTGTGCTTATTTGTGAGGTTTTTATGTAGGATTAAAGTTATACTTTTGGGTAATTGTTAAGAAACTACCTGTCTGCTGCATTTAACAGCAGGTAGTGGCAATTAAAAAAAAAATCGAATTGAATCTAAAACTGTAGAATAACTTCACCCATTTAGCCATTGGCTCAATTGTTCAGGACAACAAGTGACTCGAAGGACTTTTGTTCGGGTTTTACTGCACTTCTACCCTTGGTTGTGACACTCCAGCTCTGTTGCTTCAGGAAATATCTGGTTGTAAAAAATGTGTTAAAATGAAACCCTTTTAGATAAGAGGACTAGTTTGCAGGCTGAAATTTCACCGCCTGCGTAACTATGTTGACCTTGAAATGAGATGCCACCTGCATCGAACGAGGCATACAGTACTGAACTTCATCAACTAAAGCCAAGCACCATGTGCCATGGCAGGGATGGCTGTGCCAGCTGTTAGGACAAAGTGGCACCATTTCTCAATGTGTGGGAGTTTTATTCTGGGCATTTCTGATTGACTGAGGTAGAAGAGTCTTACTCAGAGGGTTTGCGCTGGCTCTGTAATGCTTCGCTGTCAATTTTATCAACAGTACATCCGATTAATTATCATGTTTTCTGCCATTGTCAGCAGTGCACAGTCCACCAGTGGCAACCAGGCTTTGCAAGGCTTCTCGAAACTGCCTCCGCCAGAACACAACCCCTGCCACACTCACGTCTGTCTCCTTCGCCTCGCTGGCTGTCTCGCTTGCAGATTAGTCCCGCAGTCGCCCTCATCAGCTCAGCTCCCATTAACTGGGTACAAATGTGAGCGTCTATCCCGCGAGACAGAAGAGGAACTAGGGCAAAGGCAAGCCTCTAATCCAGGGACGGACAGCCCTCGCATCTCCACACGTCAGAGACTGGAGGTCCCCCGCTAGCCGCTCCCGCCTAATCCTGACACGAGCGGGACCCTCGTCTAGAACAACATGCCTTACAGCTGTTTGATCTCTCGGATTAGCAGGTCAGGCCAGGTCCAGGGAAAGGTTTTCTCCATGTTCTATGTTGTACAACATGGTATTAGCCTCGACTGATGTGTGTGTAATGGGCCACACAACCTCTAGTGAGAGCTGGCGACGTTTGACGGGGATTTCCAGAAAGAGCTGCTGCAGCTGTGGGACATGCACAGAAAGTGCTGATATTAGTGCTCACAGTCAGCGACAGATGAGGCGCTAGATTAATTTGCAGTGGCCTAAAATTAAATTGTGCATCTCTAAAAATATAGAGGGAAGGAAAAGATTTTACTGATTCCAGTCTGATTTCAGTCTTTGGTTACAATTGCGTGCAAAAGCTTGGGAACCTCTACTGTTTAATATTTTCTACTTTTTAAGTTAATGAAATAAAAAGTGACATTGCATTAATATTTGAGGAGAAGCTCGTTTATGTCTGTTTTAATGTTGTAGGGGATGCATTTATATATTTTCACTTCCAAAAAAACTCTTGCATCCAACTCGTGAATGGTTTCTCAGTTGTGTTCTCTGTGCAAGGTTCGAGTGAGGGTCATTTGTGTGTCAACAGAGACCCCATCCCTTCTGTACTGAGAAAAACATACGTGTATATATTTTGACACTATGCTGTCGACTTTAAGTGCTAATTTTGTGTATTTTGGTAAATGGGGTAGTTTTCTCTTTTGGATGTATCCTACTGAGACCCGAGTGGGAATGAGCCTGGCTAAATGCACTGCCCACTTGGCTCATTATCATAGTTTCTTTCTGTGTATTTCTCAAGGCGTCGAGAAGGAAATGCGAAGCACAAACTCTTCACCCTCCCCGTCAATTATGTGGATATGCTTAATTACTGCGCTCTCCCAGAATAACTCTGATGGCATATTTCGCATCTGTGAGTTTCAAAACAAACATAGTGTTCAAAAGCACTCCACCAGATGTGCTTTCCTGATTCCCACTGTGTGACAATGCCCTGTCTCAAAGTTAACTGTGCAAAACAGTCCACAGCCAATTTCAGTGATCATGACCGTGCCAAAATAAAAATAAAATGTAGGCCTATATTTTGACACATACTTACTTATGCAGTTATGTAATGTTATGTTTGCTATACGTTATGCCATGTTATGTGACGTTATGGAGGATAGCACTCTTGAATACTTCATCTGTCTATACACTTCCTGTGCTGTTCCAAAGTTAATCCTTGCATGTCATTCCTGTATCGCATGTGAGTGTGGAAATAAGGGTTTATGGGTCAGTGACTGAGAGAATGAGATCTAGCCTACACACTCCTGATTAGCCGGGGGAGTGGGGGTAAAACCGGTAACTTTGATTAATCTCTTTCTCTCACACTCACGCTTATTTTACTGGTCAGCAGACTGTCTTAAGCCAGGCAAAATGTAAACCGCACCCATTTTGGACTCAAAACAACACATCTGGAAGCTAAGTCTTGCTGTGAGTGACATATTTATGAAACCGTGTCAGAAGACTGCACCTTGGGGACAGGCAGATAAGGACGGGAAGGAAAGCCTGGAAATGGTATTTTTCCTCAGCTAAACATCCACACACACACATCCCCACATGTGAGGGCACTCCAGTTTACGACAGATTTCAAGACCAGCCCTCTGCCGTAGCCGACCAATCCCGTCGGTTAGCAGGGACGAGCCTTCAGACTCTACCTCGCATTTCTACTCTTGTAACCCACTCTTCCAGTCATGTGACGCTAATATAGTACAACTACAGTACTGAGCAACGCGACAGACTAAAGCAGCGCCACACGGCGTGTCTCAAGGGCAAATAACGCATTAGGAAAAACAGCACCACGCGCAAGGGACTAAAAGTAACAAGATCGGAACTAAATCATTGGAATTGTATATGGTTTCCTATTTTGAAGGTGAGAGAGATTCCCAAATCTTCCATTTTGTTCCCGGATTCTTTGAATTGGCTTGCTTGCAGTCTTGCATGAGGTCTTGGGCGTGCGTCGCTTCCACTGTGCCATATGCTGCAGCATGCGGGGCTCTGGACGAAAACATGTTTACGTTGAAGAGTCTGAGCGCCGCGCTTACTCACGCGTCTACATTTGTCTGTGTGATAGTGGGAAACGGGAGGAGATGGGCAATTAGCTTCATTCTTTTTATTGATCTTTAATTTCATTTATTTGCATTTAATTGATGGTGCTGTTTGCCTTTCAGTGTATGTTTGACAGGGAATAACGCCAAAACGCCTCCCAATGCTGCAAACGCACATATTTGCATTGCCAATAGAACTGAACATTACTGAATGGAAAATTAATTCTGCTTTTGACATTTCATGAAATACTATTAGCTTGGTCACATAGGAGGGCAGATTTGACCACTTCCTTATATTTCAATTAATTGGTAATTTATTATCAAGCGTGTTAATAATGTATTTAACATAACTAGATTGTTTCTTATGTAGCCTATAAGCCATTAAGGACGGATAGCAATCGAAGAATTTGTGACTGTTTAGATCATTTGAACAAAATATTTGCCGCCTTTTGTACGATCAGAGTGAATGTGTTTGGAGTGAATTTATTACCACTTGGAGCGATCTATGTTGCACGCATCTGATTTATGCGCTATTAAAAGCGCTCGGTTGCTGCTCTCTTCTGCCCCACGCGGCGTTTCATGTTAATCATGTTGACGTTTTTTTTAGACCCGCGAGGGTTACTGTCGGTCGCTCAGCTCAATGGGAGAGGGGGGGGGGGCACGAGAAGGGGAAACGCTCTTATAGCGGATTATGGTCAAAGACCGTGCTCGTTCAACCAAGTTTCAACTTGGTGTTTTTATCCCAGTTGACCTGATGGTCTCTATTTAATCGCTTTTAGTGCAATTCTATCGCAGTCCAATGAGAAAAACCCCATCCTTCTATAGATCTTAACGGGTTGATGTAAAATCTCGGATATCTGCGGATTACGCATGGGAGCCGTCAACCATCCACACGACGTTTGCAGAAACGGGATACATTCAATGTAACCAGAACAATTCCTGAGCTTTAACTGGCATTTATAGTGACAGGGACGTGAAGAGACGATTGCTCGAGTTAAGTTGTCCAAAGCATTTATAACATTGGACGTCGTTAGGCCCCAAATGTTTTATGAGGGCTGGATCTCTCTCAGAATAATAATACCAAAAGATAGTCCTGGATCTATTCATCTGTCATTCCGATCATGCATTAAAGCCCTCGATAATAATATGACATCGATCTAAAACTCAAGTACGTTCGGGTCATCTGTGTGTCATTCAAGCAGATCTACTTCACAATATTTGGCACTGGCACATTTTGTGTGATCAGGAGAGAGAAAGAGAGAGAGCACACCTGTTACAGGGCTTGTCATTGTTGGCATCTGGTGGTAGCAAGCTAGCTAATTCCCTAAGGCAAGACTTGAAGGTTATGGATATAAGAAGCTTTTTCAAAAAGAAAAAAGTTTTCAAAACGAAAAAGGATAAAGGTAGGCGAGGCTAGAGGGGTGTAGTAAGAATGAGAACCGTTTAGACTCCACTTTAATTTATCCTAGTTTAAAATCGATCTCTAGACAACACTGCTGTTGGCCTATTTAAACCTCGGTTTACCAAACCAAGTCTGACGTTTTGTAATATTGAAACATTATGATGTCACATGAAATGTAATTTATGTCTTTATAAACCTAATGTTTTCTATGGGTAATCTATGGCGAGGCCATGTGTGACCTAGCATACTTAAAAGTGTTTTCATGTAGACAGTGTGGTGTAGGCCTAATGGATGGGGTATTGTTCATGCGAGTCAGACAGAAGACGGGCTCTGCATGTCACGGACTGTCTTAAAGCTTACTGTTTCTGTCTCAAACTGCGTGAAAATGGTGCATTTAGATGCCAGAATAAAAGCAATTCCCGAGGAAGGAGGCCCCTGGATCCCCCTACAGGTCTAGGAAAAGTCCCAAATGCTCCTGCATTTATATGGGTATGTTTGATGTTAGTAAAGAACGCTGATATCACCGGAACGATTGAAAGTTATTTTTAATCCTGTCTACTCTTTGAAATATAATACGTGTTGAAGCGACATGCTAAGCGGTCCCAGATCTCGTCCGGCTTGCACGCCAAAAATGGAAATGCACAGAATTCCATGTTTCGCATACGTGAAGAAGGAACGCAGATCAGACCAGTTCCGAGAGAGAGAGAGAGGTCTAGTGTGGGAATCTATGGTAGAATCAAGATGTATATCAGACCGTTAAATAAAAAGGTTGTCTCTTTTAATATATTCCAGTTATCCAAAGAACAACATGGCTATTATAATCGCTAATACAACTGATAACAACACTTGATCTGAACACTTGAACACTGATGAACTGCCTTTGTGCACAAGAGTAACTTTTTTCCCATTTATCTTTCCAATTCTGTTTCTGTGTAGGAACACTCTGGAAACACAAACTCCAAAGCATATCTCTACCGTGAGAGAAAACAACAGGTGCCTCACTGTTCACTTTTTGTTCTCAAGTGTCCTTGTAGTGGCAACACTCTTTTTGAATTGACCCTAGTTGTGTGTGGCCACTAGGAGGATACAAAGGAGGAAGGATCTACTTTTCTTAAAAAAAAGAAAGAAAACAGGGGGATTACAAGTGTAAAGACTTTGGGGTAAGCCCCTGGGATGGTGGATCACTTTGTGAGTAGCGGGGAGTACTTCCTGTCTTACGGTGGCCTCCATTCGCCCTCACCTGTGCCATTTCACCTGTCGGATATGGTGATAGACTCGGTGAACTACCAGGTGATGCCCTCGCCCTTCTCCGAGGATGACCTCAGCGACTCCTCCAGCCTGCGCTCCTGCTCCTCCCCGGACTCGCAGGTCCTCAGCTCTAGCTGCGGGAGTTCCTCAAGCGCAGAGAGCCAGGACAGCATTCTGGACTTCCTCCTGTCGCAGACCTCCTTAGGAGGCGGAGGGACGGCAGGCGATGGGACGGCGAGCGTGACGCCCATGTCCCTCTCCAGCCTCCTGTGGGACTCGCGGCGTGAGCCGGTCAAGGAGGAGAGCTTCGACCTGCCCATCTGGTCATCGGCGGACATGGAGGAGCAGCCAGTGGAGCCCTTCCAGCCCACGCTGGAGGAGATCGAGGAGTTCCTGGAGGAGAACATGGACGGGGTGACCATGAAGGCTGAGCCCAGGGAAGGCACCACCGTGCTGGGCTTGGGGTTTGAACTGGACCTGGGGTTTGGACTGGGGGTGGAGGTGGGCGACGATGAGGCCTTGCCTGGTTCACTGGAGACTGCCAAGTCTCAGCACTCAGACCAAACTGTGCCAACCACAGATGCCATGGTAACCAATTCCACCAGCGCAGAGACCAAAAGCTCACAGAGCAGCCAGCCTTCAGCGGACGTCGTAAAGCAGGAGAGCCAGAGCAGGCCTGTGTCAGAGTCTGGAAGTGGCGGCAGCGGGATGCCAGTCATCCTCCAGATCCAGCCCATTCAGATGAAACAGGAGACCCAGACCCCCAGTGTCCCGCTGACCCCCACTGCCCAGGCAGCTCCTGCCCCGCCCTCCGACATCAAAATCGCCCAGCTGCTTGTCAACATCCAGGGCCAGACCTTCGCTCTAGTGCCTCATCTCCTGCCGTCTTCCCCCACTTCATCCACTGGCTCTGCCACGCCGACTCTCAACTCGTCCTCCAAGTTTGTCCGTATCGCACCCGTCCCCATCGCAGCCAAGCCCATGGGGGTGGGAGAGTGCGGCCTGGGGGCCGTCGGGGTGAACGGCGCCCTCCTGGTCGGGAGTGCTCAGAGGTACCAGAAGAATCCGGTGGCAGACCTCATCAAAATGCATAAGTGCTCCTTCCCTGGATGTGGAAAGATGTACACCAAGAGCAGCCACCTGAAGGCCCACCTCAGGAGGCACACGGGCGAGAAGCCGTTCGCCTGCACCTGGCCGGGCTGTGGATGGAGGTGAGAGAGTGTAGCAGGAGGTGATGTGTTGTGCCTGGTGGATCTTTAATGTTGATTCAAGTCATCTGACAAATCCGAGTGATAATTTGAACTGAGTGCTTGGGGTAGAGTAATGGACTTATTTGCTCCTTTGATCTAAGAGGCCAGCACAACTGGGTCACTGATTGAGCATGACTAATGTGCTCACATTGGCCAGACCTGGTTCTCAGTGCTTGGTGGAGACACAGATCATTAAACACTCATGTCAGATTTAGAACTCAAACACTCTTTTGATCAGAGAGGCTGCATATAGTGCTAGTAGACTTTCATAGCACTTTATAGGAATTCTCCTTGGACATATGTGTGTGTGTGTGTGTGTGTGTGTAAGTGTGTGTGTTTGTGTGTGTGTGTGTGTGTGTGTGTGTGTGTGTGCACTGACAGCATGATATCATGATTTCAGAAGACTCAGTCTGTCATCAAGCAACTCCATGGCAATGAGTGTTTCATGGTGAGGCGTAGGAGGAGCCTTCTCCTCCAGGTCACTAAAACTGTCCAAGACAGTGTGGCTTTGTATTGACACATTGGATCTACTGAAGGTCTGCCATGTGGAAGACCTTTACTGACTTTGATGTGTCTGTTTATTGGTTGGTTAAGACCTAAACTAAGCTATAGTGAATGTCAGAATAGATGTCTACAGAAGGGATTTAAATTCTGAATGACCTTGGTCAGCAGATTTTGTATGTGTAAAGATAGTGTGGCGTATCTAGTAGTATTAGCATTAGTCTTCTTTTCAGTGTTCTTCTAGCTTCTTGGGAGCTGGCTTTAAATCCTCTGGAAGTCTTAGCATAAATAAGGACTATAAAAAGAGATGTTACAGCGATAGTCGTCATGGCAAGCCTATCACAGCTTAAGTTGCTGCCGTTTTTCACTCGAAGTGTAAATGAGAGAGGTGAATGTAGAACACGGTATGAATTTGGAAACGGGCTTGACCCTATTTTCAGGGTTCATATCAATGGCCCTCTCTCTTTTTTCCTTTAGTCTTGGCGTCTCTGGGCCTTGTGTTGGAAGTGAGAAACGCTTACAGAAATGGAAAATCACTAATGGAAGTGGAGAGAGCGAGAGACAGGATTTCATGGTGATAGTGTGAGGGAGATTGTGATGTTGGCAGGTGTCATTTTTCTGTATGTGTGTAAAATGAGACGAGGTAGCATGTGCTCTGAGATCACGTGTGTGTGTTTTTGCGAGCGCGTGCATGCGTGTGTATGTGTGTGTCTGCCTGTGTGTGACTTCTGTTATGACGTGACACCTGTGCAACACATTTCTGACAAGTGAATGTGTGTGTGTGTGTGTGGTGTGTGTCTGTATATACGTGGTGTGTTTATGTGTGATTCATGTGTAGTAGTTGGGTCCCTCCCCTGGGAGGTTAGAAAGCTGAGCAGTCAGGGTCAAGTGGTGTGATAAAATAGAATTACTATATTTTTACTGGCACATAAGGAGTGAGTGTGTGTGTGTGTGTGTATGTGTGTGTGTGTGTGTGTGTGTGTGTGTGGCAGAGTGAGAGAGTCATGTTTAGCCGGTTAGCCTCCTCTCTGAGGCAGATGTGTGTTGACTGATGGACATGAAGGACATGCTCAGACAGCTTTCAGAGAGAGCCAGATATCTGTGTGAATGGAGAAGTGCTAGTGGAAAATGGATGTGTACTTGTGTTAGTGAGTGAGAGAGAGATGAAAAATGAGAGGGGAGAGCGAGAGAGGAAAGAGAGCAAGAGAGAGGGGAAGAGAAAAAGAGAGAGAGTATCACTTGCACCTGGATCTGTTCAAAGCATATTAGGCTTATGACCTCAGGGAATGGGAAGTTTCTGGAGGCCTGTGACGTGTGCTGGAACTGTTATTAAACATCTGCAGCTAGACCTCAGTAGCTGTTCTCTAGGTTTTCAATTAGTAGGAATCTCTGCTAGCCTGAAATAGGTAGATTTGTGAAATAGCCCCTTCAATGAGACAGCAAAATCAGGGGTGTGGAAAATTATTTTGAAAAAGATTTATTTTTGTATGTGTGAACTGTGGGGAAATTGCATCAGAATTGCATCAGTGAGCGTTACTGTATGGGTCATGGATGAATCTGGCAAGCAAAAGCCCTATCAGCAGTCTAAACTCTAAAGAGAGGAGTTTGAGTTTGTAAGAAGAAAGACAACAGGAGGGTGAAATGGAGTTTATTTTAGAGATAAGAGATATCACAGAGTGGAGAGCTGTAAAATGAGTGAGAGAGTGTGAGTGAGAAAGAAAGAGAGCGTAAAGGGGTTATTTGTGAGTGAAGCATCCATTTAAAAATTCTCTCTCCCTTGTACGTCGCTTTGGATAAAAGCATCTGCTAAATGTAAATGTAAAAAAACAGAGTCAAAGAGAGAGAGGAAAGAGACACAGAGAGAGAGAGAGAGAGAGTGAGTGAGAGAGACAGAGAGAAAGTGAGAGAGAGAGAGAGAGACAGAGAAAGAGGTGAGAGAGAGATAAAGAGTGAGAGAGAGGAGAAAGAGGAGAGAGAGAGATAGATAAAGAGTGATAGAGAGTAGAAAGAGGAGAGAGAGAGAGAGAGGTGGACTCTCCAGTGATTGACTGCCGTGGTCGTAGAGTGGACAAAGACTCTGTGTTGAATAGTTACCATGACGGTGTGACAGGAACGTCTGTGCTGCTACCCAACCAAAGCACACACACACACACACACACACACACACACACACACACACCACCACCACTACCACATTCCTCCACACTGATCACAGGAGCAAAATCAGTGATTGAAGCTCACACATAACGTTACAGCTAGCTCTCACACAGAGCTCCAAAGCACACAGCACATCCCCAGAACCGATCCAAACAGAAGGCAACTCATTCACATGCTGCCGGGCCATCCACTCCTCCCAGTCAGCGCTTGGCTGGGGTAATGGCCCCTGGGATGGAGTTATGCTGGAGGGGCCTCACACTCGGTTCCCACATGTTTTTGTCCCAGAGTCATGAAACTGAAGCTGGGTCTCCCCCAGGGGCTCCGTGGCCCCTACACACACAGAACACACACTGTATGTGCACATGCCTGTGTGTGCAAGAGGAATTTGTGACTGTGTGTGTGTGTGTGTGCGTGTATGTGTGTGTGTGTGTGTGTGTGTGTGTGTGTGTGTGTGTGTGTGTGTGTGTGCAAGAGAGGGAGAGAGATTCTGTGTGGTCCCATGTAATGTAAAATCAAAGCAATCAGTCGTCTTGAACATGCTTCCTGATTTCGTTGAATTTGGATACTCTAATTAAACTTGCAAACTTATCAGCCTTCCACATGAAAACATTCCTTTTCCCTCTTTTCACACACACACACACACACACACACACACACACACGCGCACACACACACACACACACACACACACACACACACACACACACACACACACACTCACACACACACACACACTCACACACACACACACACACTCACACACACACACACACACACACACACACACACACACACACACTCACACACACATCACTGCCATGCAAATACATACCGCTAAGTGTGCTAAAAGAGGGCCTCTCAGCTCTGGGACAAAACAGAACTCTTCAGAGAACTTTGACATTAACATTATCCCTTATGCTTTTGAGGAAACAACACACACACACACACACACACACACACACACACACGCACACGCACACGCACACGCACACTCACACAGAACATACACATAAAGAAGAGGCCACTAGGGGATTGATTGTGGAACATTCCACTTGTGAGTGTAAGACTGAAATATGACTTAGCAACAGGGCAGTGAACTTACATGTAAATATTGCCAGTACTGTCGAGGAACATGTTTCCTCTGCAAGGGAAAAAAAAAATAATAATTATATTTTTACGGTCAAGAACACACATGCTATGTGTGGCTCCTGCCTGAGCAGGATTTAGACTGTAGCTTAGTGTTCTTCTGTCAGAACCTGTGTGTACTCGTTCGGGTTAGTATGCTTGAATTGTACACCTGTTTTCCTCTTTTTTTCCTCCCACGGGGCGACTAAACATACAGTTCTCGAGCCTAACCCCATTCCCCTTCAAATAGACAACAGGCGCTAGGAGATCAAGAGTGGAAACACCCTGTTAGATATAATCTGTATGAGAATCTGATTCATATGTAGTAGCTTGTTGTTTATATGGGTGCAGTCATTTGTCCAAGAATCTGCTCAACTTGAACTGGAGACACTCAAGGTGTATGATCATTAGTACTTATAACCCTATATGGAATCAGACATCACTGACATTACTTACACTGAATACATATACAGAGATGTCATCAGTGCCATCTTGGGCCAAGGGCTGAGCCAAACAGAAAGGTTTTAGGGGTGGCAGTGGAGGGCCTTCCTGGTTGCTAATGCTGTGGTTGGTTGTTAGGGTAGTGAAATGGTGTTCCAGTGATGGTTGTGTGGCACTATATGAGTGTGGCGTGTGGAACAGGGACCATACTGAGCCAACCAAAAGGAAATGGTGTGCCTTGGTGGTCCCTTCATGGCAGAGCAGATGAAGCATTGGAGAATGTTGAAGATGATATTTCCCAGGATTCCCAGCGCACTGGACAGAAAAGAACGTGGGGGGGGGGGGGGGGGGGGGGGGGTCAGAGATGGGACCATGGGGGGTTCCTGTGGTCTGTTATCATCAAAATTCGATGTGACATGCTTTGTCTATTGGGAGTTGCACTTGTTGTGTGCTGCCTGTAATAGTGTCCCAGAGGGAAATTAATCATGAATCCATCTCTCTCTCTCTCTCTCTCCCTCAGGTTCTCTCGTTCGGACGAGCTCTCCCGACATCGGCGGTCGCACTCGGGGGTGAAGCCGTACCAGTGTCCTGTGTGTGAGAAGAAGTTTGCCCGCAGTGACCACCTGTCAAAACACATCAAAGTGCACCGGTTTCCACGAAGCAGCCGGACAGTCCGCTCCTCGAACTGACCCCTGATACCCTCTCAATGGACAGAGGCCAGGGTGAAAAGAGAGCACACAGTGTGTGTGTGTGTGTGTGTGTGTGTGTGTGGGAGGGGGTGTGTGTGCGTGTTTGTGTGTTTGTCAGGCTGTGATGAACTTGTACCAAGCTGGACAGAAGAAGGGAAAACAAGCCAACACACACACATACACACACACACACACACACACACACAGACTCTAAGTCATGGCGATTAATGTTGCTTGATGTCCATGTTGCTGTTGTTCTACTTTGGAATATCTTTTGAATCATGCAATCATAGCTAGTGAAATCATATTTTTACAAGGATAAAATATGGGGGGGGAGCTTTTTGTATAATTCAAGCTTATGTGTACAATAGCTTTTTGTAAAAGATCACGTTCTTCAAAACTGCCTTGGTATCATGAAACGGAATAGCGTCCTGGTCCTCCTCCCCTCCCCTGGTGAGACGTTTGAGTGATAGGTTTGTTATTATTTTTCAAATATGGCCCAGAGAGCCATGGAGACAAGATGAACACTTAGCTCACTCAGCACAATGACTTTAGCAATGGGAGCAGTTCAGGACCGCTATTGTTACATAAGCTACTGATGAAACATTAACACTAAAGGTGCTTTACTATGGAAGGTGAACGCTGCCATTTTCCAAAACATGTCCACATGCTCCTTGGTACATAACATTTACTGTAAGCATGAATGAACACTGCCAGCAGCCATATTGTCATGTTCGTTTTGACGGTGCTCTTTTTGAACTCGTATACAGCACATTGGAGGTGTTCTTCAACATTATCAGGCAGTTTTTAAAGGCTTCTTCAGATAACAAGGGGGAAGTGTTCATAAGCTACAGTGAGCTCCGGAAGTTTCCGTTATCAGGCACGGCAACAATCAGCTCATCTTCGCTCAAGATAGGGTGGGTTAGAGAGCAGTGCGGAATGAATATTAATAATTTCAGACGCAACAAAAAAAGCTCAATGCGCACAGATAACGATTGTACCTATTTAAATGTGGAAACTGGACTCTAAATCAGTATTGGATTGATGATATTTCTGTTCTGCTTTGAAAGTGATATGGTGTTGTATTGTACTTGTAAGCATCTCCTGAAACCTAAGCTACAGTATATGTTTTCGTGTGCTCTCTGGCCTTACTGAACCATTATGTCCTTACTGAAGGTCTAACCTTGGTCCTGGAGGACCAAGATCTGTACAGTTTTTTTAAAATTGAAACTTGGCACTAAACCATCAGAACTGTACTGGTCTTTTTGGGACCATTAAGGCTTCTCCCCCAAGTTTGCAGGACCATGACAGTTTGTAAGATAGGTCTTAGTCCTTGAGCATGGGATGTTTAAGGGGGTATGGATGCACAGGTCTCCATAGAGGAGAATGGAGGAAGGGTTCTGAGAGTGTACAATTACAAACAGAAATAACACCAGGAATCGACAGCCTCTTGAAATGTAGGAGTGCTTTGCATACACAGCCTTGGACTTGAATGTCTCTCACCTTTTTTGTATCTTGTTCTTATTTTGGCTCGATATTTTGTCTCCTCTGGTGACAACAAAATCTGAATCTGATTCAACCTGTTACTGGAATGTCCACAAGCCTTTAGAGAGGGGCTCACGGTGTGGACCTCGCCACACACCTGTGAAAGGAAAGATAAAACCCACCAGCTCAGCTGAAGCTTGGGCAGAATCTTTCCCTTATCTGATAAAAACATGTAGTTCTGTTTTGGCCTTAACAGATTTGGTTGGTGTCCTTGGTGAGAGGCATGGCTCAAGCATGTCCAGTGTATGTTCAGAGACTAATCAAACCAGGGGTAGATACACCAGATTTAATGTTCATCAGGCATTCCTTCCATTCATTTATGGAATTTAATAAATGCTTGTTAGAATACAGGTGTTTGTTTGAAATCACATCCTATGAATGTATGTATATATGTGCGGGAGTGTACATAGCTACAGAAGTGAGAGAAAGGAAAGATCTTTCTTTGAAAAAATGTGCATCTTCAGTCTGTTGTGTACAAGATTTGTAGTGTAAACCCCAAATGTGTACATAACGTAACGTTTCAATAATATGAATATATTATATATTTTTTTCTTTGTTGTACACAAAATGCATTTACAAATAAAAACTTGAAAATGATCTCTTTTGTATGTGTTTCTGTCTCTAGTTAATCATATATATACTGTATATATATAACATATATCATGTGTTAATCATATCTTTTAAAGATGATATAATAATGATAAAAATTTGAAATAGTTAATTGTAATTACAAAGTAACAGGTATTCAAAGTTTCACTGAGCAACTACTGAAGCTGTGGGGCGACAGTGGTACAGGGGGTAGAGGGGGTAGAGAAGTCGTTTAGTAATCAGAAGGTTGCTAGCTGGATTCCCTGTCGAAGTGTCTTTGAGCAAGACACTGAACCCCTAATTGCTCCTGATGTGCAGTGTGCCATCAGTGTAAATGTAAAATGTGTATACATCCTTGTAAGTCGCTTTGGATAAAAGCGTCTGCTAAATGACTAAATGTAAAATGTAATGTAAATGAAACTAATTGATAAGACAAAAGTGATCACATGTTTACCATAAACCATGGGGCTGCAGCAGTTCAGAAACGCTGTCACAGTTTTCTGACTTAAGATGTTATCGGATTACTGGGTCTGAGTCGTCAAAGACCACAACACAAACTGAAGCTGGGAAATGTGAAATGATAACAGAAGAAAACATTTTTCAAAATGAATTTGAAGTGCAGTGATGGGTGATACAAACATGTTTCTTACAAGAAAAGACACAGTCATCATGACAGCTGAAGGTCTTACAGTGTTGCATCACCTTTATTGATAATAAAAAGACATTTCCACAGAACGTCATGTAAATAAAAGAACAAACACTGACATAGCCAAAACACACACTGAAATCCATGTGAGTGCTGGCTTGAAGAATTAGAATCTAAGGGACTAAGTGACGAACTAGAATCTTCACTAAGTGATCAGGTAAAGCTTCTATGAGTACTTAGGATTCAACTTGACTGTCTGGGAAGGCAACATTTTGCCTTGATTATATATACATACAATAGACAGGGCATGGGGATATAAGATCTAGCAGATCAATTGTTGTTTGAACTGGTCTGGTCTAGTCTGGTCTTGTTGGATTGTATTTCTCGAAAGCCTCCACAGCAGACAGATGCCAGAGCACAGTATGTTCTTTTTTGTCTTGAATGGGGTTCCTGCCAAGCTAAATGCACACATATGGACAGCGTCTCAGGTTTACGGCGTCTTCGTTTTTTACACGCGCTTCAGAATGACGCTGAGCTCAAAGCCATCACCATCGCCGCCTTCCACTTTTCCATATGACCGTTATTGGCAGCGGCCGATGTTTTCTTCGCTAAAATACCGCTGAGTCATCCAACATAAGGAAAAAGCCAAATGTTGTTGTACAGAGATGTATGTGCTATGTGATGGGGTGGGGGTGGAGCTGGTGGGCGTTGAGGATTTATAGCAGCCGTATACATATTGGCACGAGTGCTGCGCTTTTGTGTTTAATGTTACGGGGGTCAAAAGCAGGGGCGGATCAGGGGGCTCTGGAGCAATTTTGGGGGTACTGAGGTGGGAGATGGTTGTGGTGGCAGCAGGGTGGGGTGGGGTGGTGTGGAGAGGCTGGCGAGTGGTTGGAGGGGCGATGCAGTCAGAGGAACAGGAACACAAGATTCAAACCATGTGTCCGACACAGAGGCAACCTCAGGTAGCGGCTATAGTGGGGGAAGTGCTGACTCACTGCACAGGACATGTGCTGGTTAGATGTTTTGGTGACCTTTCTGTTGGTGTCTGGCATAAGGGGTATATGAGGAAACTAAATAGAAGGACATTACCCTGGTTAGTACTTTACCAATACTTTGAGGTTTTATGGAGTCTCGTTCACTCACTTTTTAAAATGTCCATGTTGAGGCTAACACCGGCACCGGTGACAGGAAAGAGGTGAAGTTAAAAAACCATCATGTTACTTGACCGTCTGTATTTACCTCACTTTCCTAGGACAATGAGTAAGTGCTTGCAGTAGGAGAGAAAACATCAGGTAGAAGTCTCATCAAGCTCTCCCTGGCCACTGTAGAGTAACTGCAGAACCGGCTTTTCCCAAAGGTCACTATAATCCATACAGCTTTGTGGTTATGAAAACAGAGATGGCCAAAATGATAGTTACTGCACAATGCCTAGCCTCGCTGACCTCCAATTACCAGCAAAACCAGCTTAAGAGATGATATTTCTTTAAATCATCCTTACTCAGCAGCTCTGAGCTTATGCTTCTTCTTATTTTGTATCATCTCTCAAAAGGCCAGTTACGACGGTGTAACTGAACACTTTCTCATGTGGAAGACACACGTGGGATGAGGGGGTGACTTATCAGACCGCTAATTGTCTTTATGGTTTGCAGTCAAAGGACTGCATATATGGACAAGTTCGTTAGCAAGGCTTTGTGCAGTGTGTGAAAGCTCAGTTCAAAACAGAGATCTCTATCTGGTTGTTTGTGACTCATGTTGGTTTGGAGAAAGCAATATGTTTTTTTCTGCGGTGTGTGTGTGTGTGTGTGTGTGCACTATGTATGTGTGTGTGTGTGTATGCTTTAGGGTGGATTTGAGTTTGGAGTTGCATGCATAAAGGCTCCGTGGTTAACAGAACCAGAAGCCGGCTTTCACATGTTTCACAAGGAGACACAGATCATTCTTCATAATTATTCACTCACAGATAAGGCTCCTTTATGTAACCGTCACGCCCTGCCTATCACGCCAATCAAAGCACCTTCAGCATGTTGTGACTAGATCAGGATCTTGATGGGTTTGAGTAATGCCTTTAATTTCAGCACTTCAAGCACCTGCACACGATCCCGTACATTAGGTACATTTATGTAATCACCTCCACTAATGCTTGGGAACCTGAAACTCATACAGCATTCCATAGGACACTCGCTCAGCACTGTGAGGATCTATAGAGAGAATACACTGTGGTGGGTTTGTGACTGTTAGAACTGGAGGACAGGACTGACTCTGGATGACTCCTGTCTAAGCTTGAATGGGAGGAGGAGGGGGGCACTGGATAGAACATTAACCAGCCTTGACTCCTTTGGCACCAAACATTTCGGCAACCTCAGAGTTAGGCTTTGGACTCCCACCACACGGGACAGCGAACGCACGAGTCCCTGATAACACAGGGAAAGAGAGAGAGAGAGAGAGAGAGAGAGAGAGAGAGAGAGAGAGAGATAACAGTAAGCAAGATTCAGACGAGTAAGTAACAGATTCAGGCAAGCCTTTTCAGGGAGTTCAGTCTTATCCATTTACACTTCCTTCTCAGGCTTGTCCTCAAGAAGGAACCCATTCAAGGTTCTGCTTAAAAATGCTCTGATGAAAGAGTCTTTGCAGAACCCTGTTGGAACTCTTTTGGCCTCACTGAGCTATAATGCTACTCTTACAATTTGACACGGTCTGGCTGTCAGAGTTGTTTTTGGTTAGATTGATCTGTAATGAATGACTGACAGTCGTATATATCACTGACAAGTCATCAGCTTCATGATGTGGGATTTTTTGTGACGAGAATTTCTTGTACAGAAAAAAACAGACACTTTTGTCTTGGAGTGCATGGTTATGGAACTCAAAACGGCAGACATTTGGTGGGCAGTCTGTACATGACCTTTTGTTAAAGCTCTGGGTCTGGTTGTGTGTTTATGCTAACAGCTTGTTGGGTTTCAGGAACAATATGCTTGATAAACAGCTGTTCCAGCACATGACAGATTTTTGGATGGCTTCGACTCCCTATATCTAAGATGTGATCAAATTGTCTCATAAAGACATCTAGGCACGCAAGCATACAGGCACACATAAACATGTGTGCACTCACACACAGCCACACACACACACACACACACACACACACACACTGAAGCGCACTAAGTTAGCCCTAGCCATCTATATGGTAAAGGCTATTTCTCAACCAAATGAAAGTGTCATGATGCATTTTTGCAATGGTTTACAATGGCATATGTGTCATGTGTTTCTCATGTCATGCTATGACCCAAGTGTTTCCCCCTGTGTTGTCTGTTCCGTGTGTCTGGGTTGCATTTCTCTTTTGGCCTTGGGTTTCTGGAGGCATGAGTCAAGGGTTTGAATCGGGAGGGATTTCTCATCCGCTGGGGGCCATATCGTTAATAAACATTTAGCAATGTTCTGTGAATATTTGGCTAATAACAGTGGAGAGCTCATCAGAATAATTGTGCTTTTCTTGTCAGAATATCCCTGCGTGCACATCTGCAAGCCATTACAACATTGTGCACGAGAAAAGCTTTGCCATTATTAAATGTCTCTCTCTCTCTCTTTCTCTCTCTCTCTCAGCTTCCCTCCCACACACACACACGCACACGCACACGCACACGCACACGCACACGCACACACACACACACACACACACACACACACACACACACACACACACACACTTTCTCTCTGTCTGTCTACCTATCATTAAGTATATGTCTCCAGAATGGGATGGGCACATCAAATGTTCAGTCTAAACCCTACATTTGCACTTCTTCAGAAAATAGCTGCATACGGTGCCATTACGAACTGTGTCATTTCATGTTCATTTCAAGTCTCAGTTGGCCCATCTTACATTGTATCAATACATGCATTGTCCCATGTAAATTTAGAAACTGGTAGGGAGAGCCACTGTCCAAGTATAAATTACACACTTCAGCAAACCCTATTGGAAAAACACATGGACATTCCGGTTCAGTTTTCTTCGAATTATGAAATATCTGGATCCAAGGGTGGAAAATTATGGGTTTTCAGAGAGATTTTGGCGAATGCTCTTGGTCTGTTCACGCACAGAGAGTATCCCTATAGGTCTATTGGCACGCCACAGAGAGTGACCCGGCTTAGTTATCATGCAACTCTGTACTGCGCCACTCATACATTAATGCTCAGTGATGTGAAATGCATGGAAAACAAACCAATGGAACAATAAAACAATGCGTATGGAAAAGCTTGTCAGTCCGTGCTTGTTTTAGCTTTTCATAAATAGAATCTGCTTTCATAGGTTGGCTGTTACTGTAAAATGCTGTCTTGTGCCTTTTGGGTCCTGTGAAGGAGAAAGAATCACATTCTCTTGTCCTGAGGGGCTCGGCACTCTTTGATTCCTGAAATGAAAAAGATCATCGCCTTAGCAGATGGAATTGGATGTTATAATCTCAGAAACAGATGGAATGGCAGACAGAATCATGTGTAGTCAAAGTTCTCCCTCGTGGAATCTTCACAGCGCCTGGAAAATTCTCGGTAGACATGGATATGACAACACGAGGAGGCGGACATTTTGTCCCTTCATTTGCCCCCCACCCCCCACCCCCCTTGGGTATGTCTCCTAGAGATGTCTTTCAACAATTCTGTCAACATGAAATAGGCCAAATGAAATGCTTGATTGCACTGTGACCTTGATTGCACTAGACCTGGCTCTATAGCTAAGGTCAAGTTCCGGTGGTCAGCTCTACGGAGTCATGTGTTGATTGGGCCACCTCACTCTAATTGGACCACAGAAATTATGCAACCAAAGCAGCATTGCACCCTGTCTGAGAAATTGCACAACTCCATGGCATCACACACTGAATATAGCATGCTGTGTCAGCCAGGGGGTACAGACATTTATCACAGGGGGGGAGAGAGACAGTGTTTCTGTGTGTGCATGTGTGTCTGTGTGTGTGCGTGTGTGTGGGTGTGTGTCTGTGTGCGTGTGTGTGTGTGTCTGTGAGTGTGTGTGTGTGTGTGTGCGTGTGTGTTTGAGAGTCTGTGTGCGTGTGTCCCTGGGTGGATGTGTCAGCACATTTAGAGGATGCTACAATAAAACTAGGATATGAATCTGCATAAGTACTTAAGTAAGTGGGAGAATTTGTCTGAGTGTATGTGGGCATGTTAAAGTGTCTATGAGTTGGTGTTTGTGTGTGTGTGTGTGTGTGTGTGTGTGTTTGTGTGTGTGTGTGTGTGTGTGTGTGTGTGTGTGTGTGTGTGTGTGTGTTTGTGTGTGTGTGTGAGAGTAACCAGTGTTAGCACTGTGCCTGTGTGTCACTATACAACCTCTGCTGCATTGAATAGCATTATACATTTTAACCATTTTTTCCAGCCAGCTCCATGAAGTGATTACAGTTGACTACAAATTCATCTGATCCCTGAGGTGGACACCCGGAGCTGCAGCCATCTTTAGGCTCCATCACATCCTGAAGGCCTGCAGGTCTCACCTTCAGCGACATCCCCCCCGCTCCCCTGTTGATGAAAGGCTCCATTAGCATGCCTGCAAATCCATATAAGCATCAAATCTGCATGGAAGTCATGTCTGAAAGATTAGGCAAGAAAAGTGCGTTTACCTGTTCCGGATGAGTCAATATGTTTATGCCCTGAGCTGAAGAGGCCAGAGAGTTTGAGTGACTCAAGAACGCCATGTTTGAAAGCCTATCTCGACCATATTTGAGCCACAATGATGCATTGTGCAGTGAGTCAGCGAAGCTGTGTTAGTTTTTTTTTCTTTTCTTCTTCTCCTCGCTGGGTGTAATTGATCATTAAAGTATAGATTTCAGCTTCTTCTGGACGATACGGTTCTCATGAAATCCCCAGAACAACGAGCTCCCTCAGGCACATAGAAGCATTTTACAGTGAGGGGCAAAAGGAAAATACAGAATTAAAAATGCCAATTTTGAATTAATAAAATGCTTGGGGTGTGTGTGAGGAGGGGGGTGGTGGTGGTCTGATACATATGGTTTTGATAGACATTCCATAACTTTAAATGAGCTTTCTATATAACCCATGAACCACATATATAGTTTATGTCTTTCATTAAGCTCTGAAGAATTGAGAAAATAAATAAATAAATATAAATAAAATAAAAATAAAGGGGGGAGAAAAAATAAAGAAAACAAGATTTCCATATGTGAAATATGCACCCTGGCAGCAATTTGTTCCTCCCAACATTGAAGACATTCGAAAATGTGTTTGGGAAGATGCCAGACTTCCTGGACCCGAAAAAAAACAAGCACAACGTATGCAAGGATGGACTGCAGATTATCATAGATGTTTATATGATAATGATGTGGTGGTGATAGATGTTTAATGTGAAGCATAACGTGGTGGATTGCAGCACAAGGGGCTTTAAAGTGGTTAGTCTTTCTCTGGCCCAGAGTTGATGGCTGTTTGCGCTGATTGGTAATTGCACATAATGCTGCATGAACTTTTTCTGGGGTGAGAGAAAATGGCTTTGGATCATTACCATTACCATTACCATAGAACAGTGGAAGTTATAGCACATCTTTAACATGCAATGTGCTCTGAAGTTGAACCAGGCATAAAGGTGAGATGCAATCCAACCAGAGGGCGTTGATACCGTTACGTTGGGTAATAAGAAGAGCGGATCGTCCTTTAATGGCCTGTCTGAACGGCATTTTAGTGCAGTGCTCTTTATAGTTTGCAGAATACCATGATAGCCTTAAAGGTAGAGTCTGCGATTTGGTTTCGCGAGACGTTATAGATATTTGGGCTCAACAGCCAATCAAATGACACCACAGCCTTCCAAGCTCCTGAAGAACAGTGTTGCTGGCTGCGATTGTTTATGGCACAGTCCGAGCCACTAGGTTTGTTTCCCATTTACAGAGCCTGGACTGTGTAGGAGTTTTTTTTTTTTTTTTTTTAATTTTAAGTGCAAACACTGAACGGACACCTAGAGGATTGTGGAGGAGCAATTCGCTGAACTTGACAAAAAGTGTATTGGACTGGAATCTCAGACTATGCCTTTAATGGATAAAGCTTTAACCTACTAAGTGGAACGGTAGAAGATCATGTGCTTCCTCCTGTGAATGAGTAAATCGTGGCCCCCCTTCTCCCTCTCTCTCCCCCACCTACGCCAGATATCATAGTCTGTACGCATCGATGGCGCAACACCTGTCTGTGCTCCACACGGTGACGGATTTTTCTCAATGAACCCAAAGTCAGCGACCTCTTTTCCACATGAATGACGACAATAAGCCAGGGCTTTGGTTAATGTTTGAGTGCGAAAACACGCCAGGGAGTACCTGTACGATGGGGTGTTTTTCTCTCCCCTCTGCCACAGTAGTTGTTTGGATGCAAAAGATAAAAAGGAAAAGGCCAAAAAAAGACATGCTGACATGATGATAGCGTGGTGCTTTTGATCTGTCAGGTGTCCTTTGGAATTGTACTGAGATCATTGTACGTTTATTACAGTTTTTACAGAACATACAGTACAGTTTTAAGAAGTGCTCATGCCATTTCTCTTGTTTTCTGCCCCCCCCGTAGAACATCAATCTCTCTTGCTTTGTCTACGCTTGTTTATTAGCATCAATATTTTATGTCAAGCTATGCTAAACTATCTATCTATCTCAGCACACCATCAACAAGGTAATGACAGGTGAAGCTGAAACTACGGCTTAGGAAATAAAATGGTGTTTAACAAAGGACACGATGATTACACACATGGAATATGGAATAAGCAGTTAGGTCTTACTGAGTATTAAATAACTCTTGTAGATTTGGGTGATATCTGGGTGTTACAGATTGTATAAACTCAGATCCATGGCCCATGTCAAGCATTTCTGTGCCATTTCTTGGAACTGGAGCCAAGACGCACGATGCCAGCAAGCTACTGTTTAGCCTTAGGCTTCTTAGCCAACTGCCAAACAGTTAGTTATAGGTGGATCTGGGAAGGAATGGTTTATACCTGTTACACTTCGCTCAGCAGGTTGCATTAGGTTGCGGCCCGGACGCATTAAGACAACAGGATGCAGGGGAAGTGTGAATAATGTCCAGAGATCTTAGCCACATGGCCCCCCAGAATGAACTGGGTGCAACTTACATGTCATTTATCAAAAAGCTTGAATGTAAACGATACATTTAAAGTGAGACTGATGTCTGTTTTCCAGAGGCTGTTCTGAGTATCACCAGTCGTAAAGGGTCTGAGTGACGTTAACCAGTGGGTCAGGTCTGGGGACGGTGTAACCTTTTAAAAATAAACTCTGAGTCAGAAAAAACATGAAGCTGACCTGCAGGTCCTTGAAGAGAGCTTTGTACCTATTGTAATGGTTTGGTTGAGGGAAACATAAACCTCATATTTCAAATACACACACACACACACACCTTACTTACATATCTTACAGTTCCTTGGCTCTCTCTTAAAGACTTAACTGTCCACTAGTCTCAAACCTCCAAATCAGACTCCATTTTCTCTTTTGAATCATAATGATGGCGTCTGCATCAAGCTTTGTTGCATATATATCAAGCTGGCCAGTGGTGATTCCCATTATCGTTCCCTTGGGTCTGCAGGTCATCCTGAAGGACAACGATAGCTATATCCACGTCACAAGTGAGTGATCTAGGGCAGTGGTTCCCAAACTTTTTACAGTCCCGTACCCCTTCAGACCTTCAATCTCCAGCTACGTACCCCCCCCCTGTTGAAAAAAAAAAGTTTTCCTTTTCACCTTTTAGGTGAATTCCGTTTTTTTTCGTTTTCGTTTTGCCTCATTTTGTTCACCATGAGGTAGATTGATGGCTTAAAATGAGTGAATAATATGTGCCACAAGTGACCCAAACCTTCTAATGTTGTTGTTTGCCAGCCATCAACAGAACAGAAGACTAAAAAAAACATTATTTGCAGGCGATTGGGAAGATGAGCGAATTCATTTTACAGGCCGTTGGACAGGGGGGCGTGGCCAGAGCGGAGTTCAGCACAGACGTGACATTTTCTTAGTTTTTTAATGAATGCTTGTTCATCATTGCATCGTTGTTGTGTTTATTAGAAAGAAATACAGCCTTGCAGGGCAAAATACAAGGGAATTTGGCCGATTTTGAAGCACAAAATTATGTTTCCGTCTGAAAGTTGCAATTCTGTTTCAAAGGGTAATTCCGTCCGTTTTCCGTTATCGCGGACATTTTCTCCCCGCATTTTCTCCCCGCGAACCCCCCCCCCCCCCCAGTTTGGGAACCGATGATCTAGGGGGTCCTGTGGACCTTTTCAATGACGACTCTCTCTCTCTCTCTCTCTCTCTCTCTCTCTCTGTCTCTCCCTCCCTCTCTCTCTCTCTCTCTTCTTTTCCTCTCTGCCCTTCTGTCATACTTGCTATAGTATCATTGCTGTACATAATGTGTGATGCACCGTAAAGCCCAGCAGTACAGATGCACCTTAAAGCCCAGCACAGACTAGCTCGGCCCTGGGCCTGGGAGCTAACAGCTTCTCACTATAGTTGTGAGCCACACATGTGTGTGTGGAGGAACAGTGTGTCCGAGTGGAGCACGAGGGCCTGCAGGAGTACAGCACACTGGAGCAGCCATCCCCCGGCTTACAGGGCTGAGCTGTCCAGATGTTCCAAGGGTACTGGGCTAACCAAAGGAGGAGGCTCTTCTGCAGGTAACGCTCCCTCCTCTACTGCTCTCCAGACAGGTCTTCTTTCATCTCTCTCTCTCTCTCTCTCTCTCTCTCTCTCTCTCTCTCTCTTCTGCAGGTAACGCTCCCTCCTCTACTGCTCCCCAGACAGGTCTTCTTTCATCTCTCTCTCTCTCTCTCTCTCTCTCTCTCTCTCTCTCTCTCTCTCTCTCTCTCTTCTGCAGGTAACACTCCCTCCTCTACTGCTCCCCAGACAGGTCTTCTTTCATCTCTCTCTCTCTCTCTCTCTCTCTCTCTCTTTCGCTCTCTTATTGTTCCTTTCTCTGTCAAACATTTCCCCCCCTTTTGTCTCTCTTTCCTGCTATAGAGAGCTGATGCTGGAGACATCTTACAAAAGGAGTTCATGAAATGTAAAGTGGTGGAATTAAACAAATCATTACTCAATTATGTTCATTAAAAGCTAATTTGCTATTTTCTGCCCCTTCTTATCTGGGGCTTGATTTAATAAACCAGAAAATCTGTTCCCGGTTTGCTACCAGTGAGTGTTTGTGTATTTGTGCCAACATGCATGTGCGTATATTAGTGGACTGGGTGGTTATAAATGTGTGTGTATGTATATGTGTTTGCACGTGTGTGTGTGTGTAAGTGTATGTGTTTGCGTGTTTGTGCATTCAGGAGTGTGGGGGCATTCATATGTGTGGCGTGCGTAAGTTTTTCCCTTGTAACTACTGATGGCCCTCGAGGGTTTTCTCCTAGAACCTGGTTTCTTTCATAGCACACACACACACACACACACACACACACATACGCGTATGTAAAAAAGAACAGAGCGCAGCAGAGCAGTGGCAGAGGCTGGAGATGCTGGAAAATTACCCCGTTACATAACAGCGGGTGGGCTGCTTGCGGGACTTAAACATGCACTGGCATACGGGCGCAAACCCCCTCACTACTGCTTGCTCTGGGCCAGAACAGAATCATATATGGGCAGATCGTGGTTCAGGAGGTAGAGGAGTCGTTCAGAAGGTTTCTAGTTCGAAGTGTCGAAGTGTCCTTGAGCCACGACACTGAACCCCCAACCGCTCTCGATGTGCAGGTTGGCACCTTGCATGGTAGCCTCTACCGTCGGTGTGTGAATGGGTAGATGTATGAGGCATTAACCTGTAAAGTGCTTTGAGTGCTCTACTGAGTAGAAAAGCGATATATAAATTCAGTCCATTTACCATTTACATACGCATTCAGATGGTTTACCTGATAGGGAGGCTGAGAACGCATGGGAAACATACAGTATCTTTAGGTGTTCATGGGAGATAAGATAACCATCACTATAAGATTCTGAGCCTCAGTGTTAATAGCATGTTACCTAAAGCACAGATAGTACAATATACGTTGCACAAAGGCCATGGTTGAATTGCAAAAAGGCCATAAATGATTATTTTGTGCAGGGGCTTCTGGGGACAGAAATGTAAAATGGGTAATTTTGCTGTAGGTTTGCTTCTGTGGTTTGTTTTGTGGTCTATTAATACTGATTGCATTGAGAGGATGCCTCAGGAAAACAAATGACCACAGCACCACAGTGGGTTCTCCTCAGTGACCGATGGGCTTTCACCCCTCTTTCTCTCTTTCTCTCTTTCTCTCTGTCTCTCGCTCTCTCACACACACACACACTAGCTTGAGAATAGCAGAGGCCAGCACCATGAAACCCCGACAACAGAGACAAACCCTGCATCCCATTGCCTCCCCCCACCCTTGATTCTCGGTGCGACCTATTTTCCTGCTAACCCAGTTAGCGCAATGGACCAGACAGCAGACAGGAGCTAGGGGCTCTGGAGCGGAGCACAGTTGAGGAGGAGAGAGAGGGGGAGGAGAGAGGGAGAGGCGAGAAGGAGATAGGAGAGAAGGAGATAGGAGAGATGGAAAGGAGAGAGGGAGAGTAAAGAGGAGAGAGGAGAGAGGAGAGAGGGAGAGGAGAAAGTGGAGCGGCCCGGAGGTGCCAGATTCCCAGGCTCAGCCACTGACCTGCCGCTACCCAGACGAGTGTGTTATGACAGCACATCTCTGAAGGAATGGACATCAACTCTAATTGGAGCCCCCTCCACTGGCGGGCGGGCGGGCTGGCAGGAACCGCCTCTGCTCTCTCACAAACATGGGATCCCCCTCTTCACCCCCATCCCTTTCTCTCTCTGAAATCAACTCAACTGAATTCAGTTCATTTGAAATTCACTAGAAATTAATCAAATTGAATAGAAGTGAATCAAGTAGAATCAATTCAGATCGAATGACTCCATCGCACAGAATGGTACTGTAATGACAATGGTGGAAACAGCTCTGAGAAACTGTGGTCCGGAAGGCTACATGCTCTCCAGCACAGTGGACGTTAGACCCGGGCTGAGCAGCAGGCGGTATGACCCAGCCCCATTCTGTCTGCAGCGGCAGCCGCAACCTTAATGAGGCCTCCTGGGATGTGTAGTCTTTAAGACATGACAGTTTGTTGCATATGAATGATGTTGTGCCAGGGAGGTTGGATTTGACTTCATTTCCTTTCAGAGGAGAGGGGTTAGGGCCGACTTTTATTGGTATGATGTTCCACTCAGGAGACATGGCTTACGTGCCAGATGTTTCAGCTGTGGAGTACGTGCGTGTGTGTGTGTGTGTGTGTGTGTGTGTGTGTGTGTGTGCGCGCGCGTTTATGAGTGTGTGTAGATAAGTGTGTGTTCACATTGCCTGTGGTAGGACTGCACGTTAGGTTTGCCAGTGTGCACATATGTAGACGTGTAGTTCCATGTCCTCGCTACTTTTTCACTCCTGGCTCCACCATGAAAAATAGAGATGACTAGCAATTCAAAAATGTGTCTTCAACATGGGACACCTGTAATTTAGCAAAGACAATAACACATCAGCATCTCAAGATGACATCAAAGAGAGATGGGTTCTCCTGAGATGTGTGTGTGTGTGTGTGTACAATGTGTGTGTGTGTGTGTGTACAGTGTGTGTACAGTGTGTGTGTGTGTGTGTGTGTAGAGTGTGTGTATTTTATGAGAAGAAGGCTACGCTAAAGGCTAGCGGTTTGGAGCAGGTAGCAGACGCAGAAGCAGGAGCAGTGGGGTGTTTTCATCCTGTGCTCTCGACTCTGCGTTCCCTGAGAAACGAGAGCAGGTCCACATCTGGTCCCGCTTTGCCCGGTCAATATTTCACCGTGATAAAACACATGTTACGCGAGAAGGGGGGAGCAGAAGCAGGGCAGAGAGCTAGAGATAGATATGAGGAGACAGAGGTAGAGAGAGGGAGAAAGAGCGAGAGAGGGAGAGAGAGAGAGAGGGAGGGAGGGAGAGAGAGAGAGCGAGAGAAAGGGAGAGTAAAGATGAAAGAAGACTTGCAGGGGGGACGGATATAGGCCAGAGGAAGAGGACATGTGGCGTGTGAATACCTACAGCTGGCCCAAGCTATGGTCAGAACACCAGCTGGATAGCACAACCCTGACCACAGCACAGCACAGCACAGCACAGCACACCACAGCACACCACAGCACAGCACAGCACAGCACAGCACAGCACAGCACAGCACAGCACAGCACAGCACAGCACAGCACAGCACAGCACACCAGCTGTATGTCAGTGCTGTTCCTTACACAGCTGAGACATCCCTGGTCATTGTCAGATTTGACTGGGAATTAATTGTGCAATTACCAGTGATCAGTCATCAGTTACAGACAGAAAGCTGTCTTGGTACACCTAAAGAGGAAGTGTATGGGACGGAGAGAGAGAGGTGAGAGAAAAAGAGGGGGAGTGAAAAGAAAGAGATAAGGAGAGAGAGGTGAAGAGAAAGAGAGAGAAACAGATGTAACAGAAGCAAGGCAGAGTAAACGAGAGAGAGAGACAGAGAGAGAGAGAGAGGAAAAGAGAACCCAAACTTTGAACTTTGAACCCAAACTTTGAAGTCTTTGACAAAAATGAATGGCTAAAAAAATGGCTGTCCTCTCAGGAGAGGGACCTTCAGCTGCTTTGGCAGCTACATATATTTCATTGTGTCATAACCTGAGGGACTCTTGTAAACCTAAATGTAAATATATTTAACATGTCTATACATGTATACATACACATGTGAATAACACATATTGTATTGTGTCGTCGTCCCCCCCTAATACAATTATGTTTACCTTATGGATGTTTAAGTTTATGTAAGTCTACACATAGGTAGGTGGAGAAAGAGAGTGAGAGAGAGAGAGAAAGGTAGGTAGGTGGAGAAAGAGAGTGAGAGAGAGAGAGAGAGAGTGGGGGGTAAGGGAGAGAGAGAGAGTGGGGGGTAAGGGAGAGTGAGGAGTTAGAATCATGTACAGAGCAGCCTGTGTAAATGTGTGACATTTAACTGAGTGGGTTAGTGGATGTCCACAGATAGTGAATGTCAGCGTGACAAGCACACACACACACACACACACACACACACACACACAGACACACACACACACACACACACACACACACACACACACACACACACCCGGCAGGGCAGATTAAGAGAGGAGGAGGAGAAAAGTAACACACACACACTTTGGCTTCCACACAAACCAGAGGCCCCAGGGCTGAACTCTCTACAACCATACAGACACATAGGCACATGCACACACACACACACACACACGCAGATTCCCGCTCGCCTTCATTCTACTCAGAGCTCAAGGCCTTCCCAGCAGCTAAGGGCTAAGAGAGGAAACAAACAGGTGAATTCTGGCCCAGTGGAGAGACAGACAGATCAGAAAGGGTTCCATTAGTGCCTCTCTCTGGTCTGCTCAAGCTCTTGCTTCATACAATCCAGCGAATGAGAGTCAACCCATGTAAGAAAAGAGAATAGAAGATGATAGCAGTTTAATGTAAGAGTCTTTTTTTACTGTGCCACGCAGAGCTTTAAGCTTCTGCCGTGATACTGCGTAACAGATTCTTTAGATTCTTTTTTCACTTGCCTCACCTATGACGCAACATGCACAGACTGTTTAATTCTCTTGTTAATTCCTAGGTGAGTTTCAGTTCACACTGTTACAGTAATGCATGCTGTGTCCACAGGTTCATCTGAGGGTTAGATGTGCTCCGGCTAAGTCTGTGTCTGATTCTGAAGTTCATTTGTATCATTTGTATGATCTGTATAAGCGGGAGAGGGCTGAAGGCTGATTCTGAAGTTCATTTTGTATCATGTGATTGCTTCCTCTGAGCAAGTGGAAGATTACACAGCACAAAAACATGCACAAGTCACACACACACACACACACACTTGCTTTGTTCATCAGTTATGAACAACAGCAGCAGTACCAAAGTACACTGCCCTTTGACTGCTGAAATAAGTCTGAATATCATAAATACGACAAATGATGTTACATCACAACTTGCGTGTCTAACAACCCATATCATAACATCGAGACACATGTTGTGCCACATTATCAACTACTGGAATGGCCTCTGCCCTGATGTGAGCTTCAGAATAGCATCATTATTCTTTAGCTAAAAGCAGCTTTGCGCTACACACTATGACAGATACGCCATACAGCTGATATAGACATAGACTATGACATGGAGTGTGATGTGATAGGTCCTGGTGATTGTCACTCATGCCACTCATGAAAAAAACCAGATGAACATCTGTCCCGCATCTGCTGCACTCATCATGACATCATGAGTGTAGAAATGTCCTGGTGAATGGAATGGAAACGAAGCCAAGAAATGCATCACGGTAAATCCCAAAGTTCCATTCATCAGCACAACTCAGTCACTGTTATGTAAACTCTGTGTGTGTGTGTGTGTGTGTGTGTGTGTGTGTGTGTGTGTGTGTGTATGTGTGTGAAGAGTACATTCAGAAGTGTTCGATCTCGGAGTAATGGTTTATGCATCGAGTCTTTCTTTCTTGCTCAGGTTTTTTTTCTGTTTCATAAATCCACTCCATCTCTGGAGCCTTGAATGGATGGAGTGTTGTGCATGCACATGCAACAGTAGCGCTTTGTTTGGGCTTCTCACAAATGCTTTACAGCCACACATTCTCACATGTTCTTAATTAGTATAAAAATGGGAGCTTTATGCGTGATCAATTTGAGAGTTAATTTGCTTTTAAGGGGATGTTATTCACACATATTCTCCCTCTCTCTCTCTTTCTCTACATTCTCTCACTCTCTCTCTCTAATCTTTTCATCTCGCTCCTTCATTCTGTTCTTCTAGTCTAAATGGCTCACTTTTTGTCTTTCTTTTTCTTGACCCCACACTTGATACACACAGACACACACACACACACACACACTCGCTTGCGCACACACACACACACACACACACACACACACACACACACACACACACACACACACACACACACACACACACACACACACAGACACACAGCACACAGCACACAGCACACAGACACACACACACACACACACACACTCGCGTGCGCGCACACACACACACACACACACACACACACACACACACACACACACACACACACACACACACACACACACACAGCACACACACACACACAGCACACAGCACACAGCACACAGCACACAGCACACAGACACACAGCACACTAAACTAGTTCTGGTTGTGGTCTGGTCTCCGTTACCAGTCATGTATCATCCAACATGGCTCCCGGTTCCATCGAGGAGGCGCTCAGGAAAGCTGCAGCCTGGTTGCCGTTCGGCCTGTAGTCGGAATGCAAATGAGGGCTCCCCCGGGACACGCACGTCCTTGCATCGGGAGGGATGGATTGAGTCGGCCCACGGACCGGAATATAAAACACATGCTGATCTTCCCTCAGACGTCTCAAAAAGTGCCGACCAGGGACTGCACAGCACGGACGCGAGGCTGGAGTTTGTGGTTGTGGCGCTCCGCTCAGTTCCAGCCATATTTCTTGTCCTCCAGTTTCCTTTCTAATGACCTTGTTTGGGATGAGAATGGGTGGTACACTTGAGGATGCTCGTCTCTGGCTCTGAGGGAATAAAGAGATGGCTGCCCGCAAAGACCTCAAGCTAGGATTTTTCTGGCCTGCTTTCTCAATGTCAGTGTGGGCTTTTGTTAAATTGCCCTGTTGTTGTCTCCTCTCTTTCTCTCTCTCTCTCTCTCTCATTCTGTCAGCATGTGTGAAAGTCTACGCAGTGTGTGGTGCACCGTCTATGTTGTGTCCAAATTGTGAGGCAAACACATCTTTATTTTCCACATGTAAGCATGGTAGGCCTGTGCTTGTGAGTCTGCGTTGGACAGTGGACATGTAAATGAATGCTGTGCTTTGTAACAATGGCAGTCAGGGTATTGGCAGTGCAACTAAGTTTATTGGGATGTTGAAACAGCAGGGGTTTACCATGCGTGACAGTAGCATTAAATGTGGCTGGGCCTCCTACACACTACTTGATGTGTGTGTGTGTGTGTGTGTGTGTACATTTGGTCACAGACAATTTACTCAACACAAAGCATATGACCTAAAGAGCCCCATCCCAAATGGTAATCTATAGTAGTAAAACAATGGAAAAAAACAAAAGAAAATCAGTCCATACAGTGGCCAGAGATTTCACAGAACCTAGGTCGTTTGTTGACCGGTGGTTCATGTTTCAATCTGCCGTCTTTTGTGATTAAGTAAGAGCATTGATATATGGTTCGATTTCTTCTTCTAAGCCTGAGGTACAGCTCAGCGGACACCCGTGCGTGTGTCATCAGCCCCAAACAATCTGTGGACATGCCAGAGGTCGCATCTAAACACTTACTGACACCCTCACTTGCACTTCTGGCCCTGGTAGATTAACAGCTAAGGAGAAATCAGGGTTACTAGGAATATAATATGTTAACTCAGACAAAGATTCACAAACACACATGAGCATACACACTCACACACACACACACACACACACACACACACACACACACACACACACACACACACACACACACACACACACACACACACACACACACACACACACACACACACACACACACACACACAGCATGTTTACAATTTTGATAACAAAGCAGATTTGTCCCAGAGAGGTAGAGAACAGCAAAAGACACATGGATGACAATGGATAGTGTGTGTGTGTAGAAGTGAGAGTGTGTGTGTGTGTGCCTGTGTGTGTGGCATATCTCGCCAAGGTGAGATTCCTGTGGCTGTGGCGTGACCGAGAACACAGCTGGTCTGGTGATCACTCAGCAGGGATGCCACGCTGCCGGAACATTCCTCTCTACTCACAGACCGGCATGACTGCTAATGTTACCACATGCGCCAACACAACTGTAACGCACACAAACTGATCCAAATTACTCCACAAATGTTTATAAATTGATACGAGGCTTCAACATCAGTTTAAGTCTGTGCAGACAGTATAATGTCCACAACAAAAAACACTTTTCCCAGTATAATTTTTAAAAAGCATTTTATTCCCAAAATTATTCCCACACGATAGTAAGCTCCGTTATGTCCAGTAACAACCACTCAACACAATTGATCAGCTGGTAATGATGCCCTTAAAAAGTATTTCTGGATGCTGGTTTTCAGTGCAGTGTGTGGGGTTCAGCTCAAGCCTGATGTGCCGACAGGCGCCCCAGTCTAAAGGCCCATGGTTACCCCTTGACACTGGGATGAAAAATGCTTTGAAGATGAACTCAGAGAACCCTACGACTCCCTGACCCCCCACACCACCCCAGCCCCCCAACACACGATCCATGTTTATCCCCCAACCCCAACACCTAGACACCCATCAAGCGACTTAAAATAGCTGCTAATCCTTCCAGAGCTCTTTTTCCCCCTTTGGCAGCTTTAAATGGACAAGCTCACCGGCATACACACATACAGGGAAACACACATCCAATCGGGTAAAACTTTACTTTAGAAAACAAATGTTAGCCATTAACACATAACTAATTGGTATCTATATTAGTGCCCAATAAGGCCTGCATTAAGCACCATGAATCGTTTATTAGGCTAGTATTCACCAATTTCGTATTCTCATTGAATAGGTTATTTATTTTTGGTACATCCATAATAACCAACTAGTTGGTCTTAACCTATGTTTACTGATATATAGCAAGGATCAAAATAGAAGTTTCATAGCTTTTTAATATACTGTCTGAATATGCCACAGAACAGTTGGGAATGGGTTTTCCTAACTTTACTTTACCAACAGACAAACTATACCAACAAGTCCATCTTCTAGTCTCACAAGACAGAGGCATCTGTCAGAGCCGGATGGAGGCTTAAGGCTTAAGGAAAAGGTCTCTGTCTTGTGGAAACACAAGATGGTTACTGCGGAGGGATGTGGTAGGGTACTTTGAACACATGTTGTATGTTCTGAGAAATTGTCTTTTTTTCTAAATAAAATTTCAAACTCCCACAAAAGATTTCACCCTTTTTACGTTGTCATTAGAACAAGGAACCTGTTTTAAAGGAATAATGAGATATTTAAAGTTTATGAAGGATGAATGTGTCTGTAGTTGTAGTGGGCTATTTTCATCATCTCAGTCTGATTATATAGAAAGAAATCCTTCACTTTAGAACAGGGAACTTATGTTGGATCAGTCATGATTTACTATGTAGGTATCACTGATTGAAGTGGACTCATTGCTCTTGAGCAAGTTTCCACTATAGAACAGGGATGCTGCCTCCCAGTCACTAGCAGCCTGGGTGAGTACAATTACCATTACTTGGACCTGCTGTGCCACTGCATTGAGCAATGAAACACTGTTTGTCAGTTGGAATAACTGTTCTACAATCATCCTGTCCCTATAATTAACATATTTAGACAGTGTATTAGGTTGCTAACTTTCTATTTTTCTTCTTCTTATATATCAGTAACCTTAGGTTGAGACCAACTAGTGTGTTATTAAGGATGTACCAAGAATAAATGAGGTATTCAGTGAGAATAAGAAATCAGATTCAGAATCACAATCAGAATCAGAATAGTATTTATTGCCAAGTAGGTTTACACCTACCTGGAATTTGTTCTGATGTATAGGTGCATACAGTAAACATAAAAACATACAAACACAGTAAGTACTACACATAACATAAAACATAAAAACACAGTAAGTACTACACAAACACAATAAGTACTGCAATACAAAAAGCAGGGCAGGAGTGCAAAAGTGGATGTGCAATGTGCAGTGTGCAATGTAGTGAGTGTTAACATAACACAGGCTTGAGGTGTGGGGGCGGGATGAGAGTCCACGTCAGGTGGCCTTGTTACTTGAAATTGGCGAATACAGGCCTAATAAATTATCAACGATGCTCAATGCAGATTTTATTAGGCACTCATACAGACACATATTAGTTATGTGTCAATGGTAATCTTATGGTCCCTGAACTAAAATGTTACCATTGTTGGATAAGACAAAGTTTCAAACACACAGTGACATGTCCTACCACACACAAGCTTGATCAAACACTCACACACAAACACACACACACACACACACACACACACACACACACACACACACACACACACACACACACACAGAACCTCTGTATCCAATAGTTGTCCTAGAAGAAGAAGACTTTAGCCGTTTTTGAATCAAATTACTCTAGAATACACTGAAGACTTAGAGGGCCCCAAGAGCAGGCCTCTTCACAGTATCACTGAGCCACACATGAATCCTGAGAGGGTGAACCTAAACCAGCTGAATGGTTCTTTAGCAGTGTTCTATAGCGTAGCATTAAAATCCTCCCTCTGATCCAAAAAAACACACTTTCCTGCAACACACGCTCATGGGCTTCTGAAGCCTCTGATTACACACAGGGCCATGTTTACAGTGGCCATTGTCTGATCACACCACCACTGTTCTCTGCTTCCTCTCAGGGCCTGCCCTACTTTCCCCCGGCTGGGAAAGGCCTGCCCCCCCCGCACCCCCCAGCGAGCAGGTCACGAGTGTGGTGAGGAGGTGCAACAAGGAAGGAGATCTCTCTCTCTTTTTACATATCTCTCTCTCTCTCTCTCTCGCTCTCTCTCTCTCTTTACATCTCTCTATCTCTCTCTCTCTCTCTCTCTCTCTCTCTCTCTCTCTCTCTCTTTCTACACTAGGCAACGTAGTGCTGCGTGGCGCAAGCGTCCTCAGATCAGGCGACTGCCGTCACCGCCACGCAACTATGACCCGCCCGGCAAGGCAAGTTTCCACCCGGGTCAGGTTACAGTGTGCTCCGTTTTTTTTATTTCCAGCGCTTTGGTGTCATCTGAGTCAAGCAACTTGTTGGCACACCATAAAACTTTAAATAGACTTAAATAGATGTGTTCCATGCTCTCAAGCTTGGATGAAGCCAGAAGTGAAGAGAGAGAGAGAGAGAGAGAGAGAGAGAGAGAGAGAGAGAGAAAGAGAAAAAGAAACTGGTGAAGATCCACACAGTAGCCGTGGGTGTGGCTGTCGTTATCATGTAGTTGTTTTTCTTCTTCTCTTCCTCCCTCCTTCCCTCCCTCCCTCATGCACTTGTTCCCTCACCTCTCTCACTCCCTCGTTCGCTCCAAGGACATTTGCCTGGTGCTTTTGTTTCCGTCAAACAAAAACAATGTCAGATGACGTGTTTGTGGAGCTGATCTGAAATTCTGGGGTCACAGCCTCCAAAGGGCCAGATGAAGGGGACAGTAGGAGGCAATGGGGGCTGTGAAACAGACGGCACGACTGGTGTGTGTGTGCGTGTGTGTGTGTGTGTATGTGTGTGTGTGTGTGTGTGTGTATGTGTGTGTATGTGTGTTCTTTAGCGGCCCGCTACTCTCTCACGCTGTGACAAATAACATCTCTTTGCGTCAGTGCCAGTAAGGGAAAGACCCTCTCAGGCACCCTCCCCAACACACACACACACACACACACACACACACACACACACACACACACGCACACACACGCACACACACACACACACACACACACACACACACACACACACACACACTGTCCCAACCCCAAAACATACATAGAACACATAGAAACGCACACACACACCAACACACACATACTCAGCTCATACACAAATATGCGCCCTAAAAACTCCCATATTAACACACAGAGATACACACATGCCCCCCCAAAACACAAACACACACTTCAAAAAGGTGCAATCACACACTGTGTTCCATAACCTCCTAGGTGTTCCCTGGGGGAACAAGGGAATGGGAAAGGGTGGTTCTTCTTCTTCTTCAGAGAGAGAGAGAGAGAGAGAGAGAGAGAGAGAGAGAGGTGAAGGAATGCCTGTAAAAAATATCCATACATTAAAACACCTCACAGCCTTCCTTATTAACACTCTGTAAAATGTCTACCATGCAGGCCGGATTGTAATTATCAGTTTCACACCTCTGTCCTTATATGAAGACGCTGTTGTGTGTTTTTTTCTTTAGTAGCCATAGAGATGTGGACTAAAGAGATGCAAACACACACAGTTATACCCGGCGGTTACAATGAAGTACGCTAAAGAAATACAACCTGGACCAGCCTGTCCAAGACTCCATAAAATATCACACACTTCCAGCGTGTATAATTTCATTCAATATAACAATAATTATTGCGTATAAAAATAATCCTAAATAATCCCACATGTTGTTCTCCATAGTCTTCTGTGCACATTATTACACAGCTTTATACTGAAGGTGTACTACTACTGCAGTCAGCTATAGACTAGGTTGTGACTGCACTTGTGAAGCCTTTTAATGCCTTAAGAATCACAGGACGTTCGGTAACGTTTCCCGTAGGGAAGGACTGAGAAGGGATGCTTTGGACGAAAGGGAGATACGTTACAGATGTGTTTGGTCTCGTAAAGTACAGAGTTTGCAAGACACAAGAGAAAAAGGGAGAGTGTACGAATGTGTCTGTTCTGCAAGGAGCGAGAATGTATAGAAGAGTGTTAGTGTGTGTGCTCAGTATGTGTGAGAGTGTGTGTGTGTGTGTGTGCGTATGTGTGTGTGTGTAGTATGTGAGATAGCGACAGATCCTGATGATTGGGGAGAGGGTGGGATAAAGGGGGTCTGTAGCATGCATAATGGGAGCCAGCTGGTCCTCCCATCCCTTACATAACACAACAACACACTACGTAATCTTACACTCTCTCTCTCTCTCTCACACACACACACACACACACACACACACACACACGCGCCATACCATACCACAGTATGTAATGCACACACTTTTTCGGCAATGACTCACTTTTTCACAATGACGTATCAGAACACACAAGTTTATGACATTTGCTACCCTTGCCAGACTTCAGACAGATATACGAGTGTACTCGCATGTGTACACATACACACACACACACACATACCCACACACACACACATACCCACACACACACACACACACACACACACGTAGACACATACATACATGGAACTGCAGTTCCACACCTGACACTTGAAAGTGAATGAGCAGTAGAGGTGCAAGGATTCATCTCATGCCCAAGTGTTGACATGAGTGTAGTCTACTACTATGGCGCCCATAGACACAAGCCAACACAATGAATTCTTTATTCAGTCTCTCTCTCTCTCTCTCTTTCTCATCCTTTCCCTTTCTCTCTCTCTCACACACACAAACACACAGTCACGTGCACAGATTTTTCTCTGTATCTCTATCTCTCCCCCAACCCCCGCCCCCGTCTCTCGTTCTCTATCGCTCTCTCACAACACTTCCCACTGTTTTGTCTCAGTCAGCGCAGAGGAAACTCATACGCGCTCGGTGCCCTGGCCAACCCTCATATCGCTTTTCCCAGGATTCCCGGGGCATTCAAGGAAAACTGCCAACACATCCCAGACACGGTTTGGCCTCAGTGTTCCACAGCTGATTTGGGGGTTCTTGGGAATGGCAATGAAGCTCCATACTGACCCAATTTATGCAAACTCGTGGATTCTGTTTGACGTGTGTATGCTAGCGTTTCATGAGATAATGGTGTTGCAATGAGAGGCGATGAGAGGCCACCTTACTTTTAAGAGTGAACAAACACAGGTATTACATAGGTATGACCGAGCTTAGGGTGCATTTAAGTAACAGGTGGAAGGGATTGTAGCTAACCTTGGGCATCTTAGAGTAAATGACCTCTGCAGGGGTATGCTCATTGCAGGTATGGACATTTGGCTGGGTGAGATCCACCACATCTGACAAGGCTTATCCACCATGACACTTTTTTCCAATCTTTCTTTTTTTCTTTGTTTCTATTTTCGTTCTTTCTCATTCTCCATCTCTCATCTTTCCTGGAGGCCCTGTTTCATAGAAAATTCATTGACACAAGGCTTTCCCTGCCCTTCTACAAACGGATCCTCAGCAAGCCACTGGGCCTAAAGGATCTGGAGTCCATCGACCCGGAGCCCTGCAACTCTCGCATCTGGATCAGGTGATCAAAACAGGCCTATGGGAGAAGCTTAATGCACCCACAGTACATCACACTGACCTGCCCTGACCCCCTCTCTCTCTCTCTCTCTCTCTCTCTCTCTCTCTCTCTCTCTTGCTCCAGAAGCTTTTCTTATTGAAAACACAATGAGAGATTCAATCTCACTGAAGATATGTGGGCCAGAGAGAGAGCTTCCCCTCGACCCCCCTCCCCCCTCCACTGATACACTTCCCTGGCCCTTATCAGTAGCCCCTGGACTAACCCCACCATAGCAGAGATTACAGTGACACAGGGATGTGTGTCGGAGTAACACGTTGTCCCCACTGTGCAAGGAATCAATGGCTGTGTCCGAGATAAGGTATATCTGCCCAGCGCAAATTGTTTCCCTTGGCCCACTATCGTTCGACCCTGATTGTCCTCCTCTCTCTCACTGTGTTTGGGTAATGGCAGCAAGGACAGTGTGACAGAAGATGGGTATGGTCAGCTCAGCTTTATCCACACAAAATGCGACCCCCCCCCCATCTTGATCACTTCCCCAGCTCAAGCCTGTTTCATAATGATCCCAGTGGAGGAAAATTAAATGAATGAAAGATTGTGCAAGCTGGCTGATGCGGAGGTTAATAGCTCATAGTCAATTGTTCCTCTGTGTTCCTTTAATTTGTCATGGTCCTAAATGGCTTAGACGTGAGTCTATCATGCCTGGCCAGGCTGGCCTGTGGCTCTGTGCTGTCAAACTGCAAACAAACACATAATCACGCATTGGTTGTTGAGTAATGCCTGTCACAAGTTATTTCCTAACTTGTATCAGATGACTTTATTCCGTGCCCTCTATGCAAGTGAAGTGATAATCTAAGGCAGGTTTTATGATGCTGATGTGGGCTCCAAGCGCTTGAAAGACTGAGCGGCTGAACGCTGGGTCCCCTCAGCGCCCGCCTTACAGAATCCACAGGCTCTCTGCTTTGAGGCGGCCTTTCGCATCGTTTCCAAACCGAGTTCCTGAAGGACCATTGTGCGCAGAGCACTGGCATGTGTTGCTGGACAGGCACTCCATAAAAAACACTCAGATGAAATGGGTTTGGAAATCGTAACTTCAGCACAAATGGGATTTGCCAGCTTGTTTTAATTGCTGTAAGATGTGAAGATCTGCCTGGCGAGAGGGAGATGTCCACTTTCATCCAACCTGCATTTATTCATGTTATGCTTTGGTTGAACTTGTTTGCTCCTACTTCACATTGTGGGAGTTAGATTGCTGTGTCACACATGGGATCTGCCTATCACGAACACACAATGGGCTACTGACCAGCTCCACTGGGCTGGGATGCTGTGTTCAAGGGTATTATGATGGCTACTGACCAGCTCCACTGGGCTGGGATGCTGTGTTCAAGGGCATCATGATGGCAGTGTTTCAGGAAGCAGAAAGTGTTGCTAATTCACTGGCCTCTCTCTCTCTTTTTCTCCAGCTTTTCTGAGATCAAGGGCTGACCTTCTGGCCACAAGCCTTGTTACACCCACTTGGAAGAACTGTTGCCTACCATAAACGTAATAATTAATTTCCCACAAATGTAGTTATTATTGCATCTGCAGGAAGTTATTACGTTTGTAAGAGGTTTCACACGCACAGATTCATACATATATATATATTGTGTATTTAGCAGATGAGTGAGAGACAGTTAAGCACATAAATATTCAAGATATCCAGTGACAAACCAAAGGGTTCTGCAGTCAGTTCTACACTGATTAAGGTATACTAGCAAGACCAACTAATGTAAGTAAAGAGTAAAGAGTAAAGAGGGATGAATTTGATTCAGTAGTTTCCTCGACTAATGGTGGTGAATGGTTGCATAATGTGTGTGTGGTGCTGGTTTGAGTAATATGCACACTAGGTATCCACGCCATGAGGTTTATGCGATCAGCTGTTAAAAATAGTTCGATGTGGACAACTGAGATGATCGGTCTGTGTCGGATGTCTCATGAAATCAATTATCCCTGCCGTGGGGGCATTTCCTGCACGCCCAAACCCATGATCACTGCTTTGATTTCATGCTCTCGAAGGGCTATCCACCGCATCAGAGACTGCAATCCCTCTGATAACACTTTCAATAAAAGGCTACCTTCATTACATACCACAGCACAGGGGTTCATATGAACTGATGCTGAATAAATATTACTGAAATGTTTAGTGAATTCACATCTTTATATGTGTGTGTGTGTGTGTGTGTGTGTGTGTGTGTGTGTGTGTGTGTGTGTGTGTGTGTGTGTGTGTGTGTGTGTGTGTGTGTGTGTGTGTGTGTGTGTGTGTGTGTGCATGCGTGCATATATACAGTTATTGGATATAGTCACAGCAGCGTGGCTGTGTTTCCTAAATAACAGTGTGTGTGGATGTATGTCATCCAGCGGGGGCCAAGGGCTGTCTTTGCCATGTGATCCCTCTTACTGTGCCTGTTTTATTGACCCAATGTATGATATTTCAGCCAAGGAGAGCAGGGGAAGAATAAGATACTTGTGATGTTTGCCAATGTTAACATGCGGTCATTTTGTGAGCTGGACTGGAAAAGCAGTCATTTTGTGAATGTGTGCATGTGTGTAAGAGAGAAAGAGGGGTAGGTATGTGTGTGTGTGTGTGTGTGTGTGTGTTTGTTTGTGTGTGTGTGTGTGTGTGTGTGTGTGTGTATGTGTACACATGCGAGTACACTCATGTGTGCTTATCCGGGTATTTGCATATGTGTATATGAGAACAACATGTATGTGTGTATATGAGTGTGTGAAAGCGTGTCAGTGAAATACATCCAGAAAAACCCTGATGTGCATATCTGCATGTGTATGTGTATGTGTATGTGTATGTTTATGTGTATGTGTATGTGTATGTGTATGTGTATGTGTATGTGTATGTGTATGTTTATGTGTATGTGTATGTGTATGTGTATGTGTATGTGTATGTGTATGTGTATGTGTATGTATATGTGTATGTGTATGTGTATGTGTATGTGTATGTGTATGTGTGCATGTATGTGAGTGTATGTGTATGTGTGCATGTATGTGAGTGTATGTGAGTGTATGGGTGTGTGTATGTGTATGTGTATGTGTATGTGTATGTGTATGTGTATGTGTATGTGTATGTGTATGTGTATGTGTATGTGTATGTGTATGTGTATGTGTATGTGTATGTGTGCATGTATGTGAGTGTATGTGAGTGTATGGGTGTGTGAGACTATGTGGGAGAGAGAATGGGTCCTTGGTCTGCCAGGGTAAACAGTAGAGGCTATTGTTTAGGCTTGCTTTCTTCTCCACCGCATCTCATCGCTCCCGCCCAACTGCTAAGCCTGGCTATTCCATTCATAAAGCAGCACCGTGACAAACGCAGAGAGCCGAGCACCAGCTCCTTACACTCCCCAAAGCATTCTTAACAGGCTGTGTTTTTAATCCACACAGCCTTTGGAGATCCTGTTTTCTCCCCCCACAAGCTTTCGGAGGTAGATGCAGATATTGAGAATGGAGAAGTTCAGCTGGAGTTTATAACTGGAGTCTGGGCTGTTTGTGCACAGCGCACTGGGCCACAATGCATTGATTGGGGGAGAGAGGGGTGGCGAGGGGGTCCCTTGTAAAATCTCCCCCCACACTGATGGTGGGTGAGGAGGTGAGTGGTGGTGTTAGGGGTTCTGGGGGGGGGGGGGGGCTGTATGATTTGCGGAGTAGCGTTTTCCTCTTCGCACCCCATGGCACACGACTAGATAGACACCCATCTCACCTATGCCCACAAATGTCCCTGAGTAGTCTGCCTGATTCACAGCTGATATGTATGGAAATGTGCTTTGTGTTCTCTACAGTCAGGTTACAGTAACATACAGGCTCAGCTAATTCTACCTGCACATCCAAAACAAGACTGTTCATTGTTTGGTTTATGTGTATTTCTATGCAAGTGTGTGTGTCTTTGTGTGTGAACGGGGTGGTATCCATGGCTGTGTGTATATTTGAACACCAATTCACAAGAGGAAGATGACATAGTGTTTGGAAATGGACCATGTCTGTATGTATGTGTGAGGGAGATTAGGTGTTTTGTATGTGTGTGTGTGTGTTTGTGTGTGCATGCATATATGAAAGAGTGTGTGTGTTTCTGAGCAATGAATGTGTGTGTGTGTGTGTGTGTGTGTGTGTGTGTGTGTGCGTGTGTATATGAAAGAGTGCGTGTTTTTGTGCATGAGTGTGTGTGTGTGTGTGTGTGTGTTCGTGCGTGTGTATATGAAAGAGTATGTGTGTGTTTGTACACATGAGTGTGTGTGTGTGTGTGTTTACGTGCGTGTTTTTGTGGGTATGAGTGTGTGTGTGTAAACAGTGAGTGTAAACACTGAGGTGTCTTCAGTGCCAGTCGTAAAGGGATCTCGGCTGCGTCTCAGCCGTGAGAGCACAGAACAATCGCTGAACCCCAGCCTGCTAGCTTCCTTTTCTCATAACAGCGCATAAATCACCTGCACACACACAGCCTGCTACAGTGATCACTCCTGCAGGCCTGCCCTACACACACACAGTAGCACACACACTCACACACACACACACACACACACACACACACACACACACACACACACACACACACACACACACACACACACACACACACACAGTAGCACACACACTCACATTCACACACACTTCACAGACACAACACTCTCAGGATGACTAACATCAGACACGAGATGAATGTGGTGTCTGCAGACATGAATCCACCTGATGGGTATAATATATATATACACAGGTTATTACTTTACTTTTACAAGGTACCCAGGAACGCACTCAAGCGTGCGCACACACACACACACTCACACACACACACACACACACACACACACACACACACACATTGGCACATTGCACAGACAAAAAGAGCTATGAAACAGCTGAGTTGTCATACAGTTGGCTCGTGCAAATAAATAAATGGAATGCATTCTTTGAACAGGGTTGACGTTGTGGTTAGAAATGTATTGTAAATTACTTTTTTATGTGAAAAATTCACCCTCCTCTGCTCAAAACTAAAGTCTGCCTCAGAAAGAGGCCTCTTTTCTGCACATCACTATCTTTTCTAAGTATGAGATTAACTTAATTTCAGGAAGGCATTAGTATTATAATTAAGAGCAGTTTAGCAGTTTTAAGAGCGAGACTCTTAATATTTCCTGTAATAATCCTACATAATTCCTTTGTCTCTGTTCCTTGAAGCATACCTAGCTCCTGAGACTGTGAGCAAGAGCGAATGCTAGCGGAATCACACACGGTGGCACACAGAACATGAATATCTGGGTCTATGTGAATGTGTTAGCATGCGCTGTGTGAGTCAAAGCTGGTCTATGTGAATGTGTTAGCATGTGCTGTGTGAGTCAAAGCTGGTCTATGTGAATGTGTTAGCATGCGCTGTGTGAGTCAAAGCTGGTCTATGTGAATGTGTTAGCATGTGCTGTGTGAGTCAAAGCTGGTCTATGTGAATGTGTTAGCATGCGCTGTGTGAGGCAAACCTGGCTCTGTTTGTTCCACACACATCTCAATTGTCATTTGTCAGGCTGTCTGTTGCCTTTTTTGCAGTGCCAAGTTCACTCTCACATCTACACCGTATCCATGCAGACACTCACACACTCACTCACTGATTTTCAATCAGTCACTGACACATGCAGTGTATGCACGCACACACCCACACAAGCACACAAACACATGCACACACACACACACACACACACACACACACACACACACACACACACACACACACACACACACACACACACACACACACACACACACACACACACACACACACACACACACACACTCACACTCACACTCACACACACACAGATATGTGTGGGCCACTAGCATATGGGTTGTAAACAAAGGGGCTCTATGGCAGAAATAACAGGCTTACGTAAGATCACCATAAACCCTGAACCCCACCCGCTGCCATAGAACTGAACAACAACAGCCTGGAACGGCCTTATGGGCACCGAGGTGAAAGGTCACGCCTCATACAGAGAGTCGAGCCTGAGCTGGGGGTAGCTGTAAACCAAAATACAAAAGAAGGTCATAAAAGGAAAAGCATAGATAAAAGAGTGATATTTATTTGGCTTTCATCATTCATTTATTTTTCATTAATATCTTTTTGTGTCTTAAATAATTGATATCATGTGTGCACAAACAATGTCAGAAGATCTGCCTCTGTCTTTGAAGTCTGTGTTTTGTGTTCTTTCCTCAGATCCTAATTGTATATCAAAGAGCCTTTGGTTTTTTAGCTGTAAGACACAGATGTCTCAGGATAGGTTATACAGATCTTGACTTAACTATCAGCAACCTGGCATTAGTAGCACATTATAAATGTAGACAGCATTATTTCGTCTCAATACCATGTATATATTTCTGAATGAATGACCAGATTTGTGTAAGGATGAATGTGGAGCATCTCACTGTTAAAAGCGTCGGTCACACTTTATTTGAATGGTCCCCTATAGACCGTCTACAGATGCACAGATTAGAAACACACTATCTTTGTTATCTTTGTTAACTACAATTTATGGTTAAGGGTTAGGGTTAAGGGTTGGGTTTGGTTGAGGTGATGTTCAGTGAACAAAAGAAAGACTGAACTTGAATTTCAGCAAACCATCTGTAAAGGTTCCGTAGGTAAAGCATTACCAAAGCGTCCCTGTGAGACATTCATCTCCTGACACCAAACACAGATCATGCCCTGTCCTGCATGGCCAGGTCAGACTGCCAGTAAAAACTCCTGGGGATTCCTGTAAGAAAAAAGAGCTCGAGTTTACCTTCCAGTTTATCTTCACATGCTAGAGTGAATGAACTCATGCATGCACACATAAACACACACACACACACACACACACACACACACACACACACACACACACACACACACACACACACACACACACACACACACACACACAAACGCACCACATACATAAACACAGATACATGCACACACATAAACATACACACGCGTCAATATGCATACACACACACATACACAAACACACACAGAGGTTGTGTACACACATGGGAAAAAGGTAGTGGCCACTTTGCCCTCTCTTGCCCTACAATGCTGTGTGCTTCCCCTCAGATGAATAAATCACTGGCAGAATGGGCCTTTTTAAAGTGAAGCCAGTTCTCCCCAGGATGGGCAGTTAATGCTAATGGTGTTTGGCTTTTTTCCTCCTTCAGCCTTAAAGAGCCTCCTCCTCTCTGGCAGCTCATAGTTCACCCAGAGGAAGAAAAACAACTCAGCTCACTGCTGGAGCGTCACACACACACACACACACACACACACACACACACACACACACACACACACACACACACACACACACACACACACACACACACACACACACACACACATAAACACACACACACACACACACACACACACACACACACACACACACACACACACACACACACACACACAGTCACAGGTACCGTTAATAAAAGAAATAGACGTGAGCATAGAGGGGAAAACAGAGAGAGAAGGAGGGTATTTTCACTCTCTATCTCTCTTTCTCTCTCTCTCTCTCTCTCTCTCTCTCACACACACATAAATATAATATATATACGCACATGTGTGGGGTGTGCATGTGTGTGTGTGTGTAGGTTCAGTGTTTTAGAACCCACTAATGTAATAACTTCCCAATAATGTAATAACCCTTTCATACTCCATCATAAATGTATTAAAACCTGATAATATAATGATTTGCCCAGCATGTGGTGAAATCCCTCCAATAGCATAATGACATTTTGGGAGTGTGACAGTCGATCATTGTTTTCTAATGGACTGGGATTTTGATGGCGATGCTCTGGGTAGCAGCCTGAGAGGGGGTAGAGAATATTGGGATGAAGTTATCCTTAGGCATCTGGCTGAAAAAAAAAAGTTTTGGGTGTGTCTCAAAACAACACTGACTGGATGAAAGCATGACTTCTACTGAGACATCTGAATGTTGTTAGATATCATGTGAAAGACACTGAAAAGACACAGAAAACAGAAAAGATGGCTGAATTTAGTTCTACTCTACTACTTTTTTTAAATCTTGATATCTCAAGATGTTCGGGAAGATTTTTCACTTAAAATTTCACCCCCTTTTGACTGTAGTATACGGTATATGTAGTATAATTTCAGCAAATTCACATTTTGTGATGTACAATTGCATTCTATTCCTCTACAGGTGGTTGAAGAATTGAGTGCAATGCATTTGTTTAAATGTTCAAATGCAATCAATGCATTTTTCCTCACTCAGAATAAGTCTTCACTTCTGAATACGTCTGTTTATGTCTCACAAAACATTAAGTTCACTGTGTAAGAGTACTGTGTACCGTGTACTGTGTACAGCACTGTGGAAGAGTACTGTGCTGTCATCAACTAGTACGCAATTGAAGTATGAAGTGCGGCTATCATTACATTAGGAGTAGAAGCCTCACATACTAGACCCAATGTCATTTTAGTTAGATGTCATGTAACATTTACAAATATAGACTCTTCAGTAAACTTAACATTTTAGGTAAGCCTACAGGTAGGCCCACATCAGGTAACATGTACAGTATAGGTGCTATCAGGCATAGTTGACATGCCATCATCTAGTTCTCCGTGAATATTTGGGTGTGAGATTCAGCTCTCTGTTAATCTACCAAAGAAAATTATATTCACAAAACCAAACTGAATACAGCAAAAACTGCACATAATAACACATTAATGGACCCTATTAATACATTGTCCGTTTGAAAATAAGCATTACAATATAGCTTCTAGAAACAATGCATTCCAAAAATGTCATTTTTTATGAATGGTATTTTATTACATTATTTGGTTCATGATTACATTACTGAGTTTTATTACATTTTTGATGGAGTTGAGTGGAAAAAGTTAATATATTATTCGGATGTTCCTTTCCGAGTCCTGAAAGGTGATATGTTATAATCTTGTGGGAACAAGATAAAAAATATAACCTTAGGGGACTTTAGGGCCTTCAAAAACAAGGCTAACCCAATAATGTAATAACGTCCAGTAATAATAATATATTACATTATTGGTACAAATATTATTACATTATTGGGAGTTTCTTCCATTATTGGGTTTTTATTACGTTTTGATGGGAAGTTGTTACGTTATTGGGCTATACAAGTGTAGACATGAGTGTCAAACAAAACAAACCCTTACAAGTTGTGTTATGTGAAGGTGCAAAAAACTGAGTTTATTCCTGGTGTGTTATGTGAAGGTGCAACACTGAGTTTATTCCTGGTGTGTTCTGTGAAGGTGCAACACTGCCTGCGTCTCCACCTTTTCATCTCATTCTGCTGTGTTTTCTACCACTTTTATTGTTTTTTCTTCATTTTCATATTTGTTTTCTTTGTTTGTTTTCCACCTTCCACGGAGGCATCTCTGGTATGTGGTGGGGGTCTTGAGAAAAAGGCGAGGCCACCTGATCCTCTCGACCGCAGCAGGGAGCTGGGAGAGGAGCAGTGGCGCAGTGGGATGCGTGCTGGAGTATCAAGCTGGTCGTCTCAGCTGAAGGTCGGGTGCGGTGCTGTTATGGTTACTGAGGCTGAGAGTGAGAAGGCAAAGGAAAACATTCCCTCAGCTTCTTGGGAGAGATGGAGTCTGTGAATCTGTGCTATCATTGATGCTTCTGTCTCTTTACTCTAGAAGAAGAACTGACGCTGGCACAATGGGGTTTGTGGAATTGTGGAGAGGTATATAGACCTTATATTATCAGAACAATGTTTTGGGAAAGTAATGACACTGATTACAGATATCTGGCTGTCCAGAGGTGTAAAAAGTACTGAAATGTTGTACTCAAGTAAAAGTACAATTACTTTGATGAAATTTTACTTAAGTACAAGTAAAATTACCCATCTAAAAATCTACTCAAGTAAAAGTAAAAAGTAGTTCATTTAAAATGTACTTTAAGTAAAAGTTACTTAGTTACTTTCAACAACTTGATGGGGGCCGCTCCTATATAGTGCAAAAAACGACAAGGGGTCATAAATCCAATACAAAAACTAGTTATTTTTTATTAAAGGAGAATCTTTAGAAATATAAGTGCAATGACATTAAACATGTCAAACATTAAACATGTCAACACAACATTTAAGAACTTTTGGGAGGACATGTCAAGACATGACAGCTAAAATAAAAAGGTAAAATACCGCTGCCCCACTTAAACTTTGGTTACTTTACTTGTGTCCACCTTTAGAGCATTAGTCTACAAACTTCTTGTTGAGTTTGAGCAGCAGCTGATTTTCAAGATGAGTAGAGTTCATCCGGGCTAGCTTTGCATTGAACAGCAATCCAGCACAGCTGAAGAGTCGCTCGCAGGCGGCCGAGGCAGATAGGCCAGTATTGAGTTTCAGGGACAGTTTTTTGATATTCTGAAAGGCGTTCAGCAGATCCATATTGACTGAGACACAGGCTAGGTACCCTTCTAACTCCCCTGTACCTTCTGACTTTCTGGACTTCATTGAGGAAAATAAATCATCTTCATCTGATGAATGTTCTCCAACTTGCTCCAGCCTCCAACATCCGGTCAAGGTGTTGTCTGACAAAGACTAGACTTGTAGAATGACAAACAACATTTCTGACAATTAAGTATTGAGCTGCCATCAAGAGTGCATCATAACACAGAAATAGCTATAAATAGCTACTTGAGATGACAGACCTACAGTATACAGAATTATAGCATTATTTTCTATTTCTACATGCATCACAATTCATAATCCTCAATTCTTGCTAAACGGGACCCCTTAGCATGAACATGAAAGACGTGCACGTTGCAAAGCCACCACTTATCGTTATCAATATCTGACTAAACATCATGATAAATTGCAGATACACATACACATTGACTTGTCCAACTGTCTGAAAACGATGGTGTGCGCATTCACATTGTTCTGTTTCAAGGCATGGGAGGCAGCCAAATGATTAGCCTAATATCAGTTTATGTGGTGTATTTCATTGCTGATGACTGATCTGCAGTTTTTAACACAATATGAGAGACTGAACATAATAATTCTATGACCTGAAACGAATGGAAGACAGGAATGGTATTATCAGTCTATTGGATGACCGCTGTCGACGTTAGTATACTCAGGTCGGTTGCAAGTGCTAGCCAAAATTAGGCTACTACCTACTACTGCCATGAAACGCATATTTTGCTTAATGGAGCAAAGCTAACTAAATGACAAAAACGCTGTCTGAACTACTAATGGAAAGGGACAAATACTGTACTTACCAACACATGCTTGCGCAGATTTGAAGATGAATTGTTATAAGCAGAAAGTTCTGACTGGCGGATTAGGCACAGTTTACACAGCATATAGCTGTTGCCTCTTTTACGTTGGAAGGCAAACTGCTTGCTGAGATGTAGCCACGGGTTTTCTTCATCTTCTTTAATTTCAACTGGCGGAAAGTTCGGTGCTTCAGCTTGTTGGTGGTCCGCAGCTTGTTGGTAGTCCGCACTCTCATCTTCCTCCATATCTATCTCTCGTGACTCGGCACCGTACCGGCGCCTTGCATGACTCCATCATATACTCTATGCAGCATCCACCATTGCAGTGAGAATTGTGGTGCGCGATTCCCGCCTTGAACTATGTTTTTTTTTTTACTCAGTAACGGATGTAATTTCCAATGTAGCGAAGTACAATACTTCAGTCAAAATCTACTTAAGTAAAAGTAAAATTACCGATTTCAAAAACTACTCAATTACAGTAACGTGGGTAAAAGTAATTCGTTACTTTACACCTCTGTGGCTGTCACACAGTGTGTGTGGGTGTGTGTGTGTGTGTGTGTGTGTATGTGTGTATGTGTGTGTGTGTCTGTGTGTGTGTGTCAAAGTTATTATAGTTAACGAAAACTAACGAAAAAACGAAAACGAGGTGTGATTTTTTTTCCGTTAACTGAAATAAAAACGAGGCTTTATAAAAAAAACATAACTAACTGAAACTGTATTGTGTCTTTACAAAACTAACTAAAATAAAATAGAATTATAGAGAAAATGTCAATGTATTTCATAGATGTCAATTTATTTCATACATAGCCTTAGTCTATCTTGTGCCGTACCGCTTTTAGTACACGCCCCTCATGGCGGCAAAAGTCGGGAGAAAGCTACAGAGTCCTATTTGGGATTACCTGGAACAGTAACGTGCGGTGAGGTTTGTGAATGGTGAGGCACTGACTCTTTCAGAGTCAGATTTACAAATATATAAACCCAATGCAGTAGCTTAAATTACCATTTATTTGGCAGCTTGCACATTGACTACTGGTTGTTTTTCATATCAGCATTCTTTACACACACATAGGTAAGGTAGCTACATACAGTTGGCAGTTGCTAGCTTGTGATGAACTCGTGTTAATATGTGTGATTATGCACTCGTGAATATGAACTCTTACGAAGTTGCACAGGCCCCCTGAGGGTCTCCGCTGTACTTCCAAAACCAAAATCTATTCTTGAGGTTCAAAATATTTTCAAAGCAATTTGGCTTTGGGTGTGAGAAGTCGATCGAGTTATCTTCTGTCCCGTTGTTTGAAGTATACTTTTTAGCTAATACCTTTTTAGTTTAATAAAAACTAAACTCAAACTAAGCATTTTCAAAAAATAGAAACTAAACTAAACTAGCAAACCCGCTTTAAAAACTAATTAAAACTAAACTGAAATTGAAAACAAAAAGTCAAAACGAAATAAAAATAAAAACTAGTGAAAAATGCAAACCTATAATAACCTTGGTGTGTGTGTATGTGTGTATGTGTATGTGTGTGTGTGTGTGTATGTGTATAGGGTGTGTGTGTGTATGTGTATGTGTATGTGTATGTGTATGTGTATGTGTATGTGTATGTGTATGTGTATGTGTATGTGTATGTGTATGTGTATTTGTATGTGTATGTGCGTGTGTGTGTGAATGTATGTGTGTGCGCGTGTGTGTGTGTGAATGTATGTGTGTGCGCGTGTGTGTGTGTGTGTGTATATGTGTATGTGCGTGTGTGTGTGTGTGAATGTATGTGTGTGCATGTGTGTGTGTGTGTGTGTATGCCTGAGAGCAAAGAGACGAAAGGCAACAGTGAAAGTTTTAGTATTTATAAACCTCATGATAAATGATGGCTGTATTTAGTGCAGGAAAAATAAGTACACTGTTTGTGTTGTGCTATTGGTGCTTTTCTCTGTGTGTCGACAGCGAGAGGCATTTTTCATCTGGCGTGTCCAAACTCCAGCCACATTCATTTCTCATGTCTGGGGAAACACAGAAGGGATCTCATTTTATTTTGAATGTGAGGGTGCAAATTTCTGTAACTCATCAGTGAACTGCTTGTGCTGCGGTTAGTCATTCATGTCTTTTTTTCTCTCTCAAAATAAAACATGGCAGGCACATTGTCAGTAAGAATGTTATTGCTGAATAGCATCCATCTCAAAGCTCAAAAGTGTCATTGTGGTCAGATAATTCCATCCAAGATACAGAGGTGATGGCGTGTCTTCTTAAACACCTCAGGTAACCGGAGCAGCTTAAACTCTTTCACACTGTTATCCTGAGTACAGCCTCTTGATACATTTTTCTCATGTAAACTAGTTGTGTGAGTGCTCAATCTAAGCTGTATTGCCTGTTTATTTATATCTTTTTCCGTGGTAAAGTGCATGTGGTTGAGGAAGGGGTAAAGGAATGGTTCAGCACCTGAATTGCGCATTGCTCACACTGACGTGCAATGAAACATGATTCTGAGCTCACACACGCACACACACACATACACACACCACACACATGTACACACACACACACACATACACATACACATAAACAGTTAAGATCTCTCTCTCCCTCTAAAACTGACACATACACACAAACGCGCATGTCTGAACACTCTCACTACACACACGCACACACACACACAATCCAAGGTCTTGAGAGTAGAGGGAGACATAGATTAAAGCCATGTTATTTTCATTTCTTTGGAGGCAGAGCTGTAAGTCAAACCATTTTATCACTCTATAATTTTCAGCAGTATGAGGCAGGGGGGGGACGTGTGTGCTGGGGTGCTAGAGTTGGGGGGCAGGGAGGGCGGGGGGATGGGGGGTTATGGGGTATGGGTCGCAAGGAGCTAAGCTAAAATACAGTGGAGCCGCCTACCGCAGAAAGAAAAAGACCCTTTTCACCATCTTAATCTCCTGTCACCCCCACCCTGTCATCCACCAAATCCCAGCAGGGACAGACGCTACCCAGATGCTTCTCCTTCACCCCTGTCTCATTAGAGTCTCTTGACTCTCTATTTTCTGGCTGGTCCCTGGGAGGCACCAAAGTCAGATCCAGAACTCTTCCTCTCTAAAGGGAGTCATGGCGTGGACCGATGAATCTTCCGGCTGTTTCCGTTGGGTGTCTGTGATAGGACATATGCCTGTGATCTCCTCATTGCTCACACGGGCCGCAAACCTCAGTGAGAAGAGACAAATAAAACGCTCCATTTCAATATATACATTGGTTAAGAAATAATTGTAGTAGTTATAATAATTCAACAGCACACAGAAGTATGATTAGATTATGCTGGTATGTAAAGATTGGTTGAACCACATCTGTCTGCATCTATCTGAAGGTCTGCTCATGTGGTCTCTATTTCACCTCGTTCATATATTCATATACGTGTTGAAATGTATCATCAGAGATCCTGCCAGTCACCTATTACAGGGGCAAATTCAGTTCTCAGTTTGCCGATTATGTTATAGGGGCGTGAAGCTCTTTGCTGTTGGCTGCCAGCGAAGCTCAAACAGCCAGAGGAGCAACACTCTGACAGCATTGGTGAGGAGTCCCATTCCACTGATAATTGCTATGTTTCCCCTCTTCCTTAATCTCCGCATTGAGTGATAATCAACCGCAAATGCTTGTAAGTGTGTGTGTTTTGGACTGGATGTTTATTTTTCATGGAAGGAAGAAGTGTGGGAAAGAGTAGGCGATGACAGACTGTATTCATATGGAAAAGAGATGAACGGATAGGCTGATGGAAAAGAGGAATGCAGGAGACAGTGGGATGGAGGGAGTTTGATGGCGCATTGTAGATATTCAGTATGGGAATTCCTCTAGCATTCTGATTCACTAAATCACCCAACACAGATATTACTGTGCAAACGCACCGACACAAACCTTGGGGGAACCCAAACATGTTCATGATACACCAGTGTCATACAAACACACACACACACACAGGTTAACAGGTACACAAGTGCACATACACACACACACACACACACACACACACACGCACACACACACACACACAGATGCCTTTTCATGCCACAGTCAGAGGTTTGTTATGTAATGCAGTGATCTGCCAGGTGTTTGTTTGCGGAGTGGGCAGCCGCTCATTGCTCCGCTGATAGCAAAGCCCCGGGGCGCGCTAGCCCAGAGAGAGCCCTTTGTCCTGGGCTAAAGCAGGCTCCTGTCCCTCAGCTTCTCCCCCATAAACTATCTGATTGTGGATCACTGCTTGGCCTCCTGTTTCCATGAAAGGAGCCTTAAAAGCCATTAAACTAAATGATCCTCTGGCCAGCAGATCCTGGAAAGTCATGGGGCTGTTTTTGGGACCTTGTTTTTTGTGTGAACACAGACCACACTGTGGCCACCACCAGCGAGTGTGGAGGTTACTGTGTCGCTATGGCAATGTTGTGCCTTGGCGACGCACTTATGAGGTCATGTGTTGGTGTGTGAATATGTGTGTGTGTGTGTGTGTGTGTGTGTGTGTGTGTGTGTGTGTGTGTGTGCATGGTCTGATCCTTGGCGTATAAACATGTTGTGACTCTACCCTATTTAAATACGGACTGACACAGAGTGTGTTGATGTGAGATCTTTTACGTAGGTTGGGTTGACATAATCATATTTTCACAACCAGGACCTGGGAAGCTGAGCTTCATTTTGGTGTGTTTTGAGTGTTTAAAAGCTTACCGTCTAAACAAAGTGCCCCAGTGTCCTACCCGTCCTGATGTAATCAGGTAACCCCTGGGACAAAACAAATACAACATTCATTCCCCCAGATTATCTCTTTTTTTTCTTCTTCACTGAACATCCTGATTCCAAAGGCGCTGTAGCGACCAGGTGTCACAGAGAGATTGGGTTTCCTCCTAGAGGGCTGCAGTGGTAGCTTGAAGAGGTGGCCGGGGCCCAGGCACTGGAAAGCAGAACACGTTGGAGCGTTTGGCAACCGTACAACCAGAGAACCGGCCTCTAAACACTACCACATGAGGGACTCTGATGTAGCCCAGATGTATATGAGTGTGTGTGTGTGTGTGTATGTGTGTATGTATTAAAATTCATATGTGAATGTTGTTCGTGTGTGTGTGTATGTGTGTGTGTTTCCAGGAAAAAAGGAAAGTCAGAAAGAAAGAGAGACATAGAGAGCAGAGGAGCTGAACAGGGGTGGAGAAACGAGTGGTTGGCATGGTGATTGGGCTTTAAACAAATGAGTTTTTTAGGAAAAGCGTTTGAGGGAAAGAAGAGGAGATTGAAGAAACAAAATACAGTGCGGATAAGAGCAGAGCCAAGATGAGAGTGAATCAGAGAGAGAGAGAAAAAAAGTGAGAGAGAGAGAAAAAAAAGAAATAAAGCAAGAGAGAGAGAGAGAGAGAGTGCAAAGAGAGAGAAAGTAGTGTTTGATACTTTTGGACACAAATCTACTTTTTGCCGGCCAGAACATAATTTTGGCCTTTTATTGTTATGTGTGGCTGCTTGTGCCTGATTACTGAGCTGATGGAAACCAAGAGAACCTTTTGGATTCAACCCGCCAGAGCTAACACTGTGCCTTTCACAACCACCTCCATAAAAAACAAGCATATATAAAGCATATGCACCACTAAATATACGTGGGTAATTATTTCAAACGTACACAAACTCACAAACACACAAAATAGAAACTCAAACAGACACAGACCTATCAAAGTGCTCCAACACACAGATATGGACTCGCTCCAGGACACGAAACATACAATGAGGCAGTTATGTAACGTAGTGCTTTTTTTTGCAGACTTCGAAATTACAGTGCCAAATTAAAAACAACTTTTGCGGTTGCTCTCTTACCTCTTCCCAGTCACTGTAAAAAAATCAGGTGGTTTTCAGAACCAACCAGTACTGTACAATAAGTGTGTGCGTGTGTGTTTGTTGAGCTGCGTGCCTCTCTGTCTCTTGTCTTTAAATTGCTATTCATTTGTGGGGAAACTGTTTAAGGTAGTGTGTGCAGCAGCCAAAGAATCCCTTTGGATTCCGACCACTTGCGTGGTATGATGGCCCTGACCTCCCTAACCCTGCAGGTTAAAATTAGAGGCTTCTGTTAATGCCAGTGGGAGGGTAAGGGTGTCTCACAAATGAGTGGTAAGTGTGAACAATTTTAGTGCATTGAGGCAGGATCTAAGGTATTTGAGCTACGCATTTAATTGAGCCGGTGTGATAGTGTGTGTGTTTATGTGGGTATGGGTTTGTGTATTTGTATGCTGATTATTTAATGAGTGTGTGTGTGTTTGTGGGTATGGTAATGGGTTTGTATGTGTGTGAGTGTGTATGTGTGTGTGTGGGTGAGTGAGAGTTCAGAGAGGCTACGTTGGTTCACTGAGTGCAGGCACACAAGCAAGTGATGGGAAAGCTGGATGATTGACCTCAGATGTATATATCAGTGAAAGGGACCTTTGGACCGGCACCTGTGTGCACTAGCACTGCTCAAGTGACCAGTCTCCCCTCTCACATCAAAAAGCCGAGAGAAGTTGGATAATGATGTCAGGCATTTCACTACCTATAGGGCCCAGTTGTATTTTCATGTGACGCATATGCGAGCCATCTTCAAACCACATGTACAGATTTAATAAATCATGTAAGACCATTGTGATCAGAAAGCGATTTTCTAAATCTGTGAGTTTTTTTCTGACAAAAGAGACTTTCTTCGTGTAGGTTACGATTTTCTTTTACACCAGTTGGCTTTTATGTATTTGCATTTGTACTTTTAGTTTTGTTTGAATTCCTTTTGACAGTTGACATCTGTTGATTGCATGTGACGCCTGTTTGATCTGTTGCTCTTGGAACTTGTTTTTGTCGTCCAGCTTGGAACAAGTCAACAGGGAGATCAGCACAAAGAGAGGCCTTGGGTAAGAGCGCTACATTTCTGCGGAGGCCTTAAACACTGTTTTTTTCCCCCAACTCCAGCAAAACTTGGCTCGTCCTCCGAGAGGCTGTAAGGATCCGTCCACGGAATGAAAATGGCCCATGGTTTGGCTGCTTCCAGTGCCTTTTTTCAGGGGAGAGGTAAAATACTCCCTGCACGCTCCAGTAAGAACCAGTTTAGAGGTGATTTTGTTTGGTGCTGTTGTTTTATATGTGAGAGACGCAGTGGGTGGCTTAAGATTTCTTTATTTTACTTTTTTTTTGTAACTTTTCTCTCCCTCACTTTCTCTCTCTTCTTTGTCTGTCTTTCTCTCTTTCCCATTTTGAGATTCTCATCTCAATACTGGCGGTTTAAACCATAGTGTCGTTTTACTCTGTGACCTTAAGTCTAGGTAAACAACAGGGTTTGCCGTTAGAATACCACAGTGAACCCACAGAGCCCTCCCCCCCCCAAGCCAACCTCATTCACGCACTCTTTAATTCACTTTGAACTGCGCTCCATGCTATCCTAATCCAATCAAGAAGAGCATCTTCCAGTTTCACATAAAGATATCATCGTTCAGCAGGCACTGACTTGGCTTGCGGCTGGAATGCGGTTCTGCGATGCTCCCTCTCCCTCTCCGTGTCTCAGCAGAGAGACGTCTTTGGATGTATGAATCATGGGATTCGGTTAAACTGATCTGTTGGTTCTGCTATTTTGCAATAAATAACATGGGAATTATCTTATAGCATTAAAAGGCAAACTTCCAGAAACACACACACGCATACATACACATGCACACGCACACACACACACACATATACATACACACACAAAACAAATATAAAATATACGCGCAGACACACAGTTGAGAGTGCTTTGAGGCATTTTCATAAGACCATCAATATCTTGGGTCTTCCGTTCCACATGCATACACACACACACGAGCTCTGCCCGTCATTACACATGCAGACACACAGAAACACACATTCACACACACACGCACGCACGCACGCACGCACGCACGCACGCACGCACGCACGCACGCACGCACACACACACACACACACACACACACACACACACACACACACACACACACACACACACACACACACACACACACACACACACACACACACACACACACACACACACACACACATTCCTATAGCATATGCCTGCATGACTGAGGTGCTGTAAATCCACTTGAGCTGAGCATGAGCACAACTAAATTCACAACAAATGTTCTGCTTCTCTCTCTCTCTTTCACTCTCTCTCCTCTCACTCTGTCTTTCTCTCTCTCTCTTTCACTCTCTCTCTCTCTCTCTCTCACACACACACACACACACACACACACACACACACACACACACACACACACACACACATATACAGATAGACTCTTTCCGCTACTCTCTGCTCCATTCTCCATTTAGCATCAAGCTTCTAAAATGGCTATTGTGTTCCTTTGCTGATGTGTGTGTGTCTGTGTATGCATAAATACAAGTATTGATATATGCTGTATACCTTAAGACATCTCTCCTGCTCTCTATACATATCACCTCCACACTTAGGCTATATGATGTGAGAGTGCATGGTGAATTAAGGTGCCTTTAGCAGTGAGAATACTGATTACCCAGATCTGTATCAGATCTTTTCCCTTCAATTGGAAAGGGAAGAATGTACACTTAAGTTATTCAGAATCAAAGTGTCCCCTCTCCTAAACCAAAATAAAGCACAAAGCTCATTCAAGTGCTCTTTGTAAAAAAAAAGCTACTTTTAAGAGCTTTTTAAAAGGGAACTCGAGAACAACTTTAAGTAGCTGAGCCACTGTTATTGGTCCCTATTGACAGACTGTCTATATAAAGGTACCCTTGTTCATGGGGTCCTGTTTGTGGAGCTAAATATCATCTGTGAGTTTTTTAAGGGTGGAAAACTCTGTGGGTTTCACGCTTTTTGCCAGGTAAATAAACAGTCAGTCTATCTGCATGTACCCCCTCTACCCGTTAAAGAGGGAGGACGAGAGAGGGAGAGAGAGAAGGACAGAGAGCGTGAGAGACAGAGAGAGAGAGAGAGAGAGAGAGAGAGAGAGAGAGAGAGAGAGAGAGAGAGAGAGAGGGGCCATGCTCTCTTGTACCCTCTCCACTCTCAGCCAGCAGAAATGGACTGACCACATGCCAGCTGCTATTTTAAGAATCTATGCTGAAATAGATAAACATATTAATTGTAAAGGATGGTTAAATTAAATGTGTGCCACTCAAAAGAAAACAGCATTTCATCACGAACATTAATCAAGCTGTTTTTACTGTACTGCTCATCTATTTTTGATATCTGATGACAGTTTATGGTACATGTGTTTCTAACAAGGCAGGCAAACATCAGGATTTGTTTTTTCAGACAGGGCAAGAATTGTGCACTAAATATATCTGACAGGTATAGATATAGACATTGGGCTGGTGTCCAATATTTGTATCTGTCCTACACTGTCCCAACATAGCGAGTAATTAAAACAAACTGTGCTTGCACATAAACACACTAGCTGATACGTATGCACAGTCTCAAACACAAGCTTATTTTCGCACAATGCCCATTCTGAAAGACCCCCAAGTTCGTTCGCGTACTGCGTCATACTAGCCAAAGTCCACAAGCTGCAGCACACCCCAGAGTCCAAAACATCATGTTCTCCACACACCCTGCCAGCCAGCGCCGGCAAGGAACGATAAACAG